>NC_137622.1:43666605-44039105 GCF_963280865.1 Gymnoscopelus braueri
ACAGACAGACATTTTAGACACAGACAGACAGACAGACAGACAGACAGACAGACAGACAGACAGACAGACAGACAGACAGACAGACATGTTAGACACAGACAGACAGACAGACAGACAGACAGACAGACAGACAGACAGACAGACAGACAGACACTCACATCTGGCAAGGAGTTGAGGATTAATCCAGTGTTCTATCCAGTGTTCTCCTCCATGATTCACACTGTAGGAAGTAATGATAATGTATTTATTTGTATAGAGCTTTTCCAAACAAAGTTACAACGTGCTTTACAGAACATGTTAAAAACAGCAACAAAGCAGATCAAAGAACAACATTAAATCAAAAAGAACACATTTTAAAATGTTAAATCCAGGACATCTTGGATGGTTTGTCATGTTGAATCAAACTGCTACAGCGTCTGTGTAAATCAGTTGAAACATTTATGTTTCCATAGAATGTTAGAATGATTGAAATCACATCTAAAAACCTTTCCTAAAATAAGTTTGATTTCCCCTTTATTTTCTATAGCAGAGCTGATATGAGGAGGCCTTAATTATATAACGTGATTTGTTATGGTCTCCACCAGGCCGAAAGGCATGGCGAGAGTAGCCTATGTTTTACCCCCTGTCCGTCCGTCCGTCCGCGTGTGTGTCCATCTGTGGACAGCTAATCTCCGGCACCATTGGAAGCCAATTCAGAACCTCTGCCCCAAATGTTTCACATGGGCCTGTTATAGCGCCACCAGGAGGCCGATTTGTGCAAAACCCATTTACTCCTACAGATTTTATCCAAACGTCATGCAAATCGCTACAAAGTATCTCTATAGTCATGTGATCAATACAGATCTGTCCGATTTTCCATATTCCATCCTCATTGGCTAAAGTTGGCTTCCAAAGTGTGGTCAGTTTTGTCTCAGTTTTGTCTCTGTGAGTGTGTGTGTGTGTGTGTGTATGTGTGTGTATGTGTGTGTGTGTGTGTGTGTGTGTGTGTGTGTGTGTGTGTGTGTGTGTGTGTGTGTGTGTGTGTGTGTGTGTGTGTGTGTGTGTGTGTGTGTGTGTGTGTGTGTGTGTGTGTGTACAGATTGAGTCAGAGGAACACACATCTCTGGGTATGGACTAGTTGTTGTCAAACTAAAGTGAGAGCAGCTGTTCATCTTTTAATGTTTCACACTGATGTAGATTTATCATTTACAGTATAGTATACCCTGTATACTTCACTGACAGGGGTCCCACAGGGCTCTATACTTGTCGCCTCATTTTTCCACTCTACTGCCCTACAGAACAGCCAATATACAAGCTTGTAGATCTGCTATTTTCACAATGTTGATGAATGCTTGACTATTATGACACACCCTGAATATAGATCATGTGGTTAAACACTGACTCCTCTAAAATAGGTTAAATCAACCACCAAATGACAGCTTACAATGTGAAGTATTATGTTATTATATACTGTATATTTTCAATAATTGGACGATTCAATTAAATGTAGGAGGCATAAATCTATCATTATTAATTTGTTGAGTATATAGTATTAACTAAATATATATATACAAAGCATGATCTACCTGCCTAGACACTGGAACATGAAACAAGGGAATGGCTGCACTAACCAACATGGACGCAGTCTAAATCTACTCACTTGACAGTCTCTAGTCCAGCTGAGAGCAGTGTCTGTACAGCATCTCCTCCTGGGTGGTTACAGCTGAGGTCCACATGCTTCAGATGGGAGGGGTTGAGGGCCACAGTTGAAGCCAGAGAAGAACAGCCTTCCTCTGTGATCCCACAGCCTGACAACCTGCAGAGAAATAAACACTTTAACAAACTGCTGTTGGTGTTCATGAAGTACAGATCCACACAGAGAAGAAAACATTATTTACCTCAGGGTCTGCAGGTGACAATGTGGACTCTTCACTCCAACGCAGAGAAGTTCAATTCCAGAATCCAGAATTCTGTTCCAACTCACGTCTAATTCTCTCAAATGGGAAGGATTGGAGCTGAGAGCCGAGGCCAGAACTTCACACCATCTCTGTGACAACCAGCAGTGAATCAGTCTGAATGAAACAAATGAAAACAATAAAAGAAAATGTAAACATCAACAGGTTGACAACAGATGAACAGGTTAAAGGACAGATGATGAACAGGTTAAAGGACAGAGACTTGACTCTGCTTGCTCACGAAGGCAGTCGCACTTTTCTCTCCTCCTGACCCTTATCTCTCCACCTCGCCTCTCTACACTGTACCCACGAACAGTCTCGGGTGAAAACATGGATAATATTATTAACTGGTAGTTAAACGCAATTGACAAAATTTTCTCAACACGGCAATCTGGACCGGAGGACCCAATCTGCCCCGATGGGACTTATTTAGCCGGGACTCCGACTACAAGTGGAGAGTTCTGTGTCTGGAAATTCTCTCGGTGGAGGACAATGAAGATGTCTATAATTTTGTTCTTACGATAACAGGTTTTTTGCTGATTGGAGCGGGCACTGCACTTGTGTATCGGAAAATTGGCAAGACAGCTGCCCTGGACGGAGTAGAGGTGGGCAGAGCGCTGACTACTCAGACAGGTGTGACCACTGAACTGAAACGCGACACGAATAACATCAACGAGAAGGTCCTCAAGCTGGACACCAAGCTGGACACCATCCTGGCACGTGTGGTGGATGACATCTCAGCCAGAGGCAGCACACTGGAGATCATCGCTGAGCGAGTCACCGCTCTGCGGGGCGATATGAACATGATTAGAAACAGGCTGGATGGGCGAGAATGGGGAAAGTAGAAAAATTGTCTACTTCGGATGAATATGGATTATTAGGATCGATTCGGACTCCCACCCCCCGGACTTTTCCTCCAGTGGCTACAACGTGGATATATGCATTGTCCTGTCCAAATAAACAAATGAATGAATGACAGATGATGGACAGGTTAAAGGACAGCTGATGGACAGGTTAAAGGACAGCTGATGGACAGGTTAAAGGACAGCTGATGATGGACAGGTCAAAGGACAGCTGATGGACAGGTTAAGACGTGAAGCTGATAACTGATGATGTCACACATACAGGAAGGACAACATCTGCTGGAGAAAGAGACAATACAGACCAGTGGTGCAATGTAACTAAGTACATTTACTCAACTTTTGTACTTAAGCACAATTTTAGGTACTTTTACTTTAGTTGAATATGACTATTTTTAATACTTTATTGTTGTAGATCTGCTATTTTCTAAATTTCTAAAATACATGCAGTACTTGCAGTACTCAATATGCATTCTGCATATTGAGTACTTTTACTTTTGGTACCAATACTTTGGTACTTTGATTGTAGGGCCAATATGCCAATCTACATCTTTTCAACGCGCTCACAACAGCTGACTTGGTCCTCTTGTTACTCACTGTTTGATGTTGTGATTGTTGCATCTTGATGGATTCAAACAGGTTGATTTATGTAAAAGTTTGAAATAAAACGGGGGGCGGGGCAAACAACGAAAACAAGAACAAGCTCCAGACTTTAACTAAAAGGGTTTCAAAACAAACAGACGCAGCATAAAGGTTCAAATAAACTAAATGATTCTAAACAAAGTCTTTCATTCATAATCTGTGCTGTGTGTGTGAGTGTGTGTGTGTGTGTGTGTGTGTGTGTGTGTGTGTGTGTGTGTGTGTGTGTGTTTCTGCTACACAGCTGTTTCCTGATTAATAGAGAACCATGGTGCCATTTTCCAAGGCGACCAGTGGGGTCGCCATTTAGTCAAAAAACATTAAATCAAATGAAATGGCTCCTACATTTACTTAAGTAAAATGTTTAAAGCAGAACTTTTACTAGTTCAGTATTACTGTATTACTGTATTACTGTATTACTGTATTGTGGTATTGATACTTTTACTTAGTAAAACATCAGAATATTCTTTCCACCACTGACAGACAGACACATCTTACTCTGTGTCTGAATATAAATGTGAATCCACTCAAACAACAGGCTTACACTTGAGATTGAACTGAGAAAATCTGCTTTCTGCTAAAATGTTCTTATTTCATGGAACTATCTACAACTCATGATAAACATTAATGCCCCAATATCCTTTATTTAATAACCTGCTCTTACATCTCTCTACCTCACTATGTAACTGTTTTTAACTTTTTCTGTTCTGGTCTTATTGTGTTGTTTCTGTGTTTTATATCTGTATGAGTCTTAATAGTTGATGTGTGTGTGTGTGTGTGTGTGTGTGTGTGTGTGTGTGTGTGTGTGTGTGTGTGTGTGTGTGTGTGTGTGATCTCAGCAGCATTGTAAATGAGGGTAAACCTCAATGCTCTTTGAGAATAAATAAAGGTTTCAATCAATTTAAGTGTCAGAGGCTCAACATGTAAAAATACAAATTGCAGTGATTGTGGGTGAATGCATGTAAGTTTTAATTGTAATTGTAACATGTACATACTATAGTCACTGTACCTTATCATTATTCTAGTCAATGTGTTACTATGTCAACCTTATTCACAATAATCAAAAGTAGTATCAACACAGTATTCATATTATAATATTATACTGTAATTCACTGATGAAAATAATTCATGTAAATTCATATGACCTTAGAGTCTCCAATCTACAGTGTGGGCTCTTCAGTGCAGCTTCCAGCAGGTCCAGGTCC
The DNA here is from genome assembly GCF_963280865.1 of Gymnoscopelus braueri. Lineage (NCBI taxonomy): Eukaryota > Metazoa > Chordata > Actinopteri > Myctophiformes > Myctophidae > Gymnoscopelus > Gymnoscopelus braueri. The sequence goes on from NC_137622.1 coordinate 43,671,244, forward strand.
AGTTCGTTATAACTTAAGTCCAGGTGGCGTAGATGGGATGGATCAGAACTGAGAGCTGAAGCCACAACTTCAATGTGTTCCTTCTTGAGCTCACAGCTAACAAGTCTGTAATGACAGATTAAATGTAAAATCAGAGATGATCAAAACAGATCAGTCACAGTTCACTGTGAAGGAAGTAAACTAAGAGATCTTCTATCTATGTAGTTCTCCAGACATTAACAGGATGTCAGTAAGAACAGGGAACTAAGTTAAAGCATGTAACTTACATTGATGTATTTAGTCATTTAGTAATTCCTCATTAAAGTGAGTAAACAAGTGATGACCATTGTTTAACCCTTTAAGACCGGGAACGCATATCTGTGTCATTTTATACATTTCTTTGGGCTATTTATCAGATCTACAAGCTCATAGCGCGGCACCGAGTGTCGTGCTATGAGCTTGTAGATCTGCTTTTTTTTCTTTATTAAAGCAAAGAAAATTTGTGCAAATCTTTGAATATATATTTCTTAAAGCCATCATTTTGAACTGGGGGGGGGTTTAAATTCAATGGTCTGATAAAACGTGATAATGTCCCATTAAGCATTCAAAGCCGGTCCTCCTTGTTGCTGTTTATATGTATTGATGACATGTATTAATGTGTATTATTTTATGCTCTGTTGATGAATTGAATACATTGGACCACAATGGAAACAAGCCCCCAGGACTTTTTTGTGTTATCCTTTTAGCCTGAATGTCTGCCTGTACCTCATGATGTTTACATGTATGACTAGTATTCAATTAATCAATTAATCAATCAATCAGAAATAGCCGATCTACAATCTCACAATGACTAAATCTCTGTCTCTCTGTGTTGTGTTTCTGCTGTAATCTGTAGACTGACCTCTTCAGACCCACCTCAGCCTGTAGCACTTGACCTTTAGCCTTGATGACCTTGCAGTCTTATGCAAAGGTTTAAATGTTATTTAGATCAGTGGTTCTCAAACCTTTTCATGTCAAGGACCCCCAAAATGATATGTATTTGGCCGTGGACCCCCATCTCAAAATATGTTGTTCCAGGGACCCCCAGAAGCAAAGATTTGAGTTACAAATGTTAGCTTTAAAAAAAAAATATATATATATATATATATATATATATATATATATATATATATATATATATATATATATATATATATACATATATATATATATATTCAAAGATTTGAACAAGTTTTCACGATTTTTCAAAAAATAGCAGATCTACAAGCTCATAGCGCGGCACTCGCGCTATGAGCTTGTAGATCTGCTATTTTTGAATAGCCAAACTATAAAACAGGGTTAAAGTGGTTAAAATGATTGTGACACTATAAGTTTGCTGGGGACCCCCTGGTACCCCTCCAAGGACCCCTGGGGGTCCCCGGACCCCACTTTGAGAACCAAGGATTTAGATAGCATGTTATATAGACAGATACCAGGTTCATTTGTAGATCTGGTATCCTATAGTGTGTTTAGTTTCAATGTACAGATTATTTATGTTTTTATATTCTACTGTTTAGACTGATGATAGGTTCATGGTTTACCTTTGATCATAGATTACTATTTCTATACATTAGATGTATTACCTTGTGTTTACCTGCTTACTGTAAATCACTCTGCATTAACTCATTCACTGCCAGAACTTTTTTTTTTTGCGTTTGCCCACTGCCAGAAATGTTTCAATTTAAAAAAAAAAGTACTCAGGAGCCAAGATACAAAATGTTTAAGTTTTAAGTTAACAAGGAAGTGGATTGGAGTCTAGATCTTCAACAAATCATATCTCCTTGGTCTTTAGGTTAAAAATTAAATAAATAAATAAGAAAAAAAAAAAAAAAAAAAAAAAAGATTTTTTTTTTTTTTGAAAAAATTAAAAGTCGTTTTAGTCGTTCTTGGCAGTGGGGGCTTAAAGGACAAAAGTCGTTTTAGTCGTTCTAGGCAGTGAATGAGTTAAGAGCGTCTGATAAATGACTACAATGCAGTGGTGGAAAAAGTACTCAAATGTTTTACTTAAGTAAAAGTATCAATACTGCAATGTAGAAGTATTCTGTTACAAATAAAAGTCCGGAATTAAAAATGTACTTCAGTAAAAGTACAAAAGTATTGGTATCAAAATGAACTTAAAGTACCAAAAGTAAAAGTACTAAAATGTTTGAAAATAGACAATCTACAATCTGTGAGCTTGTAGATCTTCTATTTTCATATAGCCTAGGTATAAAATAGGGTTGAAGTGGTTAATGTGTGTTTTATAATGTAATAATTTATATCTGCAAAGTAACTAGTAACTAACATTTTCAAATAATTGTAGTGGAGTAAAAGTACAATATTTGCCTCTGAGATGTAGTGGAGTAGAAGTAAAAGTATAGACAATTGTAAATACTCCAGTAAAGTAAAAGTATCTCAAAATTGTACTTAAGTACAGTACTTGAGTAAATGTACATAGTTACTTTACACCACTGCTAAATTGTGTTGTGTTGTGTTGTGTTGTGTTGTGTTGTGTTGTGTTGTGTCTCCTCTCTGAGGTCTTCCAGTGTTTAATTAATATCTCTTATGTTTTGGGCTTCAATAAAGTGATAAATACCCCCCCCCCCCACACCCTGTGAGGATATCTGCTGTCAGACTCAAACGTTCCACATTCACATCACTTCATCATGTTCTCTGAGCTGAAAACCTGACAGTTCTTCTGCACCTACAGTAGTTACAGTAGTTACAGTAGATACAGTAGATACAGTAGTTACAGTAGATACAGTAGTTACAGTAGTTACAGTAGATACAGTAGTTACAGTAGATACAGTAGTTACAGTAGTTACAGTAGTTACAGTAGCTAGAGTAGTTACAGTAGCTACAGTAGATACAGTAGCTACAGTAGCTACAGTAGTGACAGTAGTTACAGTAGGTGATGTAGGATTGGACAGTAGTTCTAGATAGAGACTAATAGTAAAGGATGAATTCACTCTGATTCTAACCTCATTTATGGTATAATTATTGTCTCACAAACAGAACACAGATAGTAAAGATAAATGAATCACTTTTCTCTCTGATCAGGACTAATGTTGGAGCACATCAAGGCTGTGTTACATCACCTGTGTTGTTTACATCAGTGGTTCTCAAAGTGGGGTCTGAGGACCCCCGGGGGTCCTTGAGGGGGTTCCAGGGGGTCCCCAGCAAAATTAGTTGATATAGTGTTACAATAATTTTAACCACTTTAACCATATTTTATAGTTTGACTATTCAAAAATAGCAGATTTACAAGCTCATAGCGCGGCACCCGGTGAGCTTGTAAAAAAATGGGTTTAACCACCGTAACCCTAGAGTAGATCAGCTCTTTGAAAATAGCCGATCTACAAGCACATTGTGAGCTTGTAGATTGACTATTAAAAATAAAATGAAGCAAATAAAATAAAATAAAAATAAAAATAAAAATGTGGGATATTTAGAACAATGTAAACACAAATCTTGTATGGGGGTCCCTGGCAAAATATGTTCAGATGGGGGTCTGTGGACAAATACATATTAATTTATATAAATACGGTTCATTAATTTGAGGTCCTCGACATGAAAAAGTTTGAGAACCGCTGATAGACAAACACTGCTTAATGAATCACCAGTGTGACCAATCAGTGTCTTTTATAATGTGATGATGATTCTCTGTCCCTCTCTCTCCATCCACCTCCCCCTGTGTGTGTGTGTGTGTGTGTGTGTGTGTGTGTGTGTGTGTGTGTGTGTGTGTGTGTGTGTGTGTGTGTGTGTGTGTGTGTGTGTGTGTGTGTGTGTGTGTGTGTGTGTGTGTGTGTGTGTATTATTAGTATATTTATTTTGAATGTATGAATGGATATGAGTGAAAGTTACTATAACATGTTGACATTCACACTACTAACCTGGCTGTTGTGCAGTTCCTCACAGCTGGGACCAGTCTCTGTCGCGGCTCCACATCTACTATGTTGTATGTGTTCAGGTCCAACACCTCCAGACCCTCCTCTGACATCAGCAGCATGGAGGCCAAAGCTGAACACTGGGTCTCAGAGAGTTCCTTCCCTGATCTGCTCTCTGCCTCCAGGTACTGTCGGATACCCTGACTTACTGAGGGGTCCTTCATCTCCATCAGACAGTGGAAGATGTTGATACATCTGTCTGGAGAGATCTCGTCATCGTCCATCTCCTTCAGGTTGTTGATGGCTCTCTGGATCTCCTCTGGACTGTTCTCTGTCTGACCCAGCAGGCCTCCTAACATACTCTGGTTGGACTCCAGTGAGAGACCATGAAGGAAGCGGACAAAGAGGTCCAGGTGTCCACTCTCACTCTGCAGGCTTTTTTCCATTGCAGCCTTCAGGAAGTCAGACAGGGAAATGTCACTGTTGAAACGGGTGCCTCTCAGGAATGTCTTCAGGACCTCCATGTTCCTCTGTGTGAAACAATGGAACAGGTAGACTGCAGCCAGAAACTCCTGGATGCTCAGATGAACAAAGCAGTAGACCGTTTGGAGGAAGAACACATCGTCTTCTTTGAAGAACTTTGTGCAAAAGCCCAAATTCTGCAAGTCCTTGTTCACATCAAGATCACACGCTTCCAGGTCTTTCTGGTAGAAAATGATGTTGCCTTTGTCCAGTTGGTCAAACGCCAGCCTGCTCAGCTTCAGAAGAAGTTCTCCTGCATCCTTTATGATCTTCTCTTTGTCTGCCTCATCTACTGCAGGATTCTTCATCTTCTCCCGCCAGGTCTCACCCATCAGGAAGTGGCAGAACATCTCAGCCAGGGTTTTTGGCAGCTTGTCTGTCATCTTCATGTTCTGCACAACGATAGCAAGGATCCAACAGAAGACTGGGATTTCACACATGGTGTGGAGGATCTTTGTTTCCTTGATGTGTGAGTAGATTGAGCTGGCCAGGTTCTCATCTCTGAACGTCTTCATGAAGAACTCCTTCTTCTGTTCATCTGTGATGAACCCTCGTACTTCTGTCATCCTGTTAACAAACTCCTTAGGGATCTGATTAGCTGCTACAGGTCGTGAGGTTATCCAGATGTGAGCAGAGGGGAGCAGTTCTCCCTTGATGAGGTTTAGAAGTAGATCTTCCACTGGGTACGAATTGGAAACATTCATGGAGCTAAAAGTTGTATTGAAATCGAGCTGGAAATTTTCCTCATCATATCCATCCATAACAAATATAACTTTGAAGGGGCTGTTGTTGTAGTCTACTGACTTCTGCAATTCGTTGAAGATGTAATTAAGAATGTCTTCCTCAATAAATCTGGTTTCCTTGATGCATGTGTGAATTAGCTTTGCCAAACTTAAGTTTTGTCCCTTGAGCAGATTTAACTGGCGGAACTTGAGCGGGAACACGAGGTGTGGATCTTGGGGAAAACATTTCTTGGCCCAGTCAAAGATAAATTTGTGTACGAGGAAAGTTTTGCCAATTCCTGCACAGCCAACGGTCAGCACTGTTCTTTTGTTTCTTCCAGAAGGGTCTTTGAAGATTTCACTGAGTTGGATTTCTTTTTCCTCTCCTGCCTTCTTCATCTCCATCCGTCTGACCTCATGATGTCTGTGGATGTCTGTGACATTGATGTCTACATTGTAGAGCGGGATGAAGATGTTTTTAAAGTCGATCTCAGGCCCTGTGCCCTGTTTTACATTCAGATATGTAATGTCCATGTTGCCTTGAAGCTTGTCTTTATAGTCAGTAATATGAAGATACCCTGAAGTTCTCTCCAACAGACCTGTAGTGAACAAAGCAATTCTATGTTTAACAGCCTTGTCCAGAGAGAGAGAGACCCCCCCCCCCCCCCCCCACACACACACACACACACACACACACACACACACACACACCCACCCACCTCTCAGTTTGGAGGCTTTGTCTCGTCTTGTCTCCTCTTCTCCTGTCAAAGCTGAGATATGAGACAGTGATTGGTCAGTATAGAGACACTAGAATCATTTTCATCTTCACATTGTTATCATTATAGATACATAGATGTATGATTTATATGAATATAGATTTATAATCATTATAGATACATAGATGTATGATTTATATTAATATAGATTTATAATCATAGATACATAGATTGATTTATATAGATGTAATATCATTATAATAGGGTTGTCAAACGATTAAACATTTGTATTCAGATTAATCACAGCTTAAAAATGTATTAATCATGATTAATCACCACTATGTCCCAAAAAAAGTGTAAAATGAAACCAAATGGACCCGTTTCATTTAGTTAAATTATTGTTAAACATCTGCATTACTTGATTAAAGAATTGTTATTTTGATCAACGTTTGCCTGTTATCTCTCCTAATGGTACCAACATCTATACAGCATGTGGACAAAATGTTATCCAAAGATAACAAAATATTTTATTATATAAGTCTTGGGCAGTGTTGTAAAGTAACTAAGTACATTTACTCAAGTACTGCACTTAAGTACACTTTTGAGGAATGTTTACTTTAATGGAGTATTTCCCATTTCCAATACTTTTACTTCTACTCCACTACATCTCAGAGGCAAATATTGTACTTTTACTCCACTACAATTATGTATTTGTCAACTTTAGTTACTAGTTACTTTGCTGATTTAGATTATTATCACAAAACATACATTAACCACTTCAGTCCTATATGCATTTTGGCCATCCGATCTACAAGCTCACAATGCGTTGCGATGCCACACATTGTGAGCTTGTATATCTGCTATTTTCAAATGATTTGTTATACATTTGGAACTTGTGAAATGGGACATTCTGCACAATGAGTAGGTACTTTTGGTACTTTAAGTATATTATTTTGATGCCAATACTTTTGAATTACATTTTGATTATCAGATTAACAGAGTATTTCTACACTGCAGTATTGACCGTTGTGAGCTTGGAGGTTTGCTATCCTCGGCCGTTCTCTGCGCGCGACACCTTCGCGGGACGGAGCATTAATTAGGCTTGACGGGCTGCAGCTGAGCGAGCAAGAGCAGGTTCTGGTGCCATGATCTTAAAGCGCTCCCTCCGTTCTTATGACAGCCACTGGAGGCGGGGTTTGGGGGAAAACTGCTTTGAATTGCTTATTATTTTGATGCCAATACTTTTGAATGAAATTTTGATTATCAGCGCAGAAACTAACAGAAACCAAGGATTATATATTTCAAGAGCGAGAGATGACAGTAATAATCCTAAGCATTCTTCCTCCATACTGGGAGAAAAACAGCATCTGAAAGTTTGTGGCATTTTTACACGTGATACACTTTTCCATTGCATCTTATGAGCGGTGGGGTTCATTTGGTGCCAGGCTGTGCACCCATACTGGTTCTTATCAGTGTGACGATGTCTGGTAAGAAGTCTATAGACAACATTTTTTCCTTCCGGTGAAATATTTTCTTTTTTGGCCAAAAAGTGTATTTTAGACGTGAGGTCTAAAGGGCTCAGAGTGTTGCTCAGAGGAAAGAAGGCTTTCAACTCATCTTTCATCTTAAAACCGCCTTTGTTTTGGTGAGTAGCGAAAGCATATTTTATATTTTTACTAAAGACGAGAGGCTGCAGCTGCTGCCCTACCGGGGGTGTGCGGCAACGGCTGGAAAGTAACATAGCGTTAAGGAGAACTCCTTCTAACTCTATGGACCAGAGCTAGGGGCGGGCCATTCTGCACATCCTTTAAATTAATCAATTAATTCCAAAAACGGATTACCGCCGTTAACGCGATAATTTTGACAGCATTACATTATAGATACAGTATCTCTATAGACTAAACCAAACGGATCTGTCGATTTGTTTCCGTGAAACTTTGCATGCACATTGCCACTAGAAATGCCACCCTGCATTTTTCAAATCGATCTTTTATCTAGTATTACTTTTTCTAGTATTAATATAGATTAGACAAAATGATCAGTTAACAAATCAGTTCCAGACTTACTAGTTTATAAATACAGTATGAGTTCTAGTCTTACTAGTTATCTTCTGGTTCCAGTATATATACAGTATGAGTTCTAGTCTTACTAGTTATTGTCTGTTTACAGTATAAATACAGTATGAGTTCTAGTCTTACTCAGTATCTTCTGGTTACAGTATAAATACAGTATGAGTTCTAGTCTTACTAGTTATCGTCTGGTTCCAGTATAAATACAGCAGTACTGCTGCCACCATGATGCTGATGATCACTGGAATAACAATCACTGTCCTTCCTCTGCCTCCTGTTGATCCTCCATCTGTAGGAATGTCCCTCTCTGAAAGACATCATCATAATAATAATAATAATGCCAAGCAATGCAATAATAAATCTGCTCCTAATAATGTTTTTAAGCCATATACCAAGGCCCTCATTGGAAACAAGTCCGCAAGGACTTTTATGAACGGACCTGTTAGACAAAGTATTTTAAATGTAACTGTGCTGTTTTACATTTATTTTGCCTAATAAAATATTCAATCAATCAATCAATATTCAAAAAAAGCAGTTTTTAGCGACTTTTGGTACTAAGAAAAGCGCTATATAAGTCTGATGTATTATTATTATTATTAATATGCATAACATGCAATATGCATAATGTGCAATATGCCATAGAAACAAAATAGACTGAATTTGAGAGAAAAAAGCCCATGAAATGATCAAATGAACATTGTAAACGGCTGAGCAGAGTTCTGATAGATTGTGGATATTATAATGTATCTGTATTGTGTTGCTTGTGATGCAGATTTCAAACTATTCAGTTATCATGACAAAAGTTTGCCAATTGTTTTACTTCATCTAAACCACAGAGATGGATTGTAGTATATTATTCTAATTATGTTTATGCATTTTTTCACCATAGCAACAGAATGTGGTTAATCAGCTTCATATTTGTGACAGTGGACATTGAGATGCTCTTCTACCACTGTGAGAAGTTTGAGAGAAAAATTGCCTTTAGGTCTAAAATAAGTAGAGCCTCCATTTAGTTTTCATAGGTCAATGTTAAAGGTCAGGGTGCTGTTTATAAAACTTAAAGGATATTTATCTTTAAACATGTTTTCAGGGCAGCATTAACCCAATGGGCTACATGGTCTGCAGTACAGGGCCTCAGCCACCAGGGGGCCCCGGATGAGCTCTAGAATGTGTTTCATTCATTGAACTGAAATCTCTCTCCATCTCAAACACCTGCTCTGTTACAACAGCTGATTTAACGTCTTTATAAAGAATGTCGCTTTGAAGAAAAGCAGGCTCAAGCAAGTCAAGCATTAAGTGTTCATTTATAGATTTGTATAGTTTGCATATCTGCCTATGGTTGGCAGAAAACAACCATAGTTGGTTTCCAAAATATCAACCTTTCAGGAAAAAAATAATAATAAAATAAAATAAACATATTTAAAAACAACACAATACTGCCTCATCAAAGTTGACATTGTCAGATAATGTGTCCTTATAGTCCAGGCAACCTAGCTCATTTTGGACCTCAAAATCAAAGTAATTGTAATAGTTTTTTTCTTCACAGACCATTTCTATGAAGTCACCAGAACAACATACTAAACGTCCTAGAAATCCTACTTGCGGAAATATGGACACCATTTATTGTCCAATTATCATTCGTCTGAGATTTCAATTGATTTCTAAATACATTTGAGGAGAGGAATTCAGATTTTTAAAAAATCATTTTTGAACCAATATAACAGAACTACAGGATGTTATTACCAGAAATTCTAGCAGCCTTTCACATCAAAGTAATTGTAACAAAATGTTTTTCACCATACATCATTTCAATGAGCTGTCCAGAACAACATACTAAAAGTCCTAAGATATCCTAGTTGTGGAAGTTGAATTGGCATCAATCTACAATGTCTACCAATTATTGTCAAAAAGCCATGTAAAATGATGGTGAGTCAATGTCGATTAAAAATATAATGTTCAGTCTTATGGATTCAATGAGAGAAGCTCCTCAAACGATAGTGTTCAGTCTTATGGATTGAATGAGAGAAGCTCCTCAAACGATAATGTTCAGTCTTATGGATTAAATGAGAGAAGCTCCTCAAACGATAATGTTCAGTCTTATGGATTAAATGAGAGAAGCTCCTCAAACGATAATGTTCAGGGTTAGGGTCTCAAGGATTAAGTGAGTCTCACGGCCAGGGACCAAGTGGGCAAACATACTAGACAATTTTCTAGCTACAAGCTCATTTAGACAGACAGACAGACAGACAGAGAGACAGACAGACAGACAGACAGACAGACAGACAGACACTTTAACCTATTTCGGGATTCATGCCATTTTTCAACAACAGCCTAATGAAATGAGCAGATCTACAAGCTCACAACCGAGCTTGTAGATCTGCTAATTTCATTAAGTTATATTATTTTAATGTGTTGTCAATGCGATGCGTTGTGAGCTTTCATCAGTTACATCCATAATATATACAGTAGGACTTAAAGGGATAGTTCACACTTATTTTCTATCAATTACATGCCTTGAATTCATAGAGATGTTTTTGTTTTTGTCACATTCCTAAGCCAATAATTTGATGACCGGTGGAAAGATGCTAATGTCTCCTGTAGGAGACTCAAAGTTGACACTTTGAGTCTCCTACAGGAGACACCGCCTGTCATCAAATTATTGGCTCAGGAATGCGACAAAATCCAAAAAATTTGGTGTGTAATCGATATAAAATAAAATAAAATCGGGGTGAACTATCCCTTTAAGTAAGAGGTTCAGCTGAGCTTCATATCAATATAATATTGTTAAACAATGCTGCTCATATGGCTTATTTTATTCCTTTACAGTCATTAGAAAACTCACTGTTTACAATGTAATCAATTGTATCATTATGTATCATTATTTTACTGGGATGAGACACAGTAATACTTATAATAATCTGATGTAAAGTGTATTAAGATGATTAGAACCACATACCAAACTTTATGTTTTCTCTGCTCACACTTCTCAGACCAGAGGCTGTAATCACTAGTAGACACGCCCACATTCCCACAGCCAATGACATTAAGACATTTAGCCAGATTGACAGATCAGTGACAAATGAGAACTAACTAGAATAGGGCTCTAGACCTGATCTGAGCAGTGAATAGAAAACGTTCTCTAGCAAATCCATGGTCAGCATTTACAGGAGATTAATGACCGCTCACAGGAGCTGACGCTAAAGAGTTGCAGAGAGATTTAAATGATACTCAGAACTGCATTAGGGTCCCACGTGTGTTAAACGGCGCTGAGAGCCGCTGACTTTAAACATGTTTAAATCCAAAATGTAGTTTTGCTCTTCCTGGTGCTTCATGTCCTGTCTCTCTATCTGCTACCTGCACACTCTGCCTTGCCATTCACCAATGTTGCCAGATTTTGCGAGAGAAACAAGCAACCAGGTCTACAGAAACAAGCCCAAAAGAAGCGACCAGCTCAGGCCACATCTCACACACAGTAGCTGTCTTGTCTTGTACAATGTGTACAATGAATCAGGAACACAATGTGCCGTCACATGTGTTATTAACCAGAATGCTGCACTCATCTATAGACGAAACTACAGACACGCTGCCTGTAGGTAATCATAAATTCGGTGTCAAGCGGCTTCCGCTCCGCACCGCGACACCACAGTTATGATTGCCTTCAGGCAGCGTGTCTGTAGATTCGTCTATACACACAGATTTTGTGAGATAAATAAGCAACCAGGTCTATGAAAACAAGCCCAAAAGAAGCGACTAGGCCACATGAGAACTTTAAACCTATATGTATATATTGAAAATAGAAGATCTACAAGCTTGGGTCGCGTAGTGAGCTTAAAATGTGAAATATTTGGATGTTTTAAATATTCTAACAACATCTAACATTTAGGCCTTTCACACATGTAGCAACAGGAGAATGTCTCTGTTTCAGATGCGTTCACACATGATAGTCAGGGGATATTTCAAAAATCTGGGAATAAATTCCTTACCAAGAAATGTCATCACCAATGTGTTTGTAAAGGTGTCTAGTAACACATCTCATAAAGACTTAAACGCAGTTTCTCTAGGGGAATTTTTTACAGCTGCTGAAAGTTGGGGTACCCACCATAACCTTATGCACGGAAAAAACATCTAAATTGAATTATTTTTTAAGTAGCATGTGAGGGGTCAAACTAGGGTGTTTTTATGATTCTGAATCCATTGCAAGCATTTGTTTTGCACCAAAACCACTCCTTGGGCTAAAAACGGCCCAAGGAGTGGTTTTGGTGCAAAAAAAATGCTTGCAATGGATTCAGAATCATAACCTTATGCAGGGATTTTTTTCCCCGCATAAGGTTATGGTCTTTGGCCGACTTTCAGCAGCTGTCAAAAATTCCCCTAGGCTAGGGAAACTGCATTGAAGTCTTTGTGAGATGTGTTACTAACTTATTAGACACCTTTACAAACATATTGGTGAAGAAATGTCTTGGTAAGGAATTTATTGCTAGATTTGACATTATTCTGATAATATTCCCTGACTAATGAAGGTAAATAGCCTGTTTGATAAGGTGATGGCGTGACTGGATAGTACACACACACACACACACACACACACACACACACACACACACACACACACACACACACACACACACACACACACACACACACACACACACACACACACACACACACACTAGGGCTGTACCCAAACGTTCGAAGGTTCGGACCTTCGTTCGTTATGTCGGCATTCGAATCTTAATTAATGAGTTCGAACCTCCGCTTTTTTTATATATATATATATATATATATATATATATATATATATATATATATATATATATATATATTTCTTTTTAAATCTTAAAATATATATCAGAATGTGAAATATATCAGAATATCACAGTACTATGTTGTGTTTACAATAATTTGAAAGTCACGAAAGTCACGCACGCACGCACAGTAGAGATGCGCGGATGGCCTCTCACGTCACCCGAATGCGCATGTACAAATTAATTATCTGCCCGTTATCCAACCGCAATAATTATATTATCCAATTTAAATATCCGCACCAACCTTTTTTCCCGTATGTCAAAATATTATTATTTTCTGGTATTCCCCGTTAGTTTTATTATTAGTTGTGCGATGCGATCACAAAATGCATTGATTTAGCCTATGGAATGTCGGTGCGTCTTTTTTCTTTTTTTTAAAACCGGTGCTGCACTGAACATACAGAGCTCACTGCTCTGCTGCGCTGAACATATATGACTCTGTGCGGCATCCAACATACAGGCATCCAACATACATGCGGCATCCAACATACAGAGCGCACTGCTCTGCTAACTGCTTTTTAACCGGTGCCAGCGGCACCGGTTAAAAAGACGAAAAAAGACGCACCGACATTCCATAGGCTAAATCAATGCATTTTGTGATCGCATCGCACAGAGGCTGCTCTACACACTCACACAGACACAAGCACGCAGAAATTTAGCTATTTTATGGATAGATATATTAGATGTCATTAATTTATTTACCGCAATATTTCACCCGCGGTTTATCCGATATTAATTAATAATTATATTTTATTGACCCGAATCCACCCTAACTGCGGCAAGCCGGCAAGCGCGGCTAAAACTAGTGTTCTTGGCACACAACATGAAGAGAGTACAGCAGAGGTGAGGGCCGACTCGGTCGGCAAGACTTTTTTTTTTGGTTCGTCACGAGACGAGAGTGACGAGAGTGAGACATTTTATTTTAAAAGTCGTTGTTTGTTAACTGTTTCAAGCTGCCACGCCCTGCCATACTTATGTTTTATAGTTGTTGTTTAATGTAACTAACAGCCCTGTGCAGAATATTGTCTGTCGTATTGTTAGATATTGGCCAAAAAGAGAGCGAGTTGTCTCGAGAGAAAAAAAAAGACACTGTGACAATTAATGCGCCTGTTTTATTTTTCTGTTACATGAATGAAGGCTTTTAAGGGAGGCTATTGATCTGCATTGCTTGTACTGTCTGGTAACGAACGACTTCAGCAATAAATCCTAAACTTTAGGAAATATCTTGTCTTGTTTGATCCTTAAATCCTTTCAATACATTATGGGCATTATGAAACAACTTTTTTTAAAACCAATAGACTATGCAATGTCGGCTCTATAATGAATTGCAGCTTGGTTAAAGGCACGTTCTTTTAATTAATTAAATAAACACGATCGTTCGAACGAACGTCCTTTGATGGTTCGAAAGTCGAACCATCGTTGTATTCATTAATCAATAAATAAAACAATGGTTCGACTTTCGAACCATCGTTTTATTAATTAATTAATAAATAAAACATTGGTTCGACTTTCGAACCATCGTTTTGTTAATTAATTGATTAAAAACGATGGTTCGACGTTCGAACCACCGTTTCATTAATTAAATAATTAAATACGTCCGTTCGAAATTCCTCGCCGAAGTTCAAATCCTAAAAACAGGGTTTGGGTACAGCCCTAACACACACACACACACACACACAAACACACACACACACACACACACACACACACACACACACACACGCACACGCACACGCACACGCACACGCACACGCACAAACACAGCAAAATGTGTTAATAGCATCAAGATCAGCTACTTAAAATCTATGTAAATGGACTTTTTGAAAATAGCCAATAAGCAGACTTGGCAACACTGTGGTTCACAAGCAGGGGGCGGGGCTACCCTTTTCTACCATTTCCCGAACAAGAGGGAAGTATGGACTTTTGATTATATTTTATAAACCTTATAGTTATTATTTTATCATACAACACAACAAGTGTGTGTGTGTGTGTGTGTGTGTGTGTGTGTGTGTGTGTGTGTGTGTGTGTGTGTGTGTGTGTGTGTGTGTGTGTGTGTGTGTGTGTGTGTGTGTGTGTGTGTGTGTGTGTGTGTGTGTGTGCTAAATGCCTGAATAGTACAAAATAATACAAAAATGGGTTTAGAAATACAGAAATAAATACATTAAAACGTTTTTTCTATTTCTGTGCATATTTATTATTTTCTAATTAACCTGCACTTTTATTTCTACATTTCTTTCTTTAGTATTTCATTTATTCATGTATTTATTTTTAAATATGTCAGCTCTGGCCCTCCATACTGACAGAGGTGTTTACAGAGGTTCTTCAAGGTGTTAAACAGAGATTAAACATTCATTACCTGAGATGACACGGTGTGTCTCAACAGTGTGGTTGATGTGTGGCAGGTGAACTCTACAGGTCACATGACCTGGTGGTGTCACTGTCACATTCCTCTGGACATCATAACAGTGTGGAGAAGGTTTGTCTGTCACTGAGGGTCCAGCAGGGAGGAGGGTTCCATCACCGTCCAGCCAAGACATCTCAGGTTGTGGATACCAGCACCCAGAGTCACATGACAAAGATACACCACCGTCTGAAGAGATCACTGGCTGAGACACTGACCCTGTAAAAAAAACATGAACATGATTAAGTGTATTCTGTGACTGCTGGCACTACACACTGTTCTCTGCTATTGTCTACTGACAGTATGGACTGAATTAGATACTGCACACTGTGCTCTTTGTACTAACAGTATACAGTACATCTAACCATAAACACTGTTTATGGTTAAGCTCTGCATCATGGGAGCCTTCAGCTCAGCTGCTCCTGGGCTGTGGAACAGCGCCCTCTCTGACCATCTGAGAGAACCACAGTCTGTTGATGCTTTTATGACCTGGCCCAAAAATATCATAACACCTTTAAAAACCTTTATTTTTAAAGGCATTTTCCTAGATGGACTTATTGATGCCTTTGTGTGTTTTCAAACTTAACACTTTTTCTTGCTGTTTAGTTAGGGAGGGGGTCTCTTAACATTAACCAAAGTCGTTATTTTAAATCTATTTTCTTCTTTAATGCCATGTAGCACTTTGAGATATGTATCAAATATAGTGTTACAAATTAAATGTATTACTGTTTAGTCTTTAGTGTTTACTGTGTACTGACATTATGTTCATTACATTACAGAGCATTTAACTATAATATTTAGTGTTTACTGTGTATATTATGTTCATTACATTACAGAGTATTTAACTATAATATTTAGTGTTTACTGTGTATATTATGTTCATTACATTACAGAGTATTTAACTATAATATTTAGTGTTTACTGTGTACTGACATTCTACACTGTATTCAACCATACTCCACACTATGTGCTAGTTTGTTATCAAATTGATAATCACTTTTATAGTATTGGCTTATTTTAATTTATAACAGAAAGCTAGAAAGGTGAGCTCCTTGAGTGCAGGTTTCTGCCAGGCTGGGTTGACTATCCAGGGTCCACAACCTTTTGAAGTCATTCAAAGCCACTTGTTATAGAATCTGACTGATACATCTTGATCACATGACTTCAGAGATAATGTGTAGCGATTAGCGATTAGTAGAGAGTTTTAGAACCCCCCCCCTTAACCATGTGAACCCCAGCATCCCTATTCTGGGGGGAACGTTCGTCACAAATGGCAGATCTACAAGCTCACAATGCAAGCAGGCATTTCTGAGTCACGTCTGCTCTGAGCTGATAAACCTGATTTATACTTTATTTCATGACAACAATATAACATGTCCAAGATCACAGCGGCTTGCTGGTGCCACGCACTATGAGCTTATAGATCTGCTATTTTCTGTGGGCACCACCATCGTACAGCGAGGCATGACTGCAGTAACAGTGTTGTAATGACAACTTGGTCGGCTCCAAACAAATCAACAGAACCCACTGATGCACCCAGACTTAAGGTCCTTACACACCGGCGAATATGCGAATATACGCAAAATTCGGACTCGTTCCGAATAATTAAAAGACGCTTTTTCGCTTCGCGAAACTGATGTGGACGCTTGCATTGACTTTATAAGGTTTAAAAAAAAAACGTATTTATTCGCATGAAGAATTCGCCCCGGTGTGTAAGGACCTTTATAGTGGTATAGCAGGCATAAAGAACACATTGTCCACACAGTAACTTGAGGTTTTAGCTTGCAGGTTTACTTATCCCAGAAATGTGCATAGAAACAGATTATTCCATGGCATAGCATTGTTCTCTGGCGTGTGGCTCTGGCACTGTGCTGTGCTGTGCTGTGCTGTGCTGTGCTGTGCTGTGCCGTGCTGGTAAACAGCGTCTGTCCACCCAGGTGCAGCCCTTTACTAATCACCCTGGCACAGGCCTACATATGCCCAGAGCCTTGTATTAGAGAGTTGCGCCAATGAGGGGGCAGAAACAGCGCCGGTCACATGGTTCATGTAAACTGGAGATAGTTACAAGGAGCCGTAGACTTCAATGCATTCCATGAACTTCCTGTTTAGGGCTTTGTCACTATTCACCAATAGATGTCTATGTAGAAGACCTGGTCCGATGAAGTGAACGCTAGTGTCAGAACTCTCTCTCTCTATGGGTCTGCATATGCCCTTTCTGTCAACGTGATGTTCAGAGGTCTGTCTGTCTGCCCGCCCGCTGGCCGGTCCTCCCTTAAGCCAATTTTAATATAGGATATATATCATTTATTCTATTTCAATATATATATACGTATATGTTACAGTACATGTGAGAAACCAGCACAAGTGAGAAAAACGGAACGGGGAGCGCCTGTTTTTCCGCCGCCGGAGGCCGGGCCGCGACCGGGTCCCTTTGAGGTCGGCCCCACAAAGGAAACAAAACGGACCCCAGCCGCCAGGGCGAAACGCGTCCACAGCGCACACACACACACACACACACACACACACACACACACACACACACACAATGTGTGTAATGTCTCAATTACTGGTGTTGACGTCGTTTCAAAAGTCTGGAGTTATGCCCTCCATCCATAAGAGGGGTTAACATAGAGTGCGGCCTTATTTACTCAAGGCCTAAAATGAACTAACGCCTCAATTACTCCTGTTGACAACAGCCCAGCACATCAAATTATGCTCCATGTGGTATGCTGAATGGCTTATAGTAAATTGTGTCTTATTTATTCAATGCCTAGCAATGAGTGGAAGTTGGCTAACGTTCAAGTGCGTATTATGTTCCCTGAAAGGCGATCCAATCCCAATGCACACACACACACACACACACACACACACACACACACACACACACACACACACTCACACTCACACTCATGTACTGTACACACACACACACACACACACACACACACACACACACACACACACACACACACACACACACACACACACACACACACACACACACACGTATATAATCTTATTTATATAATTTGAGCCCAACAATGGTTTTGACCATTACATCTTACCAACAAGGAGCTGGATCAAACTGCTGCTCCTCAGGGTTGGAACAAAACACGTGTAGGTCCCCTCATCTGAGAGCTTCACCCTGGTCAGCTTCAGTGAGATGTTACCATGCTGCAGCTCCTGAGCAAACAGGGACGTCCTCCGTTGGTACGAGGGGTTCACAACGTCAGTGATGTGACGTCCTCCTTGGAGGAGAAACACAAACTCTGGCTTCAGGTCAGGTCTGGTCCACTCCATCGTCTTCTTCTCCATGTTGACAGCAGGTTTAATGTGACATGGAAGGATCACATCATCTCCCTCTATGGCCAGCACGTCCTGAGACCCAATGACCTGTTGACCTTAAAACAAAACAAAATAAAACTGCTTTAGTGGTGATAATGATCTTAAATTACTCATCTTTATTTAGATAGATTTAGATAGATGTATGTATGATGTTAACATGTTATCAATACTATCCTAGTATGTTGATCAGACCAGTGATGCTCAACCTTTTCAGGCCGCGACCCCAAAATAATCATATTTGAACTGGGGACCCCCATAAATAATCATATTTGAACTGGGGACCCCCCAACATGATCATATTTGAACTGGGGACCCCCATAAATAATCATATTTGAACTGGGGACCCCCCAACATGATCATATTTGAACTGGGGACCCCCATAAATAATCATATTTGAACTGGGGACCCCCCAACATGATCATATTTGAACCCTGACAAGCACTTGTAATTGTAGGAGTTGAGGCATTATGTTTAGTTTGACTCTGTTCCACAAATGCAAATTTTGAAAATAGCAGATCTACAAGACCTTGTGGCATGTAGATCAGCTATTTTCAAAATGTTTGCCTTTTTCTTAGGTAATATTTCACAATTTGGCCAATTTTATTATAGTATAGTTTGTTGATTACTTTTGACGCAGTAATGGTCTTATTTTCGTTCTTTTTTAAAAAAATGATTTTAGCGGTATTAAAAAGGTCTTTGAAAGTAATTAAATTGTCACTTTATAAATGTGCAGATACCCTGTATATACACTTGTACTGTATGTTGGTTTGTTTACTGTTTAAAGTGAGAAAACAATGTTGCACATTAAGTTAATCATCTGGTGACCCCCAAAATATTTTGAGTAGACTGGTTTAGACAGATTGAAGGTTTAATGTTACCTACTATCCTACTTTATAGCACTTCATTGTTTTCTTAGAACTACCTGACCGCCTGCCTTGTTATTTCAATAGAGTTTATGTTGTTTACTCTGTTCTTGTAAGCCACAGTAGATAAGATCACCTAATGCATCTAAACAACAACTAAATACAATCCAGCTAATACCCACAATAGAACTGTGAGACTAGCTCTGCATTGCTCATTTAGGACTGGTATTGAAATAATGCATAATGAATTGTCATGGATGAGAGTTGGTGATAGACTTGTTGTAGCTTGATTCAGTTTTTTAGACATCTATACATCTCTCTTTTGACCTCAGTTATTTTGGCAAATAAACACTTATATTGTACTTTTGACCTCATTGTTGTATTGTTGGGGGTTTAAAGAACATTCGGTTAAATATCACCAACAACAAAGCAGCATGCTACGTAAATGTAGTGGAACGCAGTCAAATTAGCCAAGAACCGGCGTGCAACAGACCTGCCAATCGGGCTCAGCCCTATTGGCATGACTGGTAACACGTCGGACTGGCGAGTGGGAGCCTCGGGTTCAATCCCAGCTCACTGCGTTCCACTACATAAAGCTGTGTTAAAAAAACACTTGTGGACACGAATCCTAATTCAGGTGCCCAGTCTTCCCAGTGCCCTCCTTTCCTGGTGCCAAGTCTTCCTGGTGCCCAGTTATCTCCACCCCTAAGTGCCCACATGTCCCTAATGCCCACTCTTCCTAGTGCCCAGTTATCTCCACCCCTAAGTGCCCACTCTTCCAGGTGCCCACATGTCCCTAGTGCCCAGTTATCCCGGTGCCCACCTTTCCTGGTGCCCACTCTTCCTAGTGCCCAGTCATCCCAAAAATATGGTTCCCAGATGTCCATAGTGCCCACCTATCCTGTAGTCGCTCCAATAGCGGTGGTTCCGAGCGGTGGGCTATGCTATCTGTAGCCCTGAAACATGACTGTCATATCATGACAGTCATGGCGCTATACTTGTTCCTGGTTTTGGCACTTTCTCTATTTACAACCCGTACATCTACATAAACGTTAAAATTTCAAATATAAAGTAATGCCCCCACGGCCATGGATGTTACAAGTTGAAACGCCCGGGTCTAAGTACCCGTTTCCTCCATATTGTTCAATAAAAAGCATTTTACTCCTATCGGCGACCATTTTCTCATAGAGTTATAATGTATCAGAGTGCAGTACACCTCCCAACCAATAGGGTCGCGTAGTTGAAAGCATATGGAGAAAATTCTGAGAAAATGGCCACCAATCAAATTAAAATGCTTTTTATTGAACAATATGGAAGATACGGGTACTTAGACCCAAGCGTTTTAACTTGTTTCATCCATGGCCGTTCAGTACTTCATATTCGAAATCTGAACGTTCAATGGAGACATTTAAAAAACCAGGAACAAGTAGCGCCATGACGCTGTTGTGACAGACGAGCGTCTAGCTCCATAAAGAACCTCTCACTCCGCTATACAGCTCTGAGATGAGTCAGCCTGTGGCCATGTTTCCTATTGTAGCCAAACCGGGAGCAGTACTGGCAGCGGACGTAGGGGGGTTTCCGGGAATAAGGGGAGAATAAGAGGGAATAAACCTAAAGGTCTATAGTTTACCAAAACAAACTTTTATTTTCTTTTAATAGCCTACTGTCTTAGTTCAGCATCAAATACATATTACGTTTGATGGGGAAAAAAACATTTATAAACAATGAGAAGGAAGGAAATGAGAAGTGGAGAACAGTTAAACAGCCTAACTTAGTTTAACAGAACTTCTGCAACCCCGCCCTTATTGTTATCCTATAATATAGTATAACATCATAACTCTGTAAATAACCATAAAGTTACCTGTCACAGATGTGTTGTAACAGCTGCTCCATATGATCAGGATCAGTTTGACATAAATCCCTGTCCATGGTTTAACACAAACACTGAGTAGAGAGAAAACAAAGGACTTAAAGTTAGACGCCATTGTATTAAAGAATAAAAATACTTTCGGTTTCAATGATGGCATATATGTACATATACCATTGTGTACCAGTAGAGGTCACTGTTGTTAAATGTTCAATGTTTATTGTGTTCTAGTGAAGTGCTGTTGTAATGCAATCATGTACCTCTAGTAGTAGCCACTATTTCAAATAATAAGTACGTAAATAAGCAGTTCACAATTGAATTCTCAGGAAGCATAGTAACGATAATTGCAAATATTCAAATGTATGCAAACACTCTACAGTCAGTGTCCTTGGTTATAAAGCCTGATGCTTAACCAATGTTTCCAAAAAAATTTTGAGAGATACATTCATTCATTAAATTAAAACAAAAACAGTGCTCACATAAATATATGTAGGTGTGTGTGTGTGTGTGTGTGTGTGTGTGTGTGTGTGTGTGTGTGTGTGAGAGCATCTCACCACAAAGGAAATGGACTGTTCATCATGCAGCAGCAGAGGGTCTATAAACCACACAACTCTGCTCTCAGTCAATCAGTCAGTTTGTCATCATGACATTTACATCATCCTACATAATATCAAGTGAGTACTTCATTTATATCTCATTTAAGTTCACTTTAACTATTACACTTTATTTAACCGAGGCAGAGCATCAGAGAACTTTGCTTTGCACTCATTTGTTTTTAAATGTATTTAATGACACAAATCAGCTTTTGTTATTAAAGTGCTGGAGTGACAGTTGTGTGTGGAGCTGTGGCTGTTCTGAGGTGTAGATGTAACATTAATTAACCTGAGATTCTCTCAGTAGCAAACGTCTCTTTATCAGGAGTTTATGTTCCAGTTAAATGTGCTTTAAGTGTTTAGGTCTGTGGTCTGTATGATAGAGCAGTGGTTCTCAAAGTGTGGTCCGGGGACCCCCAGGGTCCTAACCCTAACCCGGTCCCCAGCTAAATTAGCTAATATAGCATCAAAATAAGTTTAACTACTTTAACCCTATTTTATAATATTTTGGAAAAATCTTTACAAATGTGGAATAATTTTGAAACATTTTGACAACAAATATTCTCTCATGTGATCCCTGACAAAACCTTTTCAGATTGGGGTCCGTGGCCTAATACACACTGATTGATTGATTAATTGATTGATTGAATACTTTATTAACAGTTTGCTAAAAAGCACAGAAAGTACAGTTTAATACAAGGTCTGCTAAGAGGATTTAAAACCCAAGAAAGCACTATGGCTTGTTTCCATTGGGGTCCTTTGTACTCAATTCATCGAAACATTTAATGACAGACAATAATATACAGTACTCTGCAAAAACATCATATAAACGAGTAGTAATCAAAAAGATAAATATGTACAGTAGTTGGGGGGGGGGGGGGGGGGGTGTCTGGTGATGAGCTTAGACTTTTTACTGGGGCCAGTTCCACCTGTAATGCTCTTTTAGAGCGGTTTTGAAGGAGAGTAAGGAGTCTCTTTTTTATTTTATACTTTACTGTATCAATTTGGGGTCCTTGACATGGAAATGTGTGAGAACTACCTGATTGATTGATTGAATACTTTAATAGCAGAAAAAAGCACATGAAAGTACAGTTCAATACAAGGTCAGCTAATAGGAATTAAAACCCAACCTATACATACAATCCATAAGAAACGCTTAATATAATAATTAAATGCAGATAGCTAGGCCTATTCATTGTGCTTGCATAAGCATAACACATGGTCACAAATAAAATAGTTATTGGAATATTAGCCTACATTTAGGGAGATTTGGCCTTTTATGGACAGAATTGTCGGTTCTCAGTGTTTCCTTAATTATAGAAAAGAAAGCACAAGACATTTGAGACAGAACAGAACACAGAAAATAGCCCAAACTGTGCATTTCAGTCCATAAACCAAGAGGAGGGCAGCTGTAGTTGGGAGGTCGAGATGAACTGAGTGGTTAGTGAGCCCGCCTAGGGAGCCAGAGGCCCTGGTTGCCCCAGGTACGATTCCAGGCCAGGCCAGCATATGTGTCGATGAAATGAAATTTGTCCCTGAGCAAGACTCTTAACCCCTAATTGCTCACAGGCCCTCATTGGAAACAAGCCCGCAAGGACTTTCATGAACGTCCTGTTAAAAGGATTTATCTTTATCCTAACGTGTACCTGCCGTGATTGTGAACAGAGCAGCAGCAGCACTACCTAAACAAAGGCTGTTTTGTGTTGTTGAAAGTCTGTTCTCGGAGGTGGGAAGCCTCTCAGCACCCCACCTACTCTGTAAAATACACTTTTTGGACCGAAAAGAAAATATTTCACCGGAAGGAAAAATCTGGTCAATAGAAAAAAATCCATTGACCAGATCTGTAGAGGGCGCTGTGGAGCAACCAAAATTTTTTTTTTCCTTACGGTGAAATATTTTCTTTTCGGTCCAAAAAGTGTATTTTACAGAGCAGGTGGGGTGCTGAGAGGCTTCCCACCTCCGAGAACAGACTTCCAACAACACAAAACAGCCTTTGTTTCGGTGAGTAGCAAAATGGTTTTGTTTATTAGTGTGGTTGCCCTAACAGGGCAACCAGACTATAGTAATCCTCACACTTTATTAGTGTGGTTGCCCTAACAGGGCAACCAGACTATAGTACTTGATGAACTTTATTATTCCGGATAAACAATACTTTGCCGTGCTTCTCCTCCCACAGTTTATTTTTCCCAATTTTGCGACATATGTCAAAATGACCGGTCTCACCGGGAATCGTGTGCTTGTATTTTGCTAAGAGATTGGTTGCATAGTTTTATTGATATTGATTTATTAGTGCATTAAATTTCCCCATCCACTTTAATGGAAAAGTGAAAAAACTCAAATTCAAGTTTTTTTTTCTCAGAAACCGTAAGAGCTAAAGTTACCAGATTTGGAGGGGAGGTTTATGATTTAATCCGAAATTATTAAAAAAATTATCACACCATTCGGCCTCATGGTGGCGCTATAACAGCCCTTTTTACGTTTTGGCCTATAACTCTTGAACCGTAGGTTGTAAAATAAAAATTTCTTTTCCCCTGGATTCCTTGGGTCACGACGCATCTCCCTATATAGGCCACACCCATTTGCGTCAGGATAGATTTTCCGCCATTTTGAATTTTCTTCAAAACACACTTTTAGCTCCTCCTCCCACATATTTTGGTCAAATTTCACAAAAATCGGTACACGTAATCTATGGACCCATGCAATACATATATCCAAACGGCATTTTGATAGTCCTTACCGTTCGTCCGTAATTGGCTTCGAAAGTTAGTGGGAGGAGCCCGTTTTACCAAAAAGGCCAAAAATCACGAACGAAACGTCCAATCGATCCCAAATTTGAATCACATGTCGAGGGTGGTTTACTCAACGAATCCCCAAAAGCATTTCCACTTTGACCCATAGGGGGCGCCACAACTGCGCATAACGTAACCGTTTGATGCAAAAACATGATTTTTGGGGGATCACTCCTCTCAAATTGAAAAGCAGGTGATCTCAGGAGTGACATGACGATGTCATTGGCCCGCTACCTTTGTGGGAGGGGCTTATTTATTTTAGTGGGAGGGGCCTATTTCTTCAAATCAAAACGCCATGTATCACAAACACAGGATCCAATCAGCACCAAATTCGAATGGCACGTCACGCGGCCTCCGACGGTATTCCTCCAAGCATATTCCTCGCATCCCGGCGGCAACGACCCGCGACCGGCGTCGGCGCAACCACACTTTGCAATTGCCCTGAATTGCGACGCGTCTAGTTAGTGTGGTTGCCCTAACAGGGCAACCAGACTATTGTTCTAGGGATGCTATTTTCTTTCTAGATAAACAATACTTTGAACCGCATCTCCTCCCACAGTTTATTTTTCCCAATTTAGTGCCATATGTCAAAATGACCGGCTTCACCGGGAATCGTGTGCTTGTATTTTGCTAAGAGATTGGTTGCATAGTTTTATTGATATTGATTTATTAGTGCATTAAATTTCCCCATCCACTTTAATGGAAAAGTGAAAAAACTCAAATTCAAGTATTTTTTTCTCAGAAACCGTAAGAGCTAGAGTTACCAGATTTGGAGGGGAGGTTTATAATTAACTCCAAAATTATTAAAGAAAGAATTACACCAGTCGGCCTCATGGTGGCGCTATAACAGCCCCCTTTACGTTTTTGCCTATAACTCTTGAACCATAGGTCGTAAAATCAAAAAACCATTTCCCCTGGATTCCTTGGGTCATGACGCATCTCCCCATATAGGCCACGCCCATTTGCGTCTGGATAGATTTTCCGCCATTTTGAATTTTCTTCAAAACACACTTTTTGCTCCTTTTCCTACATATTTTGTCCAAATCTCACACAAATCGGTACAGGTCATCTATGGACCCATGCGATAAACATATCCAAACGACATTTTGATAGTCTTTACTGTTCGTCCGTAATTGGCTTCCAAAGTTAGTGGGAGGGGCCCGTTTTACCAAAAATGCCAAAAATCACGAACAAAACGTCCAATCGATCCCAAATTTGAATCACATGTCGAGGGTGGTTTACTCAACGAATCCCCAAAAGCATTTCCACTTTGACCCATAGGGGGCGCCACAACTGTGCAAAACGTAACCGTTTGATGCAAAAACATGATTTTTGGGGGGATCACTCCTCTCAAATTGAAAAGCAGGTGATCTCAGATCTCAGAAAAGCAGGTGAAAAGCAGGTGATCTCAGACATGACGATGTCATTGGCCCGCTACCTTTGTGGGAGGGGCTTATTTATTTTAGTGGGAGGGGCCTATTTCTTCAAATCAAAACGCCATGTATCACGAACGCAGGATCCAATCAGCACCAAATTCGAATGGCACGTCACGCGGCCTCCGATGGTATTCCTCCAAGCGTATTCCTCAAGTCCGGGCGGCGGCGACCTGCGACCGGCGTCGGCGCAACCACACTTTGCAATTGCCCTGAATTGCGACGCGTCTAGTTATTAATATTATAGATAAACAATAGTTTAGATCGTCTCTCCTCCCACAGTTTATTTTTCCCAATTTAGTGCCATATGTCAAAATGACCGGCCTCACCGGGAATCGTGTGCTTGTATAAGGCTAAGAGATTGGTTGCATAGTTTTATTGATATTGATTTATTAGTGCATTAAATGTCCCCATCCACTTTAATGGAAAAGTGCAAAAACTCAAATTCAAGTATTTTTTTCTCAGAAACCGTAAGAGCTAGAGTTACCAGATTTGGAGGGGAGGTTCCTAATTTAGTCCGAAATTATTGATATAATAATTACACTAATCGGCCACATGGTGGCGCTATAACAGCCCCCTTTACGTTTTGGCCTATAACTCTTGAACCGTAGGTCGTAAAATCAAAATTTATTTTTCCCTAGATTCCTTGGGTCATGACGCATCTCCCCATATAGGCCACGCCCATTTGCGTCAGGATAGATTTTCCGCCATTTTGAATTTTCTTCAAAACACACTTTTAGCTCCTCCTCCCATATATTTTGTCCAAATTTAACAAAAATCGGTACACATGATCTCTGGGCCCATGCGATAAACATATCCAAACGGCATTTTGATAGTCCTTACCGTTCGTCCGTAAATGGCTTCCAAAGTTAGTGGGAGGGGCCCGTTTTACCAAAAATGCTACAAATCACGAACGAAACGTCCGGTCAATCCCAAATTTGAATCACATGTCGAGGGTGGTTTACTCAACGAATCCCCAAAATAATTTCCACTTTGACCCATAGAGGGCGCCACAAATGCCCAAAACGTAACCGTTTTATGCAAAAACATGATTTTTGGGGGATCAATCCTCTCAAAATGAAAAGCAAGTGATCTCAGGAGTGACGTGACAATGTAATTGCCGCAGCCTCCGACGGTATTCCTCCCAGCGTATTACTCGGGTCCCGCCGGCACCGACCCGCGAATCGCGTCGGCGCAACCACACTTTGCAATTGCCCTGAATTGCGACGCGTCTAGTTTTTACTACAGTTCTGTTGGAGCCCTCGCAGGGCAGTGGAATTCCTTGTCTATAAGCAGAGCTGAGCTCCTGGCAGGCCTTAGAGAGAACTCACTAACGCTCTGGACCAGAGCTACAGCAGCAGCTCAGCTCAGTCGGTGGTAGCCTAGCCTCGACCTCCAGGCTTTTATTTTTTATTTTTGCTAAAAAATAAAAGCCTGGACCAGCGAGTCGGTGTTCCGGGCATAGGAAGTGTTTCATTTCCCCAACCAACCAGAGTGCAGTGGGCGTCGCTCCAAATGTTGTGTTGACGGGGCGGGGGCTGACGGACAGATTGGTGAACCAATGGGATCACACGCATTCTCTCTCCGGAGATGTTAAACCCGCCCCTCTATGCCAGATATCAGACACACTGCAGCCTAGTGGTAGCCTGGTTCCAGACTGATCTGCCATTGAAAAAGTGCCCTCTGCAGATTAGGTCTGGTCCCTCTCAATAGAGATTGTATTTCTCTCCCTCCGAAGTTGTGAGGGACCAATCATGTCCCAGTATGCAAATATGGGGCGGGTTAATCACCAGAGGCATTTTTCTTTAATCCGCCCCTTGGAAATGCACGTTCCACACAGAGATTCCAGACTAATATCTATGCAGTGATATTAGTCTGGCCATGCCAGGCTAAATCGGTGGAGCCCACGGTATTCTCGCCTCTTCTGACTTCCACTGTTGCCAGATTTTGTGAGGGAAACAAGCAACCAGGTCTATGAAAACAAGCCCAAAAGAAGCGACTAGGCTACGGCTATTTGTAAATAGCCGATCTACAAGCTCACAACGCGTCTGCGATCTGCTATTTTCAAAAAAAGAGAAAAGAATCTTGTGAAGAAATAGGTATTTTTTGAATCTTTTTAACAACACAAATCTTGGCACAAAATATTTTCAGATGGGGGTCCATGTCCATGGACAAATACATATTCATCTTGGGGTCCTTGCCATGAAAATGTTTAAGAACCACTGGTTTAAACAACATTAGGAAACAAGCCCAAATAAGCAACTACACTTCAGAAACAAGCCCAAAAAAACAGCAACCACCATTTCAAGTTCAGTCAACTCAACTGTCATTGCATCTCTGTATGTATTTATTATTTTACCGACGGCACGGGTGGGCCTCAAATGACTCTGGGCCCCAACGCAACTGTGTTGTCTGCGTCACGGTAGTTAACTCTCTTTAACTTTCTCTCTCTGTCTCTCTCTCTCTCTCTCTCTCTCTCTCTACAGTGGTGTATCTCCTCATCTATTGTGGACCTGCTCAACCAGAGGGTGAGACCACTTCAATACATTGCATTGTGGGTAATGTCAGTGTGACAAAACCGGGTCACAATCATTCGCTCTCTAATGCGTCTGATTGCCTCAAAGCCTATAACAGGCCGATTCACGTTTTGGCCTATAACTCTTAGATCATTACGCATTCCGTCTGCGGAGTTTACAGGTAGAATGTACTGTATCTCTCCCTCATTCCTGTACCCCCCTCCTCCTCCTCCTCCTCTCCAGTGTCTATCAGAGTCAGTCCTGACAGATGTCAGTTCTTTAAAGGTGAGTCCATCTCACTGAGCTGTGAGGAAGAAAAGAATCCTGTACCAGGACGGAATGTGAGAAGACAGAGCAGTAGTTCTAGGAATGGACCCTGTGGCGATGAATGGGGAGAATCCAAAGAAGGTACGGACAGACAGACAGACAGACAGACACACAGACAGACAGACAGACAGACAGACAGACAGACAGACAGACAGACAGACAGACAGACAGACAGAACTTCTAACTGATATGTTTCTTTCTTTTCATTGTGATTCTGTATAGGAGCATCCTGTGTCATAGATGACCTGTATCATCATGACAGTGGAGTTTACTGGTGTCAGTCCCCATCAGGAGGAGTCAGCCGCTCCATCAACATCACCATCTCTGGTACAATCAACATAATTATATCAAATGTTATCTATAAACAGACAACATTGACATTATATCATTCTTAACACAGATATAGGTTCATTTTAATTCATTACTGTGTTAACCTACGTCAGTTGTCTTGATAAACAATAGTATTAGTTTTAAGTTTGAAACATAAATTATAGGATTATCTCTCCCAGGTTATCTAACCTCAGGCTGATATGACAGGCAATCATTATTTACTTATTTATTCACAAAGTCAAAGATAACATCTTCAGCCAAATATATATTATCATGTGACAAAGGTGCAAATCACTTGTAGATCAGCTATTTTTGTGTGACCCGCTTTAATTACTTCAGTCTATAGCTTAATGACTAGTATTACGATTGTCTTTTTTATGTCCAATGTATTTGTATCTAAGTTCATAAAGTTAACATAAGTAACATAACTAAATGCATTTCAAATTAAATAAAAAAGTTACTTTTCAGGATTCTAATTCAAAAATAGCAAGAATAGCACATCTACAAGCATAAAACGTGTCGCACTGCGACACGTTTTGAGCTTGTAGATCCGCTATTTTTGCTACTTTTGTGTGACATAAGCCCAACAGTATATGTAATGTGGCCCTATGGAGTGAATGTGGAGATATAGTGGCCCTCCCCATCATCAAAGTTGCCCCTGATGTAGATGTTCATAACTCAACCTGATGTTGGTTCTAGATGTGATCCTAGAGAGTCCTGTACTTCCTGTGCCAGAGGGAGATAAAGCCACATTCCGCTGCTGGTTGAAAGACCAGGCAACTGGTAAACCATCCTCTGACCTCCCAGCTGGTTTCTATCTAAACGGATCCCTCATCAGAACAGAGTCTACAGGACAGATGACCATCCACCATGTTATCAAGTCTGATGAAGGATTCTACAAGTGTAACATCTCTGACCTTGGAGAGTCACCAGAGAGCTGGATGGAAGTGACAAGTGAGTCTTTGTCAGATTATTATTATTATTATTATTATTATCATCATTATTATTATTATTATTATTATTATTATTATTATTATTATTATTATTATTATTATTTGACCATTATCATCATGAGAAGATAAAGCAGTGTTTGGATACTAAAGCCATTGTTCTCTTTACAGATTCATGCTCCTCCTCCAATTCAACCTCTGAGTCTGCTGAACCCCCCCTCATCACTCGTAACCAACTGATCATTAAGATATTGGTGGCCACGCCTTATGTGATTTCAACCTTCCTCTACTTCTCTATACTGAGAGACAGAGCTAGAGCTAGAGGTGAGTTATATAAACACACCTTATATAAACACTTTAACATGTGTCCATCAATACTCATATAGAGACATATTAACATGTGTCCATCATATGATACTCATATAGAGACATATTAACATGTGTCCATCATGATACTCATATAGAGACATATTAACATGTGTCCATCATACTGAGAGACAGAGCTAGAGCTAGAGGTGAGTTATATAAACACCAACCTGTGTCCATCATATGATACTCATATAGAGACATATTAACATCATAATGATACTTATGTACAGAATCACACAGAGGTGAGACTGAGACAAACATGTTATAAAACACACCTTAGCGTGTGGCCTTCTTAACAGGCCTTTTATAGCCACAGGACCAGAGGACAGGCTGAGGCAGAGCAGGTCAAGTGTCAAAGGAATTATTCACTCAATAACCTAGGAACCCAAGGAGCATGAGGAAGATACACTGAGGACTGTAGGAATGGACTAGGAAATAATAACCCCATAATAATAATATAAGTCTAACAGAACACTGTAGCAACATCTACAGACAGTCAGAGAACACAAGGGACTGAGGGTTTATTATAACCAAAGAGTTCAATGGATAATGAACACAGGATAGAACAATACAGTCACAGGACAGGTGAGACAGGACAGGTAACGTAAGAGCAACTAAGGAGAACAGGAAACACTACGACATCACTACAAAATAAAGGTACACAATTATAACGTAAAAACCTAATTCAAACTAAGAAACAAGACACATTTCTTCACAATTAAAGGAACTCAACTGTAACATAAAACGTTAACTATGACTAATATAAGAAACATGAACACAACAAGAAAACACAGCAGGGAGACACAACATGACACAGATTGTGACACACTGTCCCTCTGAGGATCTCTAACTGTTATAATCTTGTTTATAATCTTGTGTTTATAATCTACATACTTGGTGAATAAATTGACTTTAACTCTGAAACTATTAACTGAAAATAATGCACACAAATAATAAAGTGTTCTATATGATCTTTACTGTCTGTCTGTCTGTCTGTCTGTCTGTCTGTCTGTCTGTCTGTCTGTCTGTCTGTCTGTCTC
Source organism: Gymnoscopelus braueri (assembly GCF_963280865.1). NCBI lineage: Eukaryota > Metazoa > Chordata > Actinopteri > Myctophiformes > Myctophidae > Gymnoscopelus > Gymnoscopelus braueri. Next base: position 43,702,785 of record NC_137622.1, read on the forward strand.
TCTCTCTCTCTCTCTCTCTCTCTCAGAGGCAGCAGCCAATGCGAGGAGGAGAAGAGCCAATGATGTCATCATGCAGGTAGCTGAGTAGCCAATCAGAAGTGTTGAAGGTGATAGCTCAGCATTAGCAGCTTACATTAGCAGCAGTGTGTTAAGTCAGTGATACTGTACAGTATGTGGTTTGTCTTTAAGTGTAAGGTTAGTGATGTGGGGAGTGGAAGTTGATTAAAGGGATAGTTCACCCCCAAGATTACTCTTTTTCTATGTATCACTCACTCCATGGAGACTTGAATTCATGGATATCTTTCTTCTTTTTGTCTCATTCCTAAGACAATAGTTTGATGACAGGCAGCGGTTCCAGTAGGAGACACAAAGAGTCTCCTTTGTGTCTCCTACCGGAACCGCTGCCTATACCGGTCCGCAGGTCATCAAATAATTGTCTTAGGAATGAGACAAAAACTAAAAAATATCCATTAATTCAAGTCTCCATGGGGTGATACATAGAAAAAAAATAATTTCATTGGGTGAACTATCCCTTTAAGTGTAACGTCAGGGATTCATGTAAATAGTCTAAATAATTTGGGCCCGATTGATTGATTGATTGATTGATTGATTGATGTACTTTATTTAGTAAGACATGAGAACAACAGTACATGGAAGTACAAATTCACAATACAAGGTCTACTAAACTGGGAGACTCATTAAGCACTGAGCTTGTTTAAGATGAGATCCCCATGCAGACAAATCATGATGACATATAAGAGACAGACAGATATACACACTGCTATACAGAATGTCATACAATCAGCTTACAGGTTACTGGTATGAAGAGTGAAAAAAATGTACAAGAGAAGGAAGAGAAAGGGGGGGGGGTAGGTTAGGACAGGGGCCATTTTCTAATTGCAGCCTCCTGAAGGTGTATCTTTAGGGCAGTTTTGAAAGTGAGTAGGGTTTTACACTCCTTTACTCCTTTTGGTAGGGCATTCCACATGTTTGATGAATAGCATGAGAACGAGTTCATTCCCTTTGTTGAGCCAAATCTGGGTTGAACATGATTAGTGGAGCTGCCTCTGGTGTTATGATCATGGACTTCATTAACAAAAGCTGTTTACGCCCATATTTTGAACATACCGGCATTTACAAAAATTCCTACGTTAGATGTCTGATTCATCAATCTATTATTGTCTGTGATTTTTTGCGGGAGGGCCGCTCTTTCTCACGTCTGCTCAGAGGCATGACTTCTGGGACCAAAGCTTATGTATATGTCATTAGAATGTATTATTCTTCATACAAAATCTATTACAATCCTGCCAAACCTCAAATAAAATATTTATGTGCCCAACATTTGTCAACGCACGTAAAAAAGAAAGAAAACATGCCAAACGGTCTTTGTTTGCATATTATAGACATGATGCAAAATCTCAAATTCAACCGATTCTTTTTTCTTTTCAGTTTACGCATTTAGAGCTGAATTAATTTAGAGCTGAATTATTAGGCGTGTTTGCAAATGTTATTAGGAACCTTAACCCTTCACCCTTCCAAATAAAATGTAATGTCATGTAAATATTATATATTATGTACAGTATATACTATACATCCTTGACGATAACATATTGTGTAGGTCAGGTGTTTTTTTGATTTTATTTTTGATTAGGTAAGTTTAGGTTACATATTTTGTTTATTTTTGTTTATTGTTTTGTCTGTTAGTCCACCCTGAAGCGTGCGTGCGTGCGTGTAAAGCTGTACAGGAAATCTTAAAAGTTTGAAATTTCCTTCTATTTTCAATTCTTTACTTTTTACGTCTGTACATCTGGAAATATTAATCATTATTAATCATTATAAACTATTGTAATTGTTCTATTCCTTTTATGATGTACAGTAAAGTGCATTCTAATAAAGATTTGAAAGCTTCCTGCTTCTGTCTATGAAAAATTAATTGAATGTACAAAGAGAATTATAATTATCTATCACATCACTTGAGTTCATAATGAGGGTGGTCTACTTTATAACTAGTAACAGAGTCTAGACTACAAGAAAGTATCATGAAATTGTTTGGGACTCTCAGCTAAGGTTTGATGAACATAAAAAAAAGAAGCTTGGTAAAACTGTTAGGGTCAAAGTTCAAACCTTTAGGTAAATCAGACACTGCTTAACATTTAGTACAGCTCTAACAATGTATTCTCATGTTTAATATTACATAACCTCCTAGTATCACCGGCCCCTTTAAACCACTCACTTTACAAATAAGGTATCACTAAGATGTTATTGTAATTGTAATATCCTTAGTTTGGACTTAATTAATTATTCCAAGGGACTGAACAGTATCTTCAGCGTGTGTTTGCCACACTCTGCTTCTGCTACTGGCAGTGTTTAATAAAACTATAAGTGAAATGATATGTATATTTTAAATGCTGTCAAAAGATCACATCCCTGGACTAAACAGAGTCAGTGGATTCATGTGTAGATGGATGGATGCAGAGTTAAACATTCACATTATCAACAAAACACAGCGTTGTTTAAAACAGTTTGGCCCCCTCGTAGTACTGTACTGTACTGTACTGTACTGTACTGTACTGTACTGTACTGTACTGTACTGTACTGTACTGTACTGTACTGTACTGTACTGTACAGGGGGCCTCATGGACAGATGATGATAATTCACCATGGGCTCTTTAAGAGAGGGGGGGGGGGGGGTTTGATTAGAGACAATAAGGAACAGGTGTGTGTGTTGTGTTGTCAGTATGAGTGCAGTGTGTGAAATAAATGGGACACGTTGCTCTGCGTGCCCAAAGAGAGAAGTTGCAATACGTTCATTCTTGCAATTCCTACAATATAAATAAAGGCTAGATATATATACATAAATAAATGGGTCATTCCAGAATTGGAGGACATTTGGGCTTTCAAAATGTTGAAAAATTTACCTTCTGTTTGACAATTTTCTGTTTTATATTCATCAATAATAGGTACTAAACTATCAAAAGCTTGATTGGCTCAGCTCAGGCATCAAACATATATTTTTTATTACATGTTTTATTTGTTGTTTGCTATACCTGGCGCAACCCTGTTACCAACACTCAGGAACCTGAAAAAAGTGCATTATGTATTTTTAAAATATAATTCCTTTACCATTAGGTTAAAGAAGTAACATTCTCTCTGAATAAACATTTGATTTCAGATATGGATTTATTTTAATTAGTTTAAGCAACTTCTGAAATCTATCTTGCACAACTTTTCAATTGTGGCATGTTTCACTTTACTAATTAAAGTATTACTTTTCAAATATTTGCTCTAACCCATTATGCATATAATTACTTAAACTCTTTAAAGGACAATAGGTCAAACCCTTATGCGTTGAGAAAGACATTTATGTTAATATTTGATTAAAATGATAATGGTAACAGGGTTGAAATTACAGTAACAGGGTTGAATAGCTACATTAATTCTGATTATAGATTATTTTCAATGTGACAAATAAATGCTCAAGACCACATAATTAGTCTTTTAATAACTTGTAATAAAAGAAAATGAAATATTATTTGAATAACTTTTAATATGTTTCACATGAGGATGGTTGGTAGGTAGTGTGGAAATAGAAAATGGACCAGGAGGCAGCAGAGCTGTTCCAGAAAATCAGGGTTTTATTTTGCAAACAGGAGCTCACACAAGACACGTCTCACCAACATCAACCCCATCTGATTATTAGTTTTCAAACACCTTTTATACCTGATCACCAGCTAACTTGACCAATCAGGGAAGACTCTACTAAGTAGTTCCACTTAGACACAGGTGGCATTGATCACACCTCAATTAGACCTAACCTGTCAAGCCTATTAAGTTAGAGGACATAACCATTTACCCTAACCATGTGTACAATGCAGACAATAACAAATACTGTGTTAATGTTAATAAATTAACAAAGTATTTCCTTCTGTGAAATTAATAATACAACCAGAAAATCAATATAACCAGGAAATCACATGACAACTTAAGGGGGATGAACACTCCTTCTTAAATGGTTATGTCCAGTAATTTAAGTCTGTAGACAAAGAATAGTGAAAGTGAATAGTGAAAACATGAGCAAGAGGAATCTGAACCTTCCCCTTGCAAACATTACACAATCAATGACCTCATACCTGAATATGAATGTGATTACATGTTTGGAATTTTGGGACTGGAGAAATGAGCCTCCATGATATTTTTCACCCCTTCTCCCTTTGGCTCACACATAACCTTGAAAAATAATAAGGTTTTTCTTACCACAAAAATGCTTAATAGTGAACTGGTATGGTTGGAGGGCTATAGACCACCACTAGAGGATGCAGGCATTCTGATGTTGCATCGAGCTAGTGCATCCACCTTAGGGCTCAGTGGTCAGTCAGCAGCTTGAACTCCCTCCCCAACAAGTAGTAACATAGTAGTAGTAGTAGAATGATGACCTCTCCAATCTCGTCCTTGGTACGACTGCCTGGACGCATCCATCACTTGTACAGCCCCTTCAGTCAGATCTCTCTGACAGTCTCCTCTGCTGGAACAATGGTGCTGCAGAACCTCTGTCGATAAGTCTCTTCAGTAGCATTGTATTTGTTTGGTAAGCCTACTGCTGTTTTGATAGCTTCGTATGACTCTGACTGTTGTTCATCCATGCCAGCATATGCTTCAAGGGCCCGTCTGGTCAATAAAGTGACAACCGGGGCAACCCATTTTCCCTGCCTCCACCCCCATGCACTCAAACCGCACAGAGAAGCTCTCAGCATCCTCACCTTCTCTGATGTCTGGGATTCTCGGTTCTGAAACATGAGAGGCTGGAGTTCGGTTCGGTGGATTATCAGGTCTCTGATCCAGTGGGCTTGGGCTGTCATGATGTCTCTGTGTCCATTGCACCAGAAGCTGTTTGGACTTGGTTACGGCCAGAAAAAGATTGATTCAGTCCGTTTAGAACGACACATAAAGTTCCTCATCTCTTCCATGAAGCTAGTATCAACAGGTGGTGCCAATGGAGTTCTCACTGTAGCCTCTTTTGGTCGCACCACTGGTCCTTAATCACTTGGTTTGGCGGCTACCAGAGAACAGTCAGATGGATCGGGAACAGAGATGACAACCCCTTTAACTGGAGGCCCCAACTCCAATGCTCCCCTCACGCCAAACACTTTCTTGACTCCCCTGTTCAACTGGGTTCAGCCTGGTAACTCAGCCTCTTCCACGACCACCTGGCATCATGGTCTACTTCACAGTTGTCAAATTCATAAAGGCATACCATCCCACCACTGCCACCAAACAACTAAAACTCATTTTGACTACATGGTTAAAATAAAATGAAGCAATATAGTCTGTAAAATTCAATAATGTTTAAAATACGTAGATTAACCTAAATTATAGTTTAGATTATGTAATGTTTTTAATTTAACCATAAATAATAGTGTTTTAATTCTATTAATGCAACCCTGTTAATGTTGTACAACCCTGTTACTCTAATCACAGTAACAGGGCTGCAAGTAACAGGATTGCAAATCTATGCTAATGTTAGCTTTTTCTCAGGAATAGAAGCTATCTGTTTAGATAGCTGTTAGCATTTACCAAGAGGACAAACTCACATAAGTAAATAAGTAAAGATTTTTTTGTCAAGTATTTATCTTATTCTGGAAATATGCATGACAGGGTTGCGTGAGGTAGGTTGAGACATTCAAGCAAGGCTGACAATGTTATAAAAATATGAATAATAGAAGAGGAGATACATTTGCTCTACCCATGCCGTTAAGAAAGTGTTTGATGATGTCACTTCTAGTGTGTCATGTGACTCACACTTTTCTTCTTCTTTTACCATGCTAAAAAGGTTAAGGTAACAGGGTTGCATGCAAGTTGTGGGACACAGGTTCCTTGCATAATAATAATACTTATTTAAAATATTATGTTAATTAAAAAATATGTTTCCACATCTACAAGAGACATCTATGAACAAAATAATGCAAAAGAAAGTAGATTTAGGTGTCATTTTAACAGTTTTATCTGAGATTCAATTTGGTCACCAAGGGGGTGGGACAAGAGAAAACTAGCATTTTAGGGGTACTACAGACTTATTTGGTATTTTTTTTAAATATGTTCAAACATTTTTTTCTCCAAGTTGATTTAGATTTGGTCTCAGGACAAGTCAAAGTTACACGACAACTGCATAATTTAGTATTTTGTAAATGGATTATTTGACATTTCTTGGGTGGGACGTAAAATGTCCTCCAATTCTGGAATGACCCAAATTAATAAATAAAAATAAATCCGTTCCAACCATTCTGTCAACACAAGCTCAGTGCTAAGTGGTAAACACAAGTCTAAGCTTTAGTCTTATTTTACAGGACATTTATACTTCTCCTTCATCAAATAATATAGATTTTTAAAGGTTTGGGGTTTTCTGACTGTCCTACAGCTGTCTTGATCACGCCGGTCACGCTCCCAGTGACGTCATCGCCCGTCGACCCTGTAGTCTTTCTTGCAGAACACAATCACACCACACTGACCACTTCAGATCCATTACATTCAATCACCACAAGTGATAAGATTGAGATCATTAAGAATTATGCTTCTCTGAGAACATCTGACCCTCATCTGTCCTAAAAAGTGAAAAAACACATGAAAAGTTTAAAACAATAGCATGTGTGTTCATGACAATCTATAGTCCCACCACCACACCACAACCCCCCCCCCCCCCCCCCCCCATCCTGTCTCTTATAGCTGTAGTTTCCATATTACTCAGAGTCAGAAGTGTGATAAAAAACATCCTCTCATCATGCAGACACAAGCCACAGGACTCTGTCAGGCTTTTAGTACGAGGGTCTGACTGTCACGTGATCCATGAAGCAGATACACAGAAAAACCACAACAACACACCACCTCTACACATAGACACACACATCACACATGTACACACATACGCATACACAGTTCCAAGAAGTCAGTGATATGGGCTTGGGTGAACGTGTGTGTGTGTGTGTGTGTGTGTGTGTGTGTGTGTGTGTGTGTGTGTGTGTGTGTGTGTGTGTGTGTGTGTGTGTGTGTGTGTGTGTGTGTGTGTGTGTGTGTGTGTGTGTGTGTGTGTGTGTGTGTGTGTCCTCAACTGGCCTATCAGACATCATAATGTGTCCTGTTGACTTCTTTGATGTTTTGATCTTCCTGCATTGTGTTTTACAGTATAACTACTGATATGATTGTGTATTATTTATTACTATTACATTACTATAGACAATTCATTGTTTTGTTCATTTGCATTTACAGTAATGTACTTAACCTCATGCAGAGTTAGAACAAATAGAAGATTATCAGGAATAATGAGTTCAGAAGCTAAATGATATGATATGACACACATGTAGATACACTGGCAAACATCAAATACAATATTTATTTGCCCAACATTTGTCATCATATATAAAATAATGTCTATGTCTTTTAAAGGATCTATTTCTTGGATGCATATTATAGACATGATGCAAATACAAACTGATTTGTATTTATTGTTCAGTAAGCTGAATTAGTAGGACCTTTCTGCAAGTCTGGCCACAATTTGCATATTTATACTATCAAGCCTTATGTCTCAGGAGGCAACATATGAACCTCCTTATTTACATCAGTATAGACCCCTTAACAGACGACGTCACACTGATAAGAACCAGTATGCGTGCAACCAGTATGCGCAATGAAACCCATTCTGTCAGGTCTCGCTAGGACGCGCCTCACTAGCCAACACACTGGAGGTTGGGGTGTGTTGAAACCAGCGCACCCCGAAACAACAGGTTGAGAATTGATTGCATGAAACAATCACCTGTGCATCCAGTCTCAATGTTGGTAAAAATAATAATTGGTCTATATGAAACTGTGGCCACACTGGCAACCACACTGAGACCTAATTCAGCTCTATGTGTGTAACTGAAAATAAATACAAATCAGTTTGTATTTGCATCATGTCTACAATATGCATCCAAGCGATAGATCGTTTAACAGACATCTTTTTTATTTTATTTTATATGAGATGACACATGTTGGGCGCATCAAATATTTTATTTGAGCTTTGCCACATTCAATTGGTCAATTGTTGTAATTTATTTTTCATGAAGAATAAGGCATTCTAATAACAGATACGTATGGTTTGAGGCATATTATACTGTAAGTCTGCCTCCGAGCAGACGTGAGTTTGAGTACGTCTGCCAAAACCCACAAATACCCAAAAATAAGTTAAGAGAATCAGGCCCATTGTACATACTATAACTATAGCCTACTGTTACTGTATGCTTTTATGATGATTCAGGGCTCACTCATGAGCCTGGTTTACATAAAGGAGAACAGTGTGTTCAGCTTAATGCTTTAAAAACTAATAATAAAAGTTAAGTGTATTTAACAGGTAGTTAGTGCAGAGGTCAGAGGTCAGTATAGAGCAAACATGCAGTCAGTCTATCAGCTGCTTTATGAACCAACTGCTGCTGTCCATGTGTGTGTGTGTGTGTGTGTGTGTGTGTGTGTGTGTGTGTGTGTGTGTGTGTGTGTGTGTGTGTGTGTGTGTGTGTGTGTGTGTGTGTGTGTAGCTTACACTCTCTGTTTTACAGTTTCAACATTAGACTCTAGTCTAAACTTGTCTAAAGCAGCAGAACTTACAGTTAGACGACAGCATCAATGTGTTGATATTAATGTCATTTCTAATACAAACATATGATTGTAGGCTCACAATTAATGTCAAAATAAACTATAAATGTAGTTTTTAAAACACAGTGGCTCTTCTAACTGTGTCAGAGTAAACATGTCGTCCCTTCATAACTGGTGCTGTTGACAAGAACACACATACCCCCCTCCCCCTATAAGTGCAACATGTAAAGGCTATTTCTATATAAGGAAACTAAATGTTAACCGCAGATGTTCATGTGTTTTCTGAGAACAAGGTCTCTCTGCCAGTAAGTTTCCTGCTCTCTAGGTAGGTGTTGTTTTGTGGGTTTAATGTGTTAAAAAAACACACAGTTAGTGTCTCTGCTGCAGACCTCACCATGTTAACTGTTTGATGTCTGGAAGTACATACAGGACATAATGAAAGACCTGATATTATATTATATTATATTATATGAACATAACGTTATCCGGCATTAGTGCAGTCTGATGAATCTGTGATCAGACTCATCTGAAAGACACAGCATTTCACTGAGTGAGAGAGAGAGAGAGAGAGAGAGAGAGAGAGAGAGAGAGAGAGAGAGAGAGAGAGAGAGAGAGAGAGAGAGAGAGAGAGAGACTCTCATTGTATATAACATCAAATAACACATGGCTGTATGTTCTGCTCATTTAAAAGTGTTCTAGTGTTACACCTCATCCAGCCAGAGGCCATTATGAAGTTCTACTGTTCTAAAGCAAACAAGACAAAGTTATACATGTGTTCTGTCTGTCTGTCTGTCTGTCTGTCTGTCTGTCTGTCTTCTGCTCCATTAAGCATCGTACAGTGGGCCTCCGCACGCACGCACGCACGCACACACACACACACACAATAGTGTGTATAGTTTCAATATACAGATTATTGATTTTTTTGATATTATACTGTTTGTTAGACTGATAACAGGTTATTTATTGGTTTACCTATGATCCTATAGATGACTATTTCTATACATGTGATGCATTACCTTGTGTTTACCTGCTTACTGTAAATCACTCTGCATTAAGAGTGTCTGATAAATGACTACATTATAAATAAATAAATAATGTATTTTCCGTGCATATACTTTCTCACAGACCCCCCCCCCCTCATCTGTGTCTGAACAAACAATAGTTCTGTGTAAGTGTCTGTTTCTATAGTGATGACAACAAAGTGTTAACCACAGCACTTCTATGAGAACAACTGCCAACCTGTGGTGGAAAAATAACTCAAATGTTTTACTTAAGTAAAAGTATCAATACTGCAATGTAGAAATACTCAAGTGATACAAGTAAAAGTCCGGAATTCAAAATTTACTTGAGTGAAAGTACAAAAGTATTGGAATCAAAATATACTTTAAGTACCAAAAGAAAAAAGTACTAAAATGTTTGAAAATAGCAGATCTACAAGCTCAAAACGCGTCGCGATGCGACGCGTTGTGAGCTTGTAGATCTGCTATTTTCAAATAGCCAGGTATAAAATAGGTTAAGTGGTTAATGTATGTTTTATAATGTAATAATTTATATCTGCAAAGTAACTAAAGTTGTCAAATAATTGTAGTGGAGTAAAAGTACAATATTTGCCTCTGAGATGTAGTGGAGTAGAAGTAAAAGTATTGAAAATTGGAAATACTCAAGTACAGTAAAACTGCCTCAAAATTATACTTAAGTACAGTACTTGAGTAAATGTATTTAGTTACTTTACGCCACTGATACTACTCGTATTCATTCTAAACTGAGCTGTGTGATCCGGTTTAGAAAAAAAAACAAAAAAACAATGGTGTTCTGGTTGGTGTCACATAGTTTTTGTTCCTCATATAATGAGAATCAATGAGTTTAGTCTCACATTCCCTTTCTGTTAAAACATGTAAACTATCTATTCTGAATGTTTTAGGGTTGAATGTGGATGCACTCATGCATGCTGTAGAAAAGGTCAAAGGGCACGTATAATTTGCTTACATTTGTAAGTTGTCATCATAAGCCTGTATATAATATGTAATCATTGTGGAGTCATATTATTATTATTATCATTAGTGTGGTTGCCCTAACAGGGCAACCAGACTATAGTAATCTACCTACTTTATTTCTTTCTTTCTTTATTATAGATAAACTTTATTTTGGAATGGATCTCCTCCCACAGTTTTTTCCCCCCAATTTTGTGCCGTATGTCAAAATGACATATAGCACAGGCTTCACCGGGCTTCACCGGGAATCGTGCGCTTGTACTTTGCTAAGACATTAGTTACATAGTTTAATTGATATTGATTTATTAGTGCATTAAATTTCCCCATCCACTTTAATGGAAAAATTAAAAAAAGCCCATTCAAGTATTTTTTTCTCAGAAACTGTAAGGGCTAGAGTTACAAGACTTGCAGGGGAGGTTCATAATTTGGTGCGAAATTATGATACAACATTTTACACCAGTCGGCCTCATGGTGGCGCTATAACAGCCCCCTTTACGTTTTGGCCTATAACTCTTGAACCGTAGGTCGTAAAATCTAAATGGATTCCTCCCTGGATTCCTTGGGTCACGACGCGTCTCCCCATATAGGCCACGCCCATTCGCGTCAGGATAGATTTTCCGCCATTTAGAATTTTCTTCAAAACACACTTTTTGCACCTTTTTCTACAGATTTTTTCCAAATCTCACAAAAATCTGTACACGTGATCTATGGACCCATGCGATAAACCTATCCAAACGGCATTTTGATAGTCCTTACCGTTCGTCCGTAATTGGCTTCCAAAGTTAGTGGGAGGGGCCCGTTTTACCAAAAATGCCAAAAATCACGAACGAAACGTCCAATCAATCCCAAATTTTAATCACATGTCGAGGGTGGTTTACTCAACAAATCCCGAAAAGCATTTCCACTTTGATCCATAGGGATCAAATGCGCAAAACGTAACCGTTCGATGCAAAAACATGATTTTTGGGGGGAAAGATCATTTAATCATATATATATATATATATATACATATTTTACATTTCACAATGTGTCGCGATGCGACAAATTGTGAGCTTGTAGATCTGCTATTTTCAAAAGATTTTTCATACATTTGAAAAACGTGAAATGGGACATTCTGCATAATCAGTACTTTTACTTTTGTACTTTAAGTACATTCATACTTAAGTAAATTTCGGACTTTCACTTGTAACAGAGTATTTCTACATTGCACCACTGGTTGAACTCTATTCATACACAACTTCATCACATTTATACTTCATCACACAACAGTGTTGCACACTGAGAATAGCAGAACTAATCTCACAACCCTATGCCACACATTGTGAGCTTGGAGGTCGGATATTCTATGTGTGCGATGTCAGAGCATAAATTATGCTTATAGCCTGGTGTGTAAATATTAGAGTTCAGAAGTGTTTCCCTGACAGGCTGAGGCCTAGCAGAGTTTCCTCTTTGGGTTTCTTTGGCATGGTGCCAGTCTCCTTGGCATGGTGCCAGTCTCCTTGGCATGGTGATGTTTAACTGTTTCACTGCCTCTTTCTCTGCTCTCTAACATCCTGTGTGAGATGAACACAGACTGGAACAGAGGTACAAAGTCTCGTGAGACTTGGGACGGGATTACAGTATGTGAATGTACGAGATCCAAGATGGCCGAATAATTACAGTGCTGAGACAAGACGGCTTGTGTGTGTGTGTGTGTGTGTGTGTGTGTGTGTGTGTGTGTGTGTGTGTGTGTGTGTGTGTGTGTGTGTGTGTGTGTGGTCTTTATTTAGTCTTTATATTCTATGACCTACAGTTTATTTAGTCTTTATTTATATTCTATGACCTACAGTTTATTTAGTCTTTATTTATATTCTATGACCTGCTGTTTTTACATGTTTTATTTCCATGCAAAATGTAAATAAAACATTAAAATACTTGTCAGCTCTTCTAATACTAATAATTATAATAATATGACTAATACTATCCTGTTAGGACTTGTTTCACACATTTTACTATTTAAATAATGTAAATACATATAGCACCCAGTCTTGAGAAGAGGGACAAAACCTTTAGCTTTTTTATATATTCTTCAATTATGCCGGGAAAGTATATTTTAAAAGATCAAAGTGACTATTAAACCATGTAATGGACCAACCTCCTAACTCCATAACATGATATATCTGACTGAGATGACAAAATGTTATGTTTTTTTCATTCCACAGACGTAGTGAGTTGACAATTTATGTTTCAAAGTTGTTTAGGTTCTATTAATGCTAATAGAATTACACTTTTTTTTCTTCATTAATTTAGTTTGGATTTAGGACAGACAGAGTTGACATGTTATGGTTGGGACACCAGATGTTATCAATACACATGGTTAGTTTTTAATGATTTTTAACAAATACATTGTTGTGAATCCTTGTCTTAGACAGGAGTGTTTTCTGGCAGAGTGCAAGCAGACCACAATATTGTATGAATGTTATGTAATTCATATATATAAATAATTTAAGAATATTTTCAAACTTTTTTTTTTAAATTAGTGTTAATAAATCATATGAAATGTTTTGGTAGAACATGATTTGTCCCAATTCTAAATAATGGTGATAGTTGTTGTCAGGCAGAAACCGCGTATATCTCCATATCTTAACTTTTTGTCCTACTTGATCAGCGTCACACAAAAGCATCAAAAGTAGCAGATCTACAAGCGACGTGTTTTGAGCTTTTTTGCATTACGACACATTGTGAGCTTGTAGATCTAGTTTTTAAAACATCTTGAAAATGTGTGTGTGTGGGGGGGGGGGGGGGTTTGAATTACAAACATATATATATAAACAAATCTTCTTAATAATAATAAACTGTATTTGTGTCGCACCTTTCATGACATGAAATGCAGCTCAAAGTGCTTTACAGAGCAAGAATACAATTACAGAAACAAGTACAACTAATTTAACAATAAATCAAGGGGTCCCTGGCACAAAATATGTATGTTCAGATGGGGGTCCAGCCAAATACATGTGATAGTAATTTATATAAATACATATTAATTTGATGTCCTTGACATGACAATGTTTGAGAACCACTGGCCTAAAGTGCCACCTAGTGGGCTCATCCAGTAAGACTCTCTGGACCACTTAGTATATTAAACTATCCTCAAGGACAAGGACCACCTGACCAGGCCCACCCATCCACCTACCTACCTACAACAGGGCGGTAAGAAGGAATGTACACGTACGTATCTATATGAATATATATATATATATGTATATATGTATGTATGTATCGAGTATTTATGCGAATCAAATTGTCTTAAATTTAATATAAAAAAATGAACATTTATATATATGAAGCTACCACTTCAATATATAAATAGAAATCATTTTGAATTGTTTTGCTTCTTGCCTTTTGTTTTTCTATGTAACTGACACAAAGCTGGAAATGTTTCTCTTCATTTTGTTTCGTTTGTTACGTTTCGTTTTCATATGTAAGACTTAGCATTGTTGACATTTGGTTTTCTTCTGTTTTGTTTTGTTTTCTTTTTTTACTCTTTTGTTTATTTATTTTTTGTGACACTTAATTTAATTTGATTATTAATAAGGTGGGCATAATAAGCTTCGGCTTCAGCCCAAACCTTTTCGGTCAAATGATTTTGCTGAAAATATTTTGTATGCTCAACTGTTTTGTTTTTGTAAATCATGACCGAAATAAATAAACTAACTAACTAACTAACTAAATGTAGCCAACTACACCACCTAGGAAACTGCACCCTAGGAAATGGTTCTAATGTAAATGTGGAAGTGCACCTGATTACACGGAATGACTCTGATTACACAGAATTACTCTGATTACAAGGAATTACTCTGATTACACAGAATAACTCCCATAAGGTTGGTTGTACATGTAAAGATCTGAGGCAGAGGCGTGGCATAAAGTACACATTTACATAGTTTTATTTCACAGACAGTTAACAGTAAAAGTTAGTATGAACTCACATTTTAAACAGTTATTATGAGCTCTGAAGGGGTGACGGGGTGACGGGGTGGCGGGGTGGCGGGGTGGCGGGGTGACGGGGTGACGGGGTGACGGGGTGGCAGGGTGACAGGGTGGCAGGGTGACAACACAGACTCACAATGAACTGTAAATAACATCATATACTACATTAAATCATAATAGAACAGAACATGATACTAACCAATCATACCAGACCTGGGTTGGGGGGTTACCAGGACACTAGCCTCGATCTCCAGGCTTTTATTGTTTAGTTTTGCTAAAAAATAAAAGCCTGGCCCAGCGAGTCGGTGTACTCGGTATGAGGAAGTGTTTCATTTCCCAACCAACCAGAGTGCAGTGGGCGTCGCTCGTAATGTTGTGTTAACGGGGCGGGGGTTGACGGACAGATCGGTGAACCAATGGGATCAGGCGCAATCTCTCGCCGGCTCTTACACCCGCCCCTCTATACACGAAATCAGGAGCGTTGGGGCAGTCTACCAGGACACGGACACCCAACCTGGTGTGGAGAAGACCCCCAACACTGCAGCAACCTCACACACACACACGCAGCACCGCAGCCAGCCTGGGCCCACATCAAGTCCTAAACCAGAAACAAAACAGATTAATAATTAGATTAAAATTCAAAATTCAAAACATAATCATTACATTACATTACATTACAGTCATTTAGCAGACGCTTTTATCCAAAGTGTCTTACAATAAGTGCATTCAACATAGGTAGGGAAGGAAACTACTAATCACCAGAAGTCTGAAGTGCATTTTCTGCAAAAACAAGCAACCAAGAGTATACCTAGCGCTAAGGTAAAAGTGCAATATATCAGCTACCTATTTCCTTAAACAGATGAGACAAATAGGAAAATCAAATGAGCAAGAGCTAAAACAAATAATTGTATCGACTAAACAAGATCCAATAAAACAATACAACAATAAAACAAGCGTTCGTACAACTAGTTAACAACAAGTAGGCCAGGCAAAGAGGAAGGGTAGCGTTTCCTGAAGAGGTGGGTTTTCAGCCTGCGGCGAAAGATGGGCAGTGACTCTGCTGTCCTGACATCAGTGGGAAGTCCATTCCACCACTGTGGGGCCAGAACAGAAAAAAGTCGTGACCGTGTGGATCGGCCAGAAGGACCCTTGAGTGATGAGGCAGTCAGTCGCCCCGAGGTGGCAGACCGAAGTGGTCGGGCAGGGGTGTAGGCATCGACCATAGCCCGGAGGTAAGTCAAAGTGAGACAACACAACAAAATTATAATTTCAGACCAATATGACCATGCAGGCCACAGATGCAAAGCATTAAGACCAAGTAGTGTCTGTAGTAAAGGCCACAATGAGGGTTCTGGTTGATTTAGCTCATGTTTCAGCCCAAACAAAGCAGCAGCATCGTCAGTCACTGGTACTCACTGCACTGTGGTAGGAGGTAGGTCACTACAACAACAAAACCATGCAGTTTACTGATTTACCTGATGCTACGGTGATCATTTATCATGCTATGAATTTGGGGGAGGATTGAAACCCTTATACTGCCAACGGGCGCCAATGGTACTACCACCAACGTGCACGTCGGCCTGACGGTGAATGTCGACTGCACGGAAGGAAAAACTGGAGCCGCAGGTGACGGAGGGGGAGACAAAAACGACAACGTAAGGAGCGCCGGCGCTCGTTACGTATCCTTACGTCCGACTATAAATGATACTTTAGGCGGGCGGTAGCTGTTCAGTCGAGACTTAACAATCTCTCCCACCGTCAGGAGCAACCCCTGGCGCCTCGCATTTACGCCAATCAAGCGAGGCTTATCACCGGTAGACTGCTGCTCCCCGTGTTGTGCCGTCGCGGTGAAGCGACGCCGGAGTGTCCTCTCCAGTGAGCAAGCCTGGGTTTCAAGGTATGGGAGACCAGCTAAGTGGGGAGACCCACTTAGCTGGTCCCCCCTTTCCACTGTGCTGGTAGGATCCAAGGGAGAGGCAGAAGCCAATACAGCTTGGCACCAACGTCATCGCAGGAGTTGCCAGAACGTTGCTTGAGATAGCAGCGGACCACCTATAGGTCCATTGGGTTGACTCCAGAAGCCCATCCCATATGTAGGGTATTGCCACAAGGAAGTGGAGGTTTCATTTTGGAGTCTCCCTTCTCCTGGGCGGGTTGCCTTCCCAGGCCTCTGAGCCCCACCTGCCCAGAACTTCACCGTAACTCTGGTTTGGGGGCTGTCAGGTACTGAGCCTTTGCCAGAGGCCACCCGGAGGTATAACAGTGGTTAAGGGTACCCTCATTCTGTCCCCTAGGTCCAGGCCCCCCCACCGTCGGATGCAGTTTAACGTCATACCCAAGACTCACACACATATATACATATGTACACATATATACATATGTACACATATATACATATGTATATACATACATAGTCTTTACTATGATGGTCAGATCTAATCTGTTATATTTACTGTTACATCTTGCTTTTTGCTCATCATAATCCTCTTGGTCATGGAAGTGATAATAATATAAGTATCACAAGTAATGTTTATTTAAAGTTATTGTCACAATACAGTATAATGATTATTGGTCTATAGTAGGGTGGAGAGGGCCTCTATATATTTACACACTCACTCCAGAGGAACACATTGCATATACTGTGGGGCAGAAACCTCTGATCTCTGTATTTTAACTTTTTTCGTAAATTAATGCCTACTTCGCCATTCTATGTCACTCCAAAGTAGCAAAAATAGCAGATCTACAAGCTCAAAACGCTTGGGATTTGAGCATGGCATTCATTCATATCTGCAATGCATTGTTGGATCTTATCTCTAAATCTAATGAGTGGATTCTCCACTGAATATAAAACAAATCACTATATTTCATGTTTATCATAGTTAATAGCAGTGATGGACACTAACTAACATTTACTTCAGTAATGTACTTATTACATGTAGGAGTTGTTGTTGTGTTGTAAGAACATGACTTTTCACTGCTACACGTTAAACATACATAGTTCTCCATCTTCAGAGCCACTGACATGACATTTGTCCCATTTATATAACACATTAACTCATTACTAATTACAATACTATTATTTAATGGTTAAATGAACCATTCTGCATAAAGAGTACTTTTACATTTGATACTGTGAGTATACTTGTGATGATAGTTCAGATATCTTCAGTTGTCTAAAAAGTCTATCAGTCTATGAAATGGTTTTCTGATGACACCTGCTGGTTATAATGAGCGACTGCAGCCTACAGGGAGTTTTATCATTTCTATTTCAACGACCCATCAGTGCTCTGCAGAGATGGGAAAAGTACTGACATTCTGTACTCGAGTAGAAGTACAATTACTTGTGTAAAAAACGACTTTGGTAAAAATGGAAGTACTCATTCAAATAATTACTCAAGTAAAAGTAAAAAAGTACAGGCTCTGAAATGTACTTTAAGATTAAAGGTGAAAGGTATTTTTACCGGATGTGCAAAGCCAACTGTAACCTCAAAAACACATAATGTTTAGTAATGAAACTATTGTCTCTTAAAGGAGATGCAGTAAAGTGACGTATGGCTGTGCATTCTAGTCATAGAGAAACTTACTTCAAGCAGATAAAAGTGAACACTGCACAGTGAAGCTCAAACGTTCAACATAAGTACATGAACAAAAACATACTTCATGTGTAGTAAACTCCTCTCCTAAAAAGGAGATACAGTAAATAATAAAGTGCATTCTGTAAACAATAATAAAAGTGCATTTTAAACGTTACCCATCACCTTCCTTCCTCTTATTTTCCACCCATCTTCTCCTTCCCAATCCCTGTCCACCTCCTGTTTCTTCTGCCTATCTTCTCCTCTGCTCATCCATTTATCAGCTTCAGGTTCTCTCCATCTCCACCAGCCCTTCTGCACCGTGCATCTCAAAACTAACCAGTGATCAGTTTATTATTACAATGATTACTGCAAACTTAGAGACTCATAAAGTTGAGTTTGAGTCCATCTGAGAACTAAAGCTTCCTGTTAACTTCAGGGTCCATTTCAAGGTCCTGGTGAGTCACCTATAGAGCTCTGCATGGTCAGGCCCCAGAATACCTAACCGACCTGGTCCCACGTTATGTACCAGGGAGGGCCCTAAGGTCTGCTGAACAGGGTCTGGTAACAGTTCACACACTAATCTAAGAACTAAAGGAGACAAGAGCCTTTCAGGCTGTAGCTCCCAGGCTTTAGAACGCTCTTCCACATGTCTGGAGAACTACAGCCTCTGTGGACATGTTTAAGAACAACCTTAAAACGCTGCTATTTCAACAAGCTTTTACACATGTTACATGATGTTATTTACACGTTTGTGTTATTTGCTGTCCTGATTGAGATGAATTGTACAGCTTCTTCTGTTCTACCTGCTTTAATACCTTGTTTTGTTTTTAATCTCTCTGTATGTGAAGCACTTTGTGAGTCCTCTCTGTGAGAAGTGCTATATAAATAAAATGTACTTACTTACAGTATCACATAACACAATGAGGTTACTCTAGAGCCATGCTAGCTGCTCAATGAAATAGTATTTAGACACTTTCTGAACACACACACACACACACACACACACACACACACACACACACACACACACACACACACACACACACACACACACACACACACACACACACACACACACACACACACACACACACACACACACACACACACACACACACACACACACACAGCTGGTTCTCACAGTTCTTTGACCTTTTCGGGCAGAAAATCAGTCCTGTGGTGTTAAGAAGCCTCTCACAGGCAGCTGAGGCAGGTAGTGGTGTTTTCACTATGAATTGAGTACATGGACCCCATTAGAAACAAGCCATTAGGCTTTCATGGGCTTTTCATTCCCATTTAGTTGACCTTGTATTTAAACTGTACTTTCATGGGCTTTTTTTCTGCATAAATAAAGTATTCAATCAATCAATGAATCCAGTGTGTTGAGCTTGAGAGCCAGGTGTCACACTGATGTAAAGACTAGAGGACGTTCATGGTATCATCTGGACCGGTCAGGTAGGACTGCAGCTGCTTGTGTTTTCATGTGCATTATTTACCCTGCTTGATGGTGGAGAAGAAGTCATCCTCATCTGAAGACTGGGACCTGAATGCACCGTGGGTTGATCCTTCAGATGGCTTTGGATGTAGTCGAGGCCTATGGAATAACAAAACCACAAAACCAAAGGATTTAAGCTTTTCCCCAATAAACACTGTTTTAATACCTAGATAAAAACAATACATCATGGAATTAGACATTTTAATGCTAGAATGTTTTGCTAAATGACTTTTCATACACATGAGGATTAGTAAAGGTTGTCATTTAGTTTTCACAAGTAAACATGACTTACATTGACAGAAACAATATCTCAGTACATTATGGACACTTCAAATGACAAAATGTCCTCATCATCAATAAAGTAAAGAGCATCAGCAGCATTTACCATGTTATAGGATGTCTTCATCACGTGTCCAGCAGGTCCTGAACCTCTGGATCACCAAGCATCCAAAACACCTTTCCAGTCCTGCCTGAAGAGCATCTACCAAAAGACCCACAGTATGCAGAGCTGCTGGAGCTTAGCCTTGATTGATTGATTGAATATTTTATTAGACATAAATACAAACATCACAGTACAGTCACACACTTAGTCTAAAAGGAGAACACAACTTGTTTCCATTGAGGTCCTATATATTGAGAGAGAGATGAAGCAGGGACCCCCTCGCTGAGAGAGAGATGAAGCAGGGACCCCCTCGCTGAGAGAGAGATGAAGCAGGGACCCCCTCGCTGAGAGAGAGATGAAGCAGGGACCCCCTCACTGAGAGAGAGATGAAGCAGGGACCCCCTCGCTGAGAGAGAGATGAAGCAGGGACCCCCTCGCTGAGAGAGAGATGAAGCAGGGACCCCCTCGCTGAGAGAGAGATGAAGCAGGGACCCCCTCACTGAGAGAGAGATGAAGCAGGGACCCCCTCGCTGAGAGAGAGATGAAGCAGGGACCCCCACCACTACATTGCATACAATTGTGTTGCAGAGTAAAAATGTTCATAGATTTCATACAATCATCAGTGTGTAAATTCAGTTTCTTTCTTCATTTCAGCCCCCCCCCCACACACACACACACACACACACACACACACACACACACACACACACACACACACACACACACACACACACACACACACACACACACACACACACACACACACACACACACACCCTCTTTGCCAAAAACAGCCGTTGTGAGCTTGTAGATCTGCTATTTGGGTTAATGTTCCCTTCAGAATAGGGATGCTAGGGTTCAAGTGGTTAATGCAAAAAAAAAAAACTAAATCCTATCACACAAAGATTTGGCGGACCCCCTGTAGTAGCTCTGAGGACCCACTAGGGGTCCCGGACCCCCTGTTGACGACCCCTGAGCTACAGCATGGCAAACAGACTGGTACACTGATACAGCATGGAATACTAAGCTAACGTAACCTTAATGATGTGTGGATGATCCTCTGATTCATCCTGCGTCACGTTTTTGATTGATTGATTGATTGATTGATTGATTGATTGAATACTTTATTAGAAGTTTGCAGAAAAAAGCACATGAAGGTACAGTTCAATACAAGGTCAGCTATAGCGGTGGTGGAAAGTAACTAAGTACATGTACTTGAGTTATGTACTTAAGTACAATTTTGAGGTATTTGTACTTTACTTGAGTATTTCCAATACTTTTACATCTATACTCCACTACATCTCAGAGGCAAATATTGTACTTTTACTTCACTACAATTATTTGAAAACTTTAGTTACGAGTTACTTGAATTATTACAACACATATACATTAACCACTTCAGTATTTAAACTTTGTCTATTTTCAAGAGATTTTTACACATTTTAGAGACTGCATAATAGAGTACTTTTACTTTTGGTACTTTAAGTATATTTTGATGCCAATACTTTTGTACTCAATTACATTTTGATTACAGACTTTTACTTGTAACAGAGTATTTCTACATTGCAGTATTGATACTTTTACTTAAGTAAAACATTTCAGTACTTTTTCCACCACTATGGCTAATAGGAATTAAAAAACCCAAGAAAGCCATTGGCTTGTCATCATAGAGTACAGAAGTCCTGACGTCACTGCCTCATCCTCTGGGTCGTGGAAGTCATTTCTCTAGAGAGAATAACATCGGGTCTTCAAATCGTCTCATATATGAATTATGATCCATAAATAAACAAAGTGTCTCGGCGCTGTTGTCGATGAGGCTTTGTATTGTTTATGATAGTCAGTCACTCATATTTCATACAGTCTGTTTATGGAGAAAATTTAACTCATTTTGTCTGAAGTAACATTAATGTTTTCTCACCGTCAGTTGATGCTTCATATCCATAAGAGTCAAACCTCCGGGTTATTAGTTTATTTATGGAACACACTTCTTGTTATTACATTATAACACGTCTATGGGGATTCAGAACGGAGAACCGCGACCCAGTAGGATGCGTCACATAGGTTTAGGGAAATAAAGACCCACCATCTCCAGTTTACTTCCTGTTTCTGTGTGAAGTGGGCGGGGCGCCTTTTTAGGAGACCGGAAGCATGTTGGAGTCTATTCATTCTAAAGCTAATGGGAGAGTGAACGTGAACACAGCTTCTGAACCATTCTTTATTATTATTATTATTATTATTATTATTATTATTATTATTATTATTATTATTATTATTATTATTATTATTACAGCTTCTGAACCATTCTTTATTATTATTATTATTATTATTATTATTATTATTATTATTATTACAGCTTCTGAACCATTCTTTATTATTATTATTATTATTATTATTATTATTATTATTATTATTATTATTATTACAGCTTCTGAACCATTCTTTATTATTATTATTATTATTATTATTATTATTATTATTATTATTATTACAGCTTCTGAACCATTCTTTATTATTATTATTATTATTATTATTATTACAGCTTCTAAACCATTCTATAGCTCCATGGTCACTGAACTAAATATTGGACCAGATCGTCACAAGACACATAATATGTACAACATTTTTCACACTAAAATGTATTTTTTCAGAGAGACTGAATCAGGAGAAAATCTACCTTATTATCGACATGTCTCTGTCCCAGCAACACACTCTCGCGGGATCTAGCGCCAGTAAACAGAGAAACATTGGACGTTCGCGAGATTTGCCGTCAGACGCCGGCGCCCACTAGGAGACCATGTGTAGGGTTTATGTACCATGTCGCCTCTAGTGGCTCCAGGCGGGATGGTGGATCTTCATAAATTAACAATCTTTGGTGGTGGTCTGTGTTTCCGGGTTTACAGCCAATGACATTTCACAACATTGACAGAGAGCCAATCACAAGCTGGGATGTAGGGGACCGCGAGTAATGCTTCATAGGATTGGCGGAGCCTGGAACCAGCTATTCAGGTCGAAAAAGATATATATTAATATTATTTTAAATCATTTTCATGCATTAAAATTACAGTAACGAGCCTGTTTGGAAAAGGTACGGAGTAGAAAATACAGATACTTGTGTTAAAATGTAACGAGTAAATACAATGAACACATTAAGTCAAAAATAAAGTACATTCCATTGTTTTTATGTACTATGTGCCATACAGATACAGTCATAGTAAATCAGTGTCATACATAAATTATGTATTATGTAACATAATATGAAGAAAACCTGGAGACTGACATTCAATCATTTAATTGGTATTAGGTTTTATGATCAACATAATAATAGACTTCTGTTTGGGATGATAAAGGATCTGTTTTTTCCAACCAAAGTCTCTCCAGGTCAGAGAATTAGTGGACATGGATTGTGTTTTCCACACGTCTTCACTTATATAAACGTCCAGCTCTTTTTCCCATCGTTGTTTCATATATATTGTGGAGTCCTTATTCAATGATACAATTCTATTATATAGATTACTTACATTACTTCTTGAGTTATACGCAACAGTAAATATATGAATAATTGGTGTGGTCCCTGGATTAGACTCTTATCTTTTTGCAAAAAAAAGAATCCCTTAACTGTAAATATCTATAAAGGTCCTGCCTAGCCAATCCATATGATATGCCTGACATACATTTTCAAAACGGTCAATATCCCCATTTTAACTATTATTGTTTAGGTTTTTTTAATGGTGTACAATACATGATGTATATTATAAAGGTAAAGTGGTTCAACTGATTTAGATTCTACTTGTATGTTAACATGTTTAGCTGGGGACCCCCTGGAACCCCCTAAAGGACTCATACTGTAGCCTACATATAAACTTTATTTCAGACACAATAGGAACACAGACAATAACAACACATAGATAGCCCGAGTGCCAGACTGTTTTCACTCCATATAGCCCAGATCAGACATAATAATTCAATTGAAAAGTTCTGGATTTAACATTTTACACAATTTTGCATCTTGAAATAAATCGAAAGTTGATGCAAACAATTCTTACAGGTGTCCCAACTTATTATTATTATTGTTATTATTATTATTATTATTATTATTATTATTATTATCATCAACAGCAACATTTCCAGCCTGTTGACTTATAAACTGGATAGGACAGTTTGTTGACATGACAACAACAGTCCAATAAACTACTAACTGATGACAATAATAATAAACAGACTCTTATAGATTCATATAAGTATTCATTATGTCAATCATTTTATATGTGTAATAATATAATTATTCTTACCAGGACAGATCATTATGTACATTTATTAATGTTGTATTCTACATTAACAACTTTTAAACTGTCTGTGGATGAAAGAGAGGAAGCTGCTCCTTGTAGGCTGCAGTTGCTCCACATAGCCAGCAGGTGTCATCAGAAAACCATTTCATAGACTGATAGACATTTTCAAATCAAGGATCCCAAATATGTATTTGTCCACAGACCATCTGAAATGATTTTGTGCCAGGGACCCCCAAACAAGATTTGTGTTGTGGTGTTTGTTGGGTATCTTTCAAAAACATTCCAAACATTTCACGTTTATTTGATAAAATATCAGATCTACAAGGTCTCAACGCACTGTGAGCTTGTAGATCAGCTATTATTAGTCGCTTGTTTTGGGCTTGTTTTCATAGACCTGCGGCTGCTTATTTCTCTTGCAATCTGGCAATAGAGTTAGACAAAAATAATAATGTTGTTAAATGTATCAAAAATATGTTTGTCCATCAACGTGTGGACCAGGGACCCTCAGGGTTCCAAATGGACCCTTATGGGTCTGTAACTCTGAGAGTGAAATGGAACCAAGTGGACCCGTAATGTGTACACTCTCAGAGTTATAGAGGAACTTTAAATTAAACAGTTTGAGAAGCACAGCAGTAGCAGATATATGATATGATGTGCTGCGGGGGGGGGGGGGGGGGCTTGATGTGGCAGACATTTCTAACTTGTGATTGGGTGAGCAGCCTACAGCTCGCCTGCAGTCTGCTCACTGCAAACCTCCACTTGCACGAGCGCACACACACGTACACGCACACACACGTACTGTACACGCATACACACACACACACACACACATACTATATCCTTAGTAAATTAGCATAAATGCAACATATATGATTTGGGAACTTATAATAACTGTATATGACAGTAAATCCACATACATAATCCTTAGTAATTTTGTGTGTTGTCAAACTTATATGAGTTGGGCAACCATCAGTGAAACCAAAATCTGATAGGATATTGTATAAAAACCACACAATACAGGCTATGTCACAGAGACATCCAGATAAAACAAAACCTAATCAATGAAATAACACAATAATGAGTTTTAGGTATTTCCTTTTACATTTTATGACTCCTATATTATTTTAAGATTTTATTGGCAATCATATCTAACAAATGGTAATAGGTTTAATAATTACGATTTTTTGTCATTGTGTGTGCAGCAAACGTTCATCATCTCCAAGCAATGTACAGTATTCAATATTAACCAAATACAAATGCTATAATACAATAATACAAAAAAACATTCACTCCTTTATTGCTGTAGAATTATTTTTTATTATTTTTTTTTCGGAAGGAACAAAGAAATGAACAAGACTTTCATTCATATTTTTCATTTCATATTAATTTCATACTTTTCATTTCATTTCATATTTCTAATTTGTCATCTTTAACTCATTGAGTGCCAATGACGTCGCAGACGTCACGTTTTTCATAAGCCCAGAGTGCCAATGACGTCTGAGACGTCATGGAGAAAAAAAAAAAAAAAAAAAAAAAAAAAATTTTTTTTTTTTTTTTTTTTTTTTTTGAAAAAAAAGGTTCAGAACCCAAGATATGATGATTTGAAGATTTGCTGCTCCATTCACTTCTTGTATAATTTTTTAACTGAAAAGGCTGTATCTCGGCTCCAAAGCACTTTTTTTTTACAATGTATTTTTGGCCTTGGCACAGGGGTGATATAGCCAGAAATATTTTTGGCACTGAATGAGTTAACATTCATTCACTTACAGTAATAGGTCTGCAGTAGCCGGCATACAATCGGGTTGGACTGTGGACTTTGAATATAGATACATGGTCTAACTATCAGAGTAGCGTCTATGGCTGTGTGTAAGCCTGTGGGAAAGTGGACAGTTGACATGTAGCTCAGTCAAGTTCTGATAGCAGAACCTCTGGCTAACTTTTGCACTGTGCAATTACCATACTTTCCTATGGCATATAAACACTGATCACCAATGTTAATAAAGTGTGAGACTCTATAAATACTCCCATCCTTCAAAAGCACAATAGAGTTGTTTCTTTGTTTTGTCTTGTTGTAGGTATGACCATGAACAACTTCTCCACGTACAGCAATTCTCTTGTAGCAATTCACATTAGAGTTTATGGGAACCTCTCTCTCTCTGTGGAGGGCAGCTTGATCATACAGTGATATTAATCTCACATTTGGTGGACCAAGGGCAGTGACTTCAGTGAATTTGGCAAATATCTTTACACGCCGATTTCCATTTCTCATGTCATTACAGAAATCTTTAATAAATGCGGGTGCATTTGTTAGTAATTGCTTTGCTAAACGGGGGAAAGCACGGGAAAATCGTTTGCATATTTGTTGGGGTGCAGCTTGACTACTTTTCACTTGCTTTAAAAGGTAACCATTGAAATCTTCAAACATAAAGGCTGAGTGGGCCCACAAAGGACCCCAACGCTTTTGCTTAAATGCAGAAGTGAATGAACGTTGAATGTCATGTGCTCTTGCCCATACAGCGACTGCACACCTCCAACAAAGTACACTAATGAATCATGGGCGTGATTTATCTGTTCAGCAGTCAATTCAGACCCCAACATAATGCTTATGCCCTCTATCAGTAATGCCCAATGAGAGCCATACTTCTGAGGAATTATGCCTTTCAGAACTGGCAAGCTATAGTACAGAAGCCAGTGTTGCCACTCATGGCCTTTCCAGAATTTGCGTTCTGTAAGAGATCTTGGAACTCGAGCAACACTACCTGGAGGTTTTATAGACAAGAGGTGTCTGTCCATGATAGCGGTTTGTGTGCCAATGTACCATGGCTCAGAATAGTTCTTAGAATCAATCCATAAAGTGGCCATTTGTCTGCACACGCCTAGTAACACACAGTGCATGTAGTCGGGGACCATCCCATTAATGAGGATATATCCTCATCAACTGCATAATTTTTGAATATTGTGTGAGAAACGGTGTGATCTGCAGTAGGAAAGCAAGCTAGCTTTCCTTGTAGTTTTAAACCAGTCCAGTGTTGTTGTTGGTTCTGCTGTTGTAACATTACAAGGTACCTCCGTGCATTAACTGGTGATAAATGATGTTCTTTATCAATAACAGTAGCCCTTACTGAGATCCTACAGTTGGTAATAATGTCCTCAGAGACTGCTACAGTGTCTGAGTCAGGTCGGACCCAGTGTAGGGATACTCCGGTTCTCGCACAGAGGTCATTGAGGTCAGGCCAATCTGACGACACCCCGAACCCAGTAGCATGTGAGTACACACACACACACACACACACACACACACACACACACACACACACACACACACACACACACACACACACACACACACACACACACACACACACACACACACACACACACACACACACACACACACACACACACACACACACACACACACACACACACACACACACACACACACACACACACACACACACACAACTGTGTTTCTTCACGATGAGAATAAGCATGGAAGCAGAATATCATGCAAGGGATAATGCATGGGGAGGTGGTCGTTATTGAAATTTGAAGCCTGACAGGGTGATTATGCATCGAGGCGGAGCCGAGGTGCATAATCACCCTGAAGGGCTTTAAATTACGCTTATTACACGGCTACTTAATAAATACATAAATAAATTGACCCAAGACTAACAACAAAACAAAGTATTTCCTTGCTTACGGCAATGAAAGTATTCCATAAGTATTGGGCTGGGCGGACAAGTTTGCCTCGGAAAACAAATGACATAGTCCACAAGGTAAACGGAAAACTCGCCCCAAAACACACTCGCCCCCATTCTATATACCGCCGATTTGCCTGTAATACCACCGGATTTGCCCCGGGGCGACTGTGTTTTGGGGCGAGCGTTTTGGTATTCCCCCGTTGTTGTGCCACGATAAACAAGGAAGTGCAGTGGATCAAATAGAATCACTTTTCGGTTATTGCATCGTCTATTTCTCACTTCAAATGTTTTCAAAAACATTCTTGAGAGCAACGTTTAGTTGTAAATGACATTGTTTGTTTGTTTACATGGCTGTCATGTTGGATAAAGCATAAAACCAAGCAGCGCAGATTGATATGAGCAGGTGTTCTGAGTCTCTGATTACACAGCGGTCTGTCATAGAGCTCATCGGTCATTATCCAGAAATAATGACCGATGACTGACCAATCAGAATCGAGCATTCAACCAAGCCGAGTTCAAACATCAATACAGCCTATATACCACCCTGAGACCAACCTCCTGTCTGGACTACAACTATGTATGTGATACGGTAGAACCCTATGTGTGCCAGTGTGTTCCCTTGGATCATCTGCTCTACTGGACATTCATAAGGCTACTTTGGTGACCAAAGGAGATGTTTGCCATAAAGGCCCCTAGACTCTGGAGCAGCCTACCAGAGGACCTCAGGTTAACCAGATCATGAACCACTTTTAAATCCCTCTTAAAAACACATTTCTACACATTGGCCTTTTTAACGCCTTGAGATAAATCGTGCTCGTTATTGCTCTGTTCTATTGTAAATGTAATATATTACTGTTATTGCATCATTGCATTGTTGTTGTTGATTGCTGTTTTGATTGTTCAAGCACTTTGTAACATTGTTTAAAAAAGTGCTATACAAATGAAATTTTATTATTATTATTATAACTATGGCCCACCCGTAAGCCAAATATACCTCAAATATACCTTATTATTACTCAGCGACAGAACAGCTGGTTTAACACTCATTTATCAACGGAGCGTATAAACCGGCGTATATTTTTCCATATATTCGGCCGTACACCAACGTCGAAGTCACATTTATCAAAGGATCCTATACAGCCGATCCTAGCGTACATCAGGTCGGAGCTTTGATAAATCTCACGTCTGAAAACGAGCGTCATTTAAATAACACGCCCTTAAATATTCTCAAAACGCCCCGACTTCACGACATGAAGAACCAGAATACGACCCAAACAAAGCATGAAAAGCCAATAAGAAAGAGTTTCCCCCGCTCGCCTCGCCACACACGCACACGCCTCTCTCTCTCACACACACACACCCACACACACGCCCGCCCAGCTGTGTTTTTCATGTAATCCGTACCGTAGCGGTACAATCTTTGTCACGTAGGCTTGTAGCCTACATGAATGACATATTATGATACTAATCACCATGAATGGAATATGTTTGTATATTTACACTAAAATCAAGCCGTCCTGTAGGCTTCCCATTTCCCAGTGAGACTCGGACCGTCAGACGGGCGAGTCCCGTCCCACTCCGCATTAATGAGAGATAGCCTGGAGAGAACATTAATGGATGAAGGCTGGTGTGTGTTGGACCATGCAGGTCTAGAATGGAATAAACGGGCGCAGCCAAAGTCAACAACTGCTCTCTACCAGACGTGAGATCTCAGCGTACGGTAGGATGAAGCCCACGTCAGGATATATTGATAAATGCCGAAAGGTGGTGATCTCGCCGTACGCCCATTATTTGGGCTGCACCGCGTTGATAAATGAGGGCCAATAAACCAAAATAAACATAAATGAAATAACCAAATAATAACCAAAACAACAAGGACAAAAACAGCTTCTCCTAACAAAACAAGAGGACATTATTAATAACCTGGTCAATGACATTAAGACAAACAAACTACAAACCTCTATAAATAGATACAGTGGTACAAACTGGACAGACGGACGGCACGCCACGCCCACAGGGAGCTGAACACCTCCTCTTATGAGGAGAACAGGTGTGGGGGGGGGGGGGGTAGTGAGCACAGAGTCAGGACAACATTAGGTTGTGTTAAGCCCAAAGAGGAAACACAGTTAACACACATAGTCACATACGGTACATTAAACCAGACGCTCACACACTCAACCCACGTCCAGCCAGACGGACAGCGTCAGATAACTAGCGGCCGCGTACGGCTGCCTATTAATCAGCCTGGTGATTAAGGGGGCGTGGCGTAACTAGGGGCAACCAGTGAAAGCTCAACCCAGTACACATAGTCAAAGTGTCATTGAATGAGGCTCCAGATACAGTAGAGTCTAGAGAGAACTTCTGTTGACAGAAGAGGAAATCCTGCCCAAAAATCATCATGTTATTTGATTGACTTTCTTGATCTAGATAAACTTCAAGGAGCCAAAGAGACAGTTTTTCAGTCTCTGAACCTTTAGCTGAAAGGTTTCCAGGATCCAGCTCCAGCAGGACTTTGTGGAACACCTCAGAACTATAAGTGAGGTTCTTCTCAGATCCATCCACAGGTCTGCTAAGATCAAAGAGACTGCAGAGGACAGAGATCCCTGCATCCGTCGTGTAGGAGCCATTATGATGGTGGTTATTATTTGTTATTTTGTAGTATTTACATTAACAGCACAGGGTGTGTATATATTATATAGAGTCACAGTGCAGTAAGTGGTAGGACAGGTAGTGAGGAGACAAACAGTTCTTACCAGACAGAGACAGAGACAGACGTTGTGAAGTAACGTAACATTCAGGACATTAGGAGGTGGAAACCGTTACCAGTAGATCATCAGTTGAGTCTTCAGGTAGATCTTCATCACCTCCTCTGTCAACTCCTCTTCCCACCAGCACTATCCTGTACATTATTGTAAAGATTACTGGTTAGAGCTCGCTGTCAGGCTGCATGTTACAAGACCAAAGAAATAAATCAAACACACTCCATCATGCATCACCATGAAAGAACCACAATGACAATAAGACACTGGCTTTGTTACATTTTATTATTTTTATAATTATGTGATAATTAAACGTAAAAATGTATTTAACAATAACTAAATGTATCAACAAATGTACATTCTACTGTGTTCAACACAATGTATTTAACAATAATAAATGTATGAATGAATGTACATTCTACTGTGTTCAACACAATGTATTTAACAATAACTAAATGTATGAATGAATGTACATTCTACTGTGTTCAACACAATGTATTTAACAATAACTAAATGTATGAATGAATGTACATTTTACTGTGTTCAACACAATGTATTTAACAATACCTAAATGTATGAATGAATGTACATTCTACTGTGTTCTTCTCTGTCATTTTGTGAACAAATTCATCTCATCTCTGAACAGCATGAAAACAGCAGGACTAGTGTCGTATATTATGAGGCCTTAAACTGCGTGTTATCAGGCCCCATAATATACGACATATTTGGCGAACCAGCGGCTATTGTTGCTTTCCTTTCCGAGGGCGCTTTAGAGAAGAACCTGTGTATTTTGAGGGTTACCGTGACTGCGGGCCTGTAAGAGGAGGATCGGGGCCGTGGATGTCTTCCTACGGCGAGGAGGACCACCGCGGAGCAACCATGGAGGCGTCGGCGCGACCTGGGTTCTACGTGCCTACAAGGAGGACCTTGCAGCGGCAACGCTGTGATGACTACGACCGCTCGTGGCCAGATCTCGGATGGCTACTCAACTAACTACTCTTCTCTGCGGAGCGCCTGGCTGGGTGGACGGCGGAGCGAAGAACTTGCTGGTCGAAGTTCTCCGTGGGGGGATGAGTGGGTGAGGAGCGGCTATCTTTTTGGCTGGAACTATGATATCACCTGGAACTGCGCTCAGCTTTTCTGCTGGGTGCGTGGACATTGAGCTAGAGGCGACGAAAGCAGCATTATCAGATGAGAACACTGAACAATGCAGGAGAGAGGTTGTATTTAGTGATAAAGTGATTTGAACCACGGAGCGTTATTTTTGTTGCCGTGCGTAAAAGTGTGATGTGAGGACTTTGTTTCACTTTCTGGTCGCTGGGGTTTAATGTGGAGTTTTTTTATTTTCGTTGTATGCGCTGAAAGACTGAGATTGATGATGATCGATGCGCTGATGCTAGTCCGGAAAGCACAGGGTTGCATCCGGCACCTGAAAAGTGTGAACTCACATTCAGTGTATAGATATAGGTAACATTGTATCCCAGGGTTTAAAAACAACAGAGAGACCTGCGCACTTATTAGGAAATGAGAATGCATTTTGACTGGTGTTTTTATTTTCAAGCTGATCGATGCGAAATGAGAAAGTTCAGCACCGTATTGATTTATTTTCTTTTTATTCTGAAATTTAAGGTGAATCACTGTATGACTTTTGTGTAATCTCGATGCCTGTATCTAAGTTGTTCTGTCTGATGTGATGTTTGATGTTAATTCTTCCTAAATGTCCTTTGTTTAGGTTTCAGCCATTGATTGGTCATGGGGGGTGTAGGTGGAAGAATGTTGTTTTTTTATGTTTTTCTTGCAAACTGTTTTATTTAATATACGTGGTTGCGAAAGACGTTAAAGTCTTTCGTGGGGGGAATGTCGTATTATTTGCTATATTTTATATGACAGTGTGCAAGTAAAAACAGATTATTAGTAGAACAAATATGCTAAAGTCAGAAGAGAATCATGAATGTGTTGTGAGCCAGCCTGCCATCTGCTACTCAGAGTGTGACTGGTGAAATTGCTATATTCTAACGCAGCAACAGCTGCAGCTGAGCCAAATGGTCATTGTGTTGCTCTTAACTTTAGTTCATACCTTATATGGCTATTTAGAAAGGCTTCTTTAGTAAATGGTCTGCTATAAGAACGGGGTGAGATGGTTGTTTGGGATGTGGTTGTGCCCAGAGGAGGCTGTGTGGAGTCAGGGCTCTGCCCTGGCTCTCTGGATTCTATGATGATGCTGTACTTGAATGAATAAATGAACATGGAAACTTGGAAACCCTGACGTCTGCTCTCTGCTTCTTCTCCTCTTCATTATTACCACCAACGGGCCTGATAACACGCAGTTTAAGGCCTCATAATATACGACACTAGTTTTAAACCTTTATCAGCCACTAATAACGTATTCTGATCATTTCTCATTCTCTCTGGTTGGAATAACTTTATGTGCATTTTCACCATTGGTATAGTTTTACTGAGGTTAAGATTAGGAATAAGGTTAGGTTTAGGCATAGTTTTACTGAGGTTAAGGTTAGGAATAAGGTTAGGTTTAGGCATAGTTTTACCGAGGTTAAGGTTATGGATAAGGTTAGGTTTAGACATAGTTTTACTGAGGTTAAGTTTAGGAATAAGGTTAGGTTTAGACATAGTTTTACTGAGGTTAAGGTTAGGAATAAGGTTAGGTTTAGACATAGTTTTACTGAGGTTAAGGTTAGGAATAAGGTTATGTTTAGACATAGTTTTACTGAGGTTAAGGTTAGGAATAAGGTTAGGTTTAGACATAGTTTTACTGAGGTTAAGGTTAGGAATAAGGTTAGGTTTAGGCATAGTTTTACTGAGGTTAAGGTTAGGAATAAGGTTAGGTTTAGACATAGTTTTACTGAGGTTAAGGTTAGGAATAAGGTTAGGTTTAGACATCGTTTTACTGAGGTTAAGGTTAGGAATAAGGTTAGGTTTAGACATAGTTTTACTGAGGTTGCGTTTAGGAATAAGGTTAGGTTTAGACATAGTTTTACTGAGGTTAAGGTTAGGAATAAGGTTAGGTTTAGACATAGTTTTACTGAGGTTAAGGTTAGGAATAAGGTTAGGTTTAGACATAGTTTTACTGAGGTTAAGGTTAGGAATAAGGTTAGGTTTAGACATAGTTTTACTGAGGTTAAGGTTAGGAATAAGGTTAGGTTTAGACATAGTTTTACTGAGGTTAAGGTTAGGAATAAGGTTAGGTTTAGACATAGTTTTACTGAGGTTAAGGTTAGGAATAAGGTTAGGTTTAGACATAGTTTTACTGAGGTTAAGGTTAGGAATAAGGTTAGGTTTAGACATAGTTTTACTGAGGTTAAGGTTAGGAATAAGGTAAGGTTTAGACATAGTTTTACTGAGGTTAAGTTTAGGAATACCTGGTGGCGACCGTTCCCAGGTCACTGGATTTGACCCGGGGTGAGCGTG
This sequence comes from Gymnoscopelus braueri, assembly GCF_963280865.1. Lineage (NCBI taxonomy): Eukaryota > Metazoa > Chordata > Actinopteri > Myctophiformes > Myctophidae > Gymnoscopelus > Gymnoscopelus braueri. The sequence continues at coordinate 43,736,988 of NC_137622.1, forward strand.
TTTTGGGGCGAGGGTTCTTGTCTTCAAACATGTTCTACCTGGATCTGTCAACAGCCTGCAGCACATGAGAAAAAACATCCTTACAGTAAATACAGTATTTGTTCCTGTCTGACACAATAATATATCTACTATAAGAGGATGTGATAAACGTTGTGATCACAAGTTGTTAAAGGACTCTAGACACACTGGCCCTCATTTATCAACGGAGCATATAAACCAGCTTATATTTTTCCATATATTCGGCCGTACACCAACGTCAAAGTCACATTTATCAAGGAATCCTACACAGCCAATCCTGGCGTACATCAGGTCGGAGCTTTGATAAATCTCACGTCTGAAAACGAGCACAGAGTCAGGACAACATTAGGTTGTGTTAAGCCCAAAGAGGAAACACAGTTAACACACATAGTCACATACGGTACATTAAACCAGACGCTCACACACTCAACCCACGTCCAGCCAGACGGACAGCGTCAGATAACTAGCGGCCGCGTACGGCTGCCTATTAATCAGCCTGGTGATTAAGGGGGCGTGGCGTAACTAGGGGCAACCAGTGAAAGGTCAACCCAGTACACATAGTCAAAGTGTCATTGAATGAGGCTCCAGATACAGTAGAGTCTAGAGAGAACTTCTGTTGACAAAAGAGGAAATCCTGCCCAAAAATCTTGTTATTTGATTGACTTTCTTGATCTAGATAAACTTCAAGGAGCCAAAGAGACAGTTTTTCAGTCTCTGAACCTTTAGCTGAAAGGTTTCCAGGATCCAGCTCCAGCAGGACTTTGTGGAACACCTCAGAACTATAAGTGAGGTTCTTCTCAGATCCATCCACAGGTCTGCTAAGATCAAAGAGACTGCAGAGGACAGAGATCCCTGCATCAGTCGTGTAGGAGACATTATGATGGTGGTTATTATTTGTTATTTTGTAGTATTTACATTAACAGCACAGGGTGTGTATATATTATATAGAGTCACAGTGCAGTAAGTGGTAGGACAGGTAGTGAGGAGACAAACAGTTCTTACCAGACAGAGACAGAGACGGACGTTGTGAAGTAACGTAACGTTCAGGACATTAGGAGGTGGAAACCGTTACCAGTAGATCATCAGTTGAGTCTTCAGGTAGATCTTCATCACCTCCTCTGTCAACTCCTCTTCACACCAGCACTATCCTGTACATTATTGTAAAGATTACTGGTTAGAGCTCACTGTCAGGCTGCATGTTACAAGACCAAAGAAATAAATCAAACACACACTCCATCATGCATCACCATGAAAGAACCACAATGACAATAAGACACTGGCTTTGTTACATTTTATTATTTTGATAATTATGTGATAATTAAATGTAGAAATGTATTTAACAATAACTATGAAAAATGTATGAATGAATGTACATTCTACTGTGTTCAACACAATGTATTTAACAATAACTAAATGTATGAATGAATGTACATTCTACTGTGTTCAACACAATGTATTTAACAATAACTAAATGTATGAATGAATGTACATTCTACTGTGTTCGGCACAATGTATTTAACAATAACTAAATGTATGAATGAATGTACATTCTACTGTGTTCAACACAATGTATTTAACAATAACTAAATGTATGAATGAATGTACATTCTACTGTGTTCAACACAATGTATTTAACAATAACTAAATGTATGAATGAATGTACATTCTACTCTGTTCTTCTCTGTCATTTTGTGAACAAAGTCATCTCATCTCTGAACAGCATGAAAACAGCAGGACTAGTTTTAAACCTTTATCAGCCACTAATAACGTATTCTGATCATTTCTCATTCTCTCTGGTTGGAATAACTTTATGCACATTTTCCCAACATGGAGGGAAGATAATGGTGATAAATTAAAGTAGCTTTTAGATAAATGTATCATATCAGTCATAGTGTGATGGATAGAACATGTTCTATTTATATATATGTATCATATCAGTCATAATGTGATGGATAGAACATGTTCTATTTATATAAATGTATCATATCAGTCATAGTGTGATGGATAGAACATGTGGTAACAGAACTCTCGCCCCAAAACACTCTCGCACCCATTTATTCCGCGGTCCGCTCGCCCCCAGCGGTTCTTGTATTCTTGTATTTGTTTTACTAACCCTAGTTTTAGACATAGTTATACTATAGTATACTGAGGTTAAGGTTAGGAATAAGGTTAGGTTTAGACATAGTTTTACTGAGGTTAAAGTTAGGAATAAGGTTAGGTTTAGACATAGTTTTACTGAGGTTAAGGTTAGGAATAAGGTTAGGTTTAGACATAGTTTTACTGAGGTTAAGGTTAGGAATAAGGTTAGGTTTAGACATAGTTTTACTGAGGATAAGGTTAGGAATAAGGTTAGGTTTAGACATAGTTTTACTGAGGTTAAGGTTAGGAATTAGGTTAGGTTTAGACATAGTTTTACTGAGGTTAAGGTTAGGAATTAGGTTAGGTTTAGACATAGTTTTACTGAGGTTAAGGTTAGGAATAAGGTTAGGTTTAGACATAGTTTTACTGAGGTTAAGGTTAGGAATAAGGTTAGGTTTAGACATAGTTTTACTGAGGTTAAGGTTAGGAATAAGGTTAGGTTTAGACATAGTTTTACTGAGGTTAAGTTTAGGAATAAGGTTAGGTTTAGACATAGTTTTACAGAGGTTAAGGTTAGGAATAAGGTTAGGTTTAGACATAGTTTTACTGAGGATAGGAATACCTGGTGTCGACCGTTCCGAGGTCGCCTGATTTGACCCGGGCTGAGTGTGTTTTGGGGCGAGGGTTCTTGTCTTCAAACATGTTCTACCTGGATCTGTCAACAGCCTGCAGCACATGAGAAAAAAACACCCTTACAGTAAATACAGTATTTGTTCCTGTCTGACACAATAATATATCTACTATAAATAGATATGATAAATATGGTGAACACAAGTTGTTACAGGACTCTAGAAACAGTGTTTATGAATATGGATGGTTCTTTGTAGGATTCATCATAGATTTCACTTGTGTCCATGTCTAGTTCCATGTGTCATACTGCGTTTGGTCACTAGATGGCAGTCTAAGAGCATATCATGGACCAAGTTCTCAGTCTGACTGATTTCAGTGATTTTGATCAGATTAAAGTTTATTAGAAAGAGTCAAACTAACAATAGAATAAATGTTCAGAAGCATCTTCTATAAAACACTAAAGCTCTGGGATATTTCATAACATCAAAGGTTAAAGTCTCAATGTGTGATTTCTTCAACTGGGTGGCTGTATATAGAACAGTTTAATGATCAAACCTAAACATCATAATTCTACATATTGTGTTCATTATTTAGTAAACAGATCTAATGTGAGGAGATCCTTTCATATTGTTTCACTGATCATAGATCAGGACTTTATGGACAAATAAACACTAATCCAGTCATGAGATTTATTTTAGCTTTTGATTGAGTTGTTTCTTTTCTCTTCTGCACTGTAACTGTATCTATGCATGTTTACTTATTTATGTTTATGAATCCTAATGTCCTTTTATAATGTTATAATAGTGTTTCCTTTGCTTGACAGAGAGACAAAGATCACAGAGTCAAAGAGGATCTTGTTTGGTATGAAGTTCTATGACTTACCAGCATTATGTGTGTCTTTATATCAGCCTGGTTTACTGGAGATCTGTTCTGTAGTCTGTTTCTCACACACACACACACACACACACACACACACACACACACACACACACACACACACACACACACACACACACACACACACACACACACACACACACACACACACTTAATAAATACACTGATATATAACTAGACACAATGTTAATACATACAGTTGTCATATAACCAGTGGTGTAAAGTAACTGAGTACATTTACTCAAGTACTGTACTTAAGTACACTTTTTAGGAATGTTTAGTGTTACTTTTAATTCCATTAAACCCTTTTCCTCCCTCGTTTACTTCCTGTTTACATTGAGTGTAATTCCGTCTTTCACCAGATGCACCCCGTTACTACCGCCCATTGGGAACTTCCAACAGAATCGGCCACAGACGGGATTAAAACACTTCTTTATTGAATAATATGGATTAATACATTACACAAACACTCCGTATACCTAGTTAACATTTAGGACAAGCGGGTAAACACCTTATATTTATCATTTGTACATGTTTGGAGAAATACAGGCTTTACTGGTGACATTCCAGGACAAACTGGGGGGGGTGGAGCTAAAACTCTTGTAGATTAGATACTAAAGCATAGAGCACCGAAGTCTGACGTCATTGACTCATCCTACCTGGGTCGCGGTTTCCCCCGTTCTGAATCCCCATAGACGTGTTTAATAATAATAAGAAGTGTGTTCCATAAATAAACTAATAACCCGGAGGTTTGACTCTTATGGATATGAAGCATCAACTGACGGTGAGAAAACATTAATGTTACTTCAGACAAAATGAGTTAAATTTTCTCCATAAACAGACTGTATGAAATATGAGTGACTGACTATCATAAACAATACAAAGCCTCATCGACAACAGCGCCGAGACACTTTGTTTATTTATGGATCATAATTCATATATGAGACGATTTGAAGACCCGATGTTATTCTCTCTAGAGAAATGACTTCCACGACCCAGAGGATGAGGCAGTGACGTCAGGACTTCTGTACTCTAGTGCTTTCAGATTAATACAACATAGAACAATAAAGCATTGTAGATCTGCAATAATCGCAGATCAGATCTGCAAGCCCTTCAGAAAGTCTTTGTATAAAGAGCAGCATGCACTAAACGAATGATCAAAGAGTTGATGGATATAAAGTTGATACTTTGTTACCAGAGTCTCGTGCTGTTTGGTGACTTTCTGTGCAGCCTGGTGGAAACCGTTGTCCTTCAGATGTTTATGGATTAAAAACATTAACTTATTGTTCACAGACATCATGGATCAATACATTAAAAAGCTTTATAAATCACTGTTAAAAGCTGTTATTATGACTGTAAAACACATTCTGAATCTGCACGCATGTCTCACTGTACCGCTCCTCAACTCTGAACCCGGATGTTGTTGCTCCGTGAACGGACCGCAATGCATCATGGGAAATATAGTAAAAGGGTATTTTAGTAAGACCAGTGAGGTTAGTGGAAAGACTGGTGATGCGAGGTTAGGAGAGGTTACTGGAGAATAACTAGACTAGAGTCACTAGAGTCACTAGAGTCAACTCTAGTATTAGTTCCCACACTTTTTAGCTCAAAACCCAAAAGAGAAATGTAATAATAATAATAAACTTTATTTGTAATATCTTTCATGACATGAAATGCAGCTTTACAGAAAAAGTGCAAATAATTTAACAATAAAGTAAAAAAAAGAAGGGAAAAGCATAAAACATTAAAATAAAAGCAAAAAAGATAGATAGATAATATAGACGCAATTTAATAGACGGGACCCAAACTAGTGAAAATAGCAGATCTACAAGCTCACAACACGGCGCGAAGCGACGCGTTGTGAGCTTGTGAGCTTGTAGCTATTTTCACTACTTCTTAAACTTTTTTTGGGCGGTGAAACCGCCCCTATATGTGAGGTTTGGATATTTGCACACCAAATCCTGCGCTGTGATTGGCCACCAGTGTACCCCCCTAACCCTGCACCGTGATTGGCCAATCACAGTCTATTCAGGACTGTGATTGGCTAGGGAAACATGACACATGTGCATAGCCCTATAAATAGGACTATGCACTTTAAAAAAAACACATTTATGGTTTTTTTTAAGTGAATCACACATTGTGGGTGGAAAGGGTATTAAAAAAAACACATTATTCTTTTAAGATGATGACTTTCAAAACGAGTGTTTCAATAAATGTATTTATTTTTTGTACATGATTGGTTGACTCCATTCAGTATTGTGATTAGCTAGCAAGACACCACCCACTTCACACTGGGTGTGATTTTTTTATTCATGTATGGAAATGATCCGATTTTGTTATATATACTTTTGAAGAATGTTAGAATTCATTTCAATCTTTATTTCAGACCAAAGGGAGATCCATATCACAATAAAAACACCATACAAAAAAATCTAAATAACTAGAAAAAGTGCTCCTCGGAGCACAGGTCTCTGCCAGGTCAGGTACGTTATTGTGGCCTCCTGGTGGCGCTATAATAGGTCAATGTGAAAAGGGTGCCATTTCTTCTTTGGCCTTTCAGGGAAATCGGACACTGCATTCATGATTCGAGGCATTTTGTGCCAAAAATGTATTTTGCTAAATTAAACCTGCTGATGGCCAATGTGAACAGGCCAATGTGAAAAGGGTGGCATCTCTTCCTCGGCCTAGTGGGAATGCGAGTGTTAAATTTCACGGAAATCTCAAGCTGCGTTCATGATTTGAGGCATTTTGTTCAAAACGGACCAATCCTGCAAACTTTGGAAGCCAACCTTAGCCAATCAGGATGGAATATGGAAAATCGGACAGATCCGTGTTGATCACATGACTATAGAGATACTGATTTGCATGATGTTTGGATGAAATCTGTAGGAGTAATATCAAAAAATGAGTTTTGCCCAAATCGTCCTCCTGGTGGCGCTATAACAGGCCCATGTGAACATTTTGGGGCAGAGGTTCTGAATTGGCATCCAGGGAGTGTGTGTGCACAGTTTGGCAGCGACCGGGCCAACGGTGCCTGAGATTAATTGCTCACAGACAGATGGACACACGGACGGACACACGGACACAAAGACACACGGACACACTGACGGACGGACAGGGGGTAAAACTCTCCAAAAAGAAATCCACCATGTTCAGTTTCAAATACAGACAAGTGTTCCAATGGCTCCACAGTCTGGAGGAGAACCTGACAGAACTATACGTATAGAGTTAGTTATGACAGCAATGAATGAATGAATGGTTTATTTTCAGTCCTTTTTTTCACAACAAATCAAAAATACTTGTGTGGACTTTAGAAAAAGAACACAAATGTACACGTTCAAAGTCAGCTCACACACAAAATCCAAACTCAATGACCGAAAAAAGAAATAGACTGAAGCACAATGCTTATTCTTTGCCTATCCTTTACAATACTTAAAAACAGAATATATTTTAATATTAAAACAATCTTAAAATACGCTGCAAGATAAAAGAGAGAAAAAAAAGAAATAATATGTTTTACTCAAAACTGTACTCCTGAATTTCATTTACTGTCATTTACTGACTCACATGCCCTACAGCTACACATACATCTATACATAAGGTTACTTACAGTAGCACAGCAGAGCAGGTGGGAACCCCAACACTAACAAACACATACATCTATACATAAGGTTACGTAGCACAGAGCAGGTGGAACCCCAACACTAACAAACACATACATCTATACATAAGGTTACTTACAGTAGCACAGCAGAGCAGGTGGGAACCCCAACACTAACAAACACATACATCTATACATAAGGTTACGTAGCACAGAGCAGGTGGGACCCCAACACTAACAAACACATACATCTATACATAAGGTTACGTAGCACAGAGCAGGTGGGACCCCAACACTAACAAACACATACATCTATACATAAGGTTACGTAGCACAGAGCAGGTGGAACCCCAACACTAACAAACACATACATCTATACATAAGGTTACGTAGCACAGAGCAGGTGGGAACCCCAACACTAACAAACACATACATCTATACATAAGGTTACGTAGCACAGAGCAGGTGGAACCCCAACACTAACAAACACATACATCTATACATAAGGTTACGTAGCACAGAGCAGGTGGAACCCCAACACTAACAAACACATACATCTATACATAAGGTTACGTAGCACAGAGCAGGTGGAACCCCAACACTAACAAACATCTGGCTTGCACTGGAGCTTCTTGGAGCTCTCAGCAGCAGCTTTTGTCCTATGTTTGTAGAGAGTCCTGCTGGAGATACACAGAGACTCCACAATAGATTCACACAGGGAACACAATACATTACAGTGTTCTTTGCACTTCATATCCCGACACATAACCACATCTTTTGGAACTTTAATATTACCCAGCAAGGCATCAGAATGATTCAAATATTTATCCAGATCTTTATTGGTTAATTTAGACCAATCTATTTCCCTGCTGTTATCCACAGGAAACAACACAGGTAAACTGTCTGTATTTAACCCTTTATCCACAGGAAACAACACAGGTAAACTGTCTGTATTTAACCCTTTATCCACAGGAAACAACACAGGTAAACTGTCTGTATTTAACCCTTTATCCACAGGAAACAACACAGGTAAACTGTCTGTATTTAACCCTTTATCCACAGGAAACAACACAGGTAAACTGTCTGTATTTAAGTAACACCACACTAAAGGGGGTGTGGTCAGTGGTAGCTACTGTAGATCATAAACTATTTCTATTGTATCAATAGAGTCATGAGCATCTACTGTACAGACAGTGATCAAGACAGGAAGTAGTGTGTCAAGCCTCACTGATAGAAGTATAACTATTATCAGGTAAAAAAAACCTTGCTAGATAAAATCAATCCACTGTCTGAACATAAATCCATTAAATGATTACCAAATAAAGATTTAGCATCAGTTACATCTGCATTCTTGTCACCGACAACATAGATGCAGGTGGAAGGATTATGCTGAATAAAAAAACATAATGAATGCCATTCTACTGAGATACTCATCCTCATTATGATAGCACTCATAGTGTATAAACATTCACAGTTATTAACCTTTTACCATGACAGAACAGCTCTATCCCAATAGCCCAGTCAACTCCTAATCTAATGACATTAACCAACTGGTCATGTTTTTGGTTCCACAGAGCAGCAACTCCCCCTGGAATCCTCCCTCGTACCACTTTAGAACACAGGTCGGTGGTGGATTCCCCCGCCCTGTGAAAGTCCTTATGGATATAAAGTTAAGACCTTCCAGGTCTTGTTTAGCCAAGAACGTCTCCTGGACACACAAAATGTCACATCTCTCTAACAGTTTGTCCACAACAATACGGTGTGATTGATCAGTTTCACTGTGGCCAACACACAGCCCTCACACATTGTAAGACACAACACAGATGTTTATGTTCATAGAGAGATAGTTCATGTCACAGAGACTATGCAGTCTCAGACTGGCTCTCAAGCAGAGCTGCAGGTGTCCTGAAGTTACAATTGTTTGTCTTTGATCTCACTATCCTGGTTGACTACCTGGTGAGCTTGTTCCTACAGTATCTCTGACTGAGAGCTTCCCCATACAGGAGACCATGTTAGAAGTGACCTGTACATAATAATAATAATAATAATAATAATAATAATAATAATAATAAGTGTAATAATAATAATAATAATAATAATAAGGGTAATAATAATAATAATAATAATAATAATAATAAGGGTAATAATAATAATAATAAGTGTAATAATAATAATAATAATAATAATAATAATAATAATAATAAGTGTAATAATAATAATAATAATAATAATAAGGGTAATAATAATACTAATAATACTACTACTACTACTAATAATAATAATAATAATAATAATAATAATAATAATGATAAGGGTAATAATAATAATAATAATAATAATAATAGTACTACTACTACTACTACTAATAATAATAATAATAATAATAATAATAATAAACAATAAACAACAATAATCATATAATAGTTTGTTAATCATTGTGCTGTTCACAGGCTGTGCACGTTGACAAACTCAACAACTGAAATAAATACAAGAACACTTATATTATCAATATACATTTTATTACATTTTGTAACACTTAGAAAGGCTTCCAGAGCATTGTAAATACAGCTGGTTTTGAATGCTAGACAATTACAATATACATTTATAGATAATATTGTAACAAGAATCATCTTTATCGTCACATCACAGTTTACAGTGTAAAACAGTGGGTGAAAACAAGCTCCATCGTTTTAGTTATTTCCATAAAAAAAGAGAATAAAAAACAATAACAATGTATCTACATATTTACACATAGTATATCTATCTGGTTTATATCTGATGATGACCATATTTAACCCTTTAAGACCAGGAACACATCTGTGTCATTTTACTCAAATCTTTGCTTCTGGGGTCCCTGGAACAAAACATGTTCAGATGGGGGTCCCTGGAACAAAACATGTTCAGATGGGGGTCCCTGGAACAAAACATGTTCAGATGGGGGTCCCTGGAACAAAACATGTTCAGATGGGGGTCTGTGGCCAAATACCATGTTTTGATGGGGGTCCTTGACATGAAAACGTTTGGGAACTTTGATTATAGCAACATAAACTTAAAATAAACTGATTTAGAAAACATTTGTAGAATCCACCAGAAACAAAGATTTGAGTTAAAAATGTTCGCTTTACAAATATATAGATATATATATTCAAAGATTTGCACACATTTTCAGGATCTTTCAAAAAAATAGCAGATCTACAAGCTCATAGCGCGGCACTCGGTGCCGCGCTATGAGCTTGTAGATCTGCTATTTTTTAATAGCCAAATAGATCTTAACACATCGGGTGCCAAACACGGTCTGAACCGTGTTTGCGCAGAGTAGCGGTCCGGTGCCGAACACGGTCCAGACCGTGAAATATGTCTTTTTGTTTTTTTCGTTTTTCTCCACACGGGCGGGGCTAGAGCAGCTCTGGGAGTACCCATTGTGATCTTGAGAAGGATAGGCCAGATAGATCACCGGAAAAACAAAAACATGGCTGCCATCCACTTCCTGTCTATTTCCTTCTTTAAAACACCTATATCTCCGAATCTGTTTCCGGTGGGGAAAACCGGTCATGCGCGATGCGCGATCCCCCCCCATTGTAACTCGCGAGTGAAATGTTATCGTTCCAGGTTGTAGCCAGGGTCATCGCGCAACATGAATGGATGTTTTTTTTTACATGGATTTGCTCCTCGTGGAGTCTAGAGCTTTAAACAGCAAAGCGCAGTCAATGGGGAGAATGCTGGCACCCAACGTAAGTTGTTATGAAAAAATGCTGGCACCCAATGTGTTAAAATGACACAGATGTGTTCCTGGTCTTAATGGGTTAAAGGAATAACTTTAGGTCAGTGGTTTTCAACCATTTTCATGCCAAGGACCCCTACATTGATATACATTTGGCCACGGACCCCCATCTGAAGATGTTTTGTTCCAGGGACCCCCATCTGAACATGTTTTGTCCCAGGGACCCCCATCTGAACATGTTTTGTGCCAGGGACCCCCATCTGAAGATGTTTTGTTCCAGGGACCCCCATCTGAACATGTTTTGTGCCAGGGACCCCCAGAAGCAAAGATTTGAGTAAAAAAATGTTTGAAATGAAAGATTTTTCAAAAATAGCAGATCTACAAGCTCATAGTGCGGCTACTACTAAGCAATTGAGTACTTTTTCCACCACTGCTCCCTATTTTATTTGGGCTAGTGAAAATAGGCCGATCTACAAGCTCACAACATGTTGTGAAGCGTTGGGTGAACTTGTAGATCACTATTTTACCCAATTTATCGTCCATGAGAATGGTATGAGTATGAGCTTAAGTGGTTAATCCATGCTCTCTGTTTTTTTTTCCTCTCCCCCTCCCCCCCTCTCCCTCACAACACCCCCCCCCCCCCCCCCCCCGGGTCTCTCTCTCCTCTCCCACCCCCCCCCCCCCCGGGGGGGTCGGTCTCTCTCTCTCTCTCTCTCTCTCCCCTCCTCACTTCCTCTCTCTCTCTCTCCTCTCTCCTCCTCTCTCTCTCTCTCTCCTCCTCTCTCTCTCTCTCCTCCTCCTCTCTCTCTCTCTCTCTCTCTCTCTCTCATCTCTCTCTCTCTCTCACTCCTCTCTCTCTCTCTCTCTCTCTCACGTGGACATGTATTAGAACACGCCCACATATCCATACAATTATATTGGTTGTCAACTCATCAGAGACATTATCTGTCCTCACAAAGACACACTGAGAGGAGTCAGCCTAAGCAGAAAACCCAGGGTAGAGAGGTCAGTGAATGTGGTCTGGAACGTGTACAGGTGTGTCAGTGAGTCAGAGGACCTGTGATAGAAGGACACAGTACCCAGCAGACCAGTCTAGATACACTGATACTCTGTTAGGAGCCAGAGCCACTGACAGGGAGGATAGTGGGCCTACTATTGTGAGTGACACCGTAAAGATCTCCAATACAGTACAGACTCCAGGACTTGTCATTGTTTCCAAGCACACTATCCTTTCCTCTCCTGCTGATTCCTCTGTAAGACACTCCTATCTCAACCCATCCACTCCTCTCTACCTCCCAGTAACAGCGTCCAGTCAGACCCTCTGTACACAGAACCTGATCACACTTATCATCAAATCTGTCAGGATGATCAGGGTACGACTGAAGCTCCTCCCCCTTTGTCACCTTCCTGTTGTCCTCAGACAGACAGAGTGTTCTGCTCGCTGTGTTTGGGTCCAGAGTGAGAGGATGGAGATCTGATAAGAGAGAGAGAGAGAGAGAGAGAGAGAGAGAGAGACCCCGGGGGGGGGGGGGGGGGAGAGAGAGAGACCGGGGGGGGGGGGGGGGGGTGGGTGAGAGAGAGGGAGAGAAAAAACAGAGAGCATGGATTAACCACTTAAGCTCATACTCATACTTTCTCATGGACGATAAATTGCTAAAATAGTGATCTACAAGTTCACAACGCTTCACAACATGTTGTGAGCTTGTAGATCGGCTATTTTCACTATTTCTGACATTTTTAAAAAGTAAATGAAACCACGTGGAGATCTTTTTATTTTATTTTATTGCCCAAATAAAATAGGGAGCAGTGGTGGAAAAAGTACTCAATTGCTTAGTAGTAGCCGCACTATGAGCTTGTAGATCTGCTATTTTTGAAAAATCTTTCATTTCAAACATTTTTTTACTCATATCTTTGCTTCTGGGGGTCCCTGGAACAAAACATGTTCAGATGGGGGTCCCTGGCACAAAACATCTTCAGATGGGGGTCCCTGGCACAAAACATCTTCAGATGGGGGTCCCTGGCCAAATGTATATCAATGTAGGGGTCCTTGGCATGAAAATGGTTGAAAACCACTGACCTAAAGTTATTCCTTTAACCCATTAAGACCAGGAACGCATCTGTGTCATTTTAAGATCTATTTGGCTATTCAAAAATAGCAGATCTACAAGCTCATAGCGCGGCACCGAGTGCCGCGCTATGAGCTTGTAGATCTGCTATTTTTGAAAAATCCTGAAATGTGTGCAAATCTTTTTATTTATTTTTAAAGCGAACATTTTTAACTCAAATCTTTGTTTCTACAAATGTTTTCTAAATCAGTTTTTATTTTAAACATATGTTGCTATAATCAAAGTTCCCAAACTTTTTCATGTCAAGGACCCCCATCAAAACATTATATGTATTTGGCCACAGACCCCCATCTGAACATGTTTTGTTCCAGGGACCCCCATCTGTTCCAGGGACCCCCATCTGAACATGTTTTGTTCCAGGGACCCCCATCTGAACATGTTTTGTTCCAGGGACAGGATAGACAGACAGACAGACAGACACACACACAGACAGACAGACATGTTAGACACAGACAGACAGACAGACAGACAGACAGACAGACAGACAGACATGTTAGACACAGACAGACAGACAGACAGACAGACAGACAGACAGACATGTTAGACACAGACAGACAGACAGACAGACAGACAGACAGACAGACAGACACTCACATCTGGCAAGGAGTTGAGGATTAATCCAGTGTTCTCCTCCATGATTCACACTGTAGGAAGTAATGATAACGTATTTATTTGTATAGAGCTTTTCCAAACAAAGTTACAACGTGCTTTACAGAACATGTTAAAAACAGCAACAAAGCAGATCAAAGAACAACATTAAATCAAACAGAACATATTTTATAATGTTAAATCCAGGACATCTTGGATGGTTTGTCATGTTGAATCAAACTGCTACAGCGTCTGTGTAAATCAGTTGAAACATTTATGTTTCCATAGAATGTTAGAATGATTGAAATCACATCTAAAAACCTTTCCCAAAATAAGTTTGATATGCTGATATGAGCTGATATGAGGAGGCCTTAATTATATAACGTGATTTGTTATGGTCTCCACCAGGCCGAAAGGCATGGCGAGAGTAGCCTATGTTTTACCCCCTGTCCGTCCGTCCGTCCGTGTGTGTGTCCATCTGTGGACAGCTAATCTCCGGCACCATTGGATGCCAATTCAGAACCTCTGCCCCAAATGTTTCACATGGGCCTGTTATAGCGCCACCAGGAGGCCGATTTGTGCAAAACCCATTTACTCCTACAGATTTTATCCAAACGTCATGCAAATCGCTACAAAGTATCTCTATAGTCATGTGATCAACACAGATCTGTCCGATTTTCCATATTCCATCCTCATTGGCTAAAGTTGGCTTCCAAAGTGTGGTCAGTTTTGTCTCAGTTTTGTCTCTGTGAGTGTGTGTGTGTGTGTGTGTGTGTGTGTGTGTGTGTGTGTGTGTGTGTGTGTGTGTGTGTGTGTGTGTGTGTGTGTGTGTGTGTGTGTGTGTGTACAGATGTAGTCAGAGGAACACACATCTCTGGGTATGGACTAGTTGTTGTCAAACTAAAGTGAGAGCAGCTGTTCATCTTTTAATGTTTCACACTGATGTAGATTTATCATTTACAGTATATTATACCCTGTATACTTCACTGACAGGGGTCCCACAGGGCTCTATACTTGTCACCTCATTTTTCCACTCTACTGCCCTACAGAACAGCCAATATACAAGCTTGTAGATCTGCTATTTTCACAATGTTTGATGAATGCTTGACTATTATGACACACCCTGAATATAGATCATGTGGTTAAAACACTGACTCCTCTAAAATAGGTTAAATTGACCAAATGACAGCTTACAATGTGAAGTATTATGTTATGATATACTGTATATCTTTAATAATTGGACGATTCAATTAAATGTAGGAGGCATAAATCTAGCATTATTCATTTGTTGAGTATATAGTATTAACTAAATATATATAAATACAAAGCATGAAGTACCTGTCTAGACACTGGAACATGAAACAAGGGAATGGCTGCACTAACCACCGATAACAAACTGTCTCTACACCTTGGGAAAACTGAATCCAACCTATTTGGGACCAAACATTCCCTCAGTAAAATGAAGGTAAATGACTTCAAGGTCAAAGTCGATGACACAATCATCACTAGCAAAGAAGAGATTACCTATTTGGGATGTATTCTTGACAAATACCTGTCAGGTGAAAGCATGGCAACAAAGGTGGTCAAAGGAGTAAACCAGAGAACCAGATTTATGGGCAGAGTTTCCTCTTTTGTCAACCCTCAGGCCCTCAGGACCCTCTCAGGGGCCCTGATTCAGCCCCTTTTTGACTATGCTAGCTCCTCTTGGTACTCCAACACCTCAGTGTCACTGCAGACTAAGCTTCAAACCTCCCAAAACAAACTGATCCGACTACTTCTCGGACTGGGGCCCATGACCCACCTCTCTCCCACTCACTTTGCCAGCCTAAGCTGGCTCAGGGTGGAAGACAGGGTTAAACAACTAAAAATGGGTCTGGTCTTCAAAATTGTAAATGCAGATTTGCCCGATATGCCCCCTATACCCGCATATCTGTATAAATACCTCGAAAAAGTTAGTGACACCCACAGCCACGAAACTAGAGGGAGCGTAAACAACAATCTGGTACCACCCACCCATAAAACAAACATGGGCAAATTCTCCTTCTATAGCACAGCCACCAAGGAATGGAATAGTCTAACCCCATCCCTCAAAAAATGCAGTTCGCTGGGCTCATTCAAAACAGCCCTAAAAACCCATCTTTCTGGAGGCCGAAAGAGGAGCTAGTACCAGTTTCCCTGTAGACAGACGACCCCCCCCCCCCTCCTCTTTTTGTACATATTTTGTATTTCCTCATGCTTTTTTTGTATATAATTTTTATTTTTCCATGCTTCCCCCCCCCCCCTTTTTTTTTTTACATATATTTTTTAAATGCTTTTTTAGTACATAGTGGTATTTTTTCTGTATTATCTGTATTTTCATGTTGATTTTTGAACTGTTTGGTTGCTACTATATATGTCTATGAAATTAACTCAAGGACCCCAACGGAAACAAGTCCGCAAGGACTTTTTTGGCCGGACCTTTTAGACAAAAGCATTATAAATGTAACTGTGTTGTTTTACATTCTTTTGCCTAATAAAAATTTCAATCAATCAAAAAGACGCAGTCTAAATCTACTCACTTGACAGTCTCTAGTCCAGCTGAGAGCAGTGTCTGTACAGCATCTCCTCCTGGGTGGTTACAGCTGAGGTCCACATGCTTCAGATGGGAGGGGTTGAGGGCCACAGCTGAAGCCAGAGAAGAACAGCCTTCCTCTGTGATCCCACAGCCTGACAACCTGCAGAGAAATAAACACGTTAACAAACTGCTGTTGATGTTCATGAAGTACAGATCCACACAGAGAAGAAAACATTATTTACCTCAGGGTCTGCAGGTGACAATGTGGACTCTTCACTCCAACGCAGAGAAGCTCAATTCCAGAATCCAGAATTCTGTTCCAACTCACGTCTAATTCTCTCAAATGGGAAGGATTGGAGCTGAGAGCCGAGGCCAGAACTTCACAGCATCTCTCTGACAACCAGCAGTGAATCAGTCTGAATGAAACAAATGAAAAAACTGGAAACATCAACAGGTTGACAACAGATGAACAGATCAAAGGACAGCTGATAGACAGGTTAAGACGTGAAGCTGGAGAGACAATACAGACCAGTGGTGCAATGTAACTAAGTACATTTACTCAACTTCTGTACATAAGCACAATTTTAGGTACTTTCACTTTACTTGAATATGACTATCTTTAATACTTTATACTTCTACTCCATTACATCTCAGAGTCAAATATTGTACTTTTTACTCCATTATTTGAAAACTTTAGTTAGTATTTACTTTGAAGATTTAGATTATTGTTACAAAATATACTGTACATTAACCACTTATTTCATTACCTATTTTATACTATACAAAAAACAACAGATTTAAGCTTACAACAAGGTTGTAGATCTGCTATTTTCTAAATTTCAAAAATACATGCAGTACTTGCAGTACTTAATATGCATTCTGCATATTGAGTACTTTTACTTTTGGTACCAATACTTTGGTACTTTGATTGTAGGGCCAATATGCCAATCTACGCCTGGATACGTCTTTTCAACGCGCTCACAACAGCTGGACTTGGTCCTCTTGTTACTCACTGTTTGATGTTGATTGTTGCATCTTGACGGATACAAACAGGTTGATTTATGTAAAAGTATCAAATAAAACGGGAGGCGGGGCAAACAATGAAACAAGAACAAGCTCCAGACTTTAACTAAAAGGGTTTCAAAACAAACAGGTGCAGCATAAAGGTTCAAATAAACTCACAAATGATTCTAAACAAAGTCTTTCATTCAATCTGCGCTGTGTGTGTGTGTGTGTGTGTGTGGTGTGTGGTGTGTGGTGTGTGGTGTGTGTGTGTGTGTGTGTGTGTGTGTGTGTGTAGTGTGTGTGTGTGTGTGTGTGTGTGTAGTGTGTGTGTGTGTGTGTGTGTGTGTGTGTGTGTGTGTGTGTGTGTGTGTGTGTGTGCGTGTAGTGTGTGTGTGTGTGTGGGGTGTGTGTGTGTGTGTGTGTGTGTGTGTGTGTGTGTGTGTGTGTAGTGTGTGTGTGTGTGTGTGTGTGTGTGTGTGTGTGTGTGTGTGTGTGTGTGTGTGTGTGTGTGTGTGTGTGTGTGTGTGTGTGTGTGTGTGTGTGTGTGTGTGTGTGTGTGTGTGTGTGTGTGTGTTTCCGCTACACAGCTGTTTCCTGATTAATAGAGAACCATGGTGTCATTTTCCAAGGCGACCAGTGGGGGCGCCATTTAGTCAAAAAACATTACATCAAATGAAATGGCTCCTACATTTACTTAAGTAAAATGTTTAATGCAGTTAATGCAGTTTTTAACTAGTTAAGAGTATTACTGTATTACTGTATTATTGTATTATTGTATTATTGTATTACTGTGTTACTGTATTACTGTATTACTGTGTTACTGTATTACTGTATTACTGTATTATTGTATTACTGTGTTACTGTATTACTGTATTACTGTATTGTGGTATTGATACTTTTACTTAGTAAAACATCAGAATATTCTTTCCACCACTGACAGACAGACACATCTTACTCTGTGTCTGAATATAAATGTGAATCCACTCAAACAACAGGCTTACACTTGAGATTGAACTGAGAAAATCTGCTTTCTGCTATAATGTTCTTATTTCATGGAACTATCTACAACTCATGATAAACATTAATGCCCCAATATCCTTTATTTAATAACCTGCTCTTAAATCTCTCTACCTCACTATGTAACTGTTTTTAACTTACTAACTTTCTGTTATGGTCTTATTGTGTTGTTTCTGTGTTTTATATCTGTATGAGTCTTAATAGTTGATGTGTGTGTGTGTGTGTGTGTGTGTGTGTGTGTGTGTGTGTGTGTGTGTGTGTGTGTGTGTGTGTGTGTGAGAGAATGAGTGTGTGCGTGTGCGTGTGCGTGTGTGTGTGTGTGTGTGTGTGTGTGTTCTCAGCAGCATTGTAATGAGGGTAAACCTCAATGCTCTTTTCTATAATAAATAAAGGTTTCAATCAGTTTAAGTGTCAGAGGCTCAACATGTAAAAATACAAATTGCAGTGATTGTGGGTGAATGCATGCAAGTGTTAATTGTAATTGTAACATGTACATACTATAGTCACTGTACCTTATCATTATTCTAGTCAATGTGTTACTATGTCAACCTTACTCACAATAATCAAAATAAGTATCAACACAGTATTCATATTATAATATTATACTGTAATTCACTGATGAAAATAATTCATGTAAATTCATCTGACCTCAGAGTCTCCAATCTACAGTGTGGGCTCTTCAGTGCAGCTTCCAGCAGGTCCAGGTCCAGTTCGTTTGAACTTAAATCCAGGTGGCGTAGATGGGATGGATTAGAACTGAGAGCTGAAGCCACAACTTCAATGTGTTCCTTCTCGAGGCCACAGCCAACAAGTCTGTAATGACAGATTAAATGTAAAATCAGAGATGATCAAAACAGATCAGTCCAAGTTCACTGTGAAGGAAGTAAACTAAGAGATCTTCTATCTATGTAGTTCTCCAGACATTAACAGGATGTCAGTAAGAACAGGGAACTAAGTTAAAGCATGTAACTTACATTGATGTATTTAGTAATTTGGTAATTCCTCATTAAAGTGAGTGAACAATTAATGACCATTGACCATTGTTTAAAACAGTGGTTCTCAAACTTTTTCATGTCAAGGACCCCCAAAATGATATGTATTTGCCTGCGGACCCCCATCTCAAAAATATTTTGTGTCAAAAATAGCAGATCTACAAGCTCATAGCGCGGCACTCGGTGCCGCGCTATGAGCTTGTAGATCTGCTATTTTTAAATAGCCAAACTATAAAACATGGTTAAAGTGGTTAAAATGATTGTGACACTATAATAACTAATTTTGCTGGGGACCCCCTGGTACCCCTCCAAGGACCCCTGGGGGTCCTCAGACCCCACTTTAAGAACCAAGGATTTAGATATCATGTTATATAGCCAGATGGCAGGTTTATTTGTAGACCTGGCATCCTATAGTGTGTATAGTTTCAATGTACAGATTATAGATTTGTTTATATTATACTGTTTAGACCAGGCTTGTCGAACTCATTTTGGGGTCTGGGCCGCATTGGTCAAAAAGTGACTTGAGGGCAGACTGGACACGCAGACACGGAGACACGCATGCACGCTCATGCACATTCAGTTATACATCATTGTTTTTCAGTCTTTTGTCTCAGTCACTGCTATAACTACAGTATATCACTTTAAAAATGTTATTATGAAGATTATATATAGATTAATTATGAATTAATTAATTGCACGTCCCACTGGAAGGAGACCCCGGGGCAGACCAAGGACGGGATGGGGGGATTAGATCTATGCTTTTTTTGCGGTTTTAGAATAGAAAAAAATAACCCAACAGTAAAAGCTCAGGTCAAATGTTTTTTTTACAAAAAAAGGATGTACCTGACATCTCTTTGCTTTAACTAACCTGTCAACATCAGGGACCAGGTTCTGAGCAGTGGTAACTTTCATAATGTCATTTAGATGTCCATGTGTCAACTGTGAGCGCAGTTTGGATTTGTTGATGTTCATTACTAGGGATGGAGCTTGTTATTTTTTATTGATAATGAGCACATTATCGATCCTGCTTATTGAGCAGAGCTTTTATCGAGCCCACTATTGATCTTTTTCTATTAATTTGTGGAAAGACGTGAGAGGACAAATTCTGAACAGAACCGGCCAGTTGTGACTGTGTTTGTGGCTGACCACCATCTAAAATTAAATGAAGATGACTAAAGTATATGTTTGCCTATCATTAAGTATTAGTGATAAGCGATGAGTGTTAAATGGCTTTATATTATGAATAGTATGCCTACTGTAATAATTACTATAAAATCTCCATGTCTCTTCAGCTCTTTATAAACAAAAAAAAATCTATTCTTTTGTCTTTGTTTTAGCCAAAATATATCACTTGCACTACATTTTACTAGGGTCTTCAAATACAGTACTTTTCTAACAGACAGAAGGCAAGTGACCTTTTTACTTTTGGAAAATAATATTGAAGAAACTGTTAACTGGTTAATGTGTGTACTGTCACTTTAAAAGCGCAATTTATACTTCATCGTACAACAGTGTCACGCACCAAACATGGCCGATCTCCAAGCTCACACGCGTCTGTTCGCACCACGTAGTGAGCTTGTAGATCTGCCATTTTCGGTAGATAGACTGAGAAGACAGCGCACATTGAATATGTCACGCAAGGCGACACTAGTCATTCATTCGCAGGGAGTTTTTAAGAGTTTCCTAAACAGATTATTATCATTTGGATTATTAAAATTCAACGGAGACAGAGGACGAGTGAAACTTTTGAGTGTTTCTCTCTTAACGGCCGTTATTCCACCGCACATGTAAACACAACGACGCAACCACCCGTACAAATGGAACCAAATGGACCCTTACGGTCCCCTTAAAGAAGCGATGTTACGATGTATCCAATAGTGAGCCAATAAAATTCCTCGTCCTTGTTTCCCTGGGCAGCGCTGGTTAGCAGGGATCAATACACTTTTAGACTGACATGTTTGTGCCAGCGTGGGTGATTAGATTTATTTCTTGATCTCCTCTTGTCTTGATTGTTTAGACATGACTTGGCCATTGTTCTCACAGAACAAGTTTGGCCACTATTAGACCTTCGCAGTCAGAGGCAAGGGGGGTTGGGGGGGATAACTGCCTGCCGCCTGCCGGCGCCGCCGTACATTTTTTGGTATTTTTTTTCTTGTGTTGTGTTGTGTTGTGTCTCCTCTCTGAGGTCTTCAGTGTTTAATTCATATCTCTTATGTTTTGGGCTTCGATAAATACCCCCTGCCCTGTGAGGATATCTTGGAGCACCTCAAGGCTGTATTACATCACCTGTGTTGTTTACATCAGTGCTTCTCAAAGTGGGGTCTGAGGTCTGAGGACCTGAGTCCTTGAGGGTGTTCTAGGGGGTCCCCAGCAAAATTAGTTGTTAGTATTTACAATCATTTTAAACACTTAACCATATTTTAGTTTGGCTATTCAAAAATAGCAGATCTACAAGCTCATAGCGTGGCACCGGGTGCCACTATGAGCTTGTAAAAAAAATGGGTTTAACCACTGTAACCCTACATCAGCTCTTTAAAAATAGCCGATCTACAAGCACATTGTGAGCTTGTAGATTGACTATTAAAACAAATAGTAGATTGACTATTACAAATAAAAATAAAACAATCTTTAAAAAAAATGAAAAATGTGGGATATTTAGAACAATGTTAACATAAATCTTGTATGGGGGTCCCTGGCAAAATATGTTCACATGGGGGTCTGTGGACAAATATGTATTAGTTTATATAAATACGGTTCATTAATTTGGGGTTCTTGACATGAAAAGGTTTGAGAACCACTGATAGACATAAACACTGCAGAATGAACCACCAGTGTGACCAATCAGTGTCTTTTATAATGTGATGATTCTCTGTCCCTCTCTCTCCATCCCCCTCCCCCTGTGTGTGTGTGTGTGTGTGTGTGTGTGTGTGTGTGTGTGTGTGTGTGTGTGTGTGTGTGTGTGTGTGTGTGTGTGTGTGTGTGTGTGTTTATTATTAGTATATTTATTTTGAATGTATGAATGGAGAGTGAAAGGTACTATAACATGATGTTGACATTCACATGACTACTGACCTGGCTGTTGTGCAGTTCCTCACAGCTGGGACCAGTCTCCATCGCGCCAAAGCTGTTGTGTTGTATGTGTTCAGGTCCAACACCTCCAGAACCTCCTCTGACATCAGCAGCATGGAGGCCAGAGCTGAACACTGGGTCTCAGAGAGTTCCTTCCCTGATCTGCTCTCTGCCTCCAGGAACTGTTGGATACCTTGACTTACTGAGGGGTCTTTCATCTCCATCAGACAGTGGAAGATGTTGATACATCTGTCAGGAGAGAACCTCTCATCATTCATCTCCTTCAGGTTGTTGATGGCTTTCTGGATCTCCTCTGGAATGTTCTCTGTCTGACCCAGCAGGTCTCCCAACAGACTCTGGTTGGACTCCAGTGAGAGACCATGAAGGAAGCGGACAAAGAGGTCCAGCTGACCACTCTTACTCGGCAGGGTTTTTTTCATAGCAGCCTTCAGGAAGTCAGACAGGGAACTGCCACTGTTGTAGTGGAAGCCTTTAAGGAATGTCTTCAGGACCTTCATGTTCCTCTGTGTGAAACAGTGGAACAGGTAGACTGCAGCCAGAAACTCCTGGATGCTCAGATGAACAAAGCAGTAGACTGTTTTGAGGCAGAACACACCGTCTTCTCTGAAGAACGTTGTGCAAAAGTCTGAGCACAGCAAGTCCTTGTTCACATCAAGACCACACACTTCCAGGTCTTTCTGGTAGAAAATGATGTTGCCTTTGTCCAGTTGGTCAAACGCCAGTCTACCCAGCTTCAGAAGAACTTCTCCTGCATCCTTCATGAGCTTCTCTTTGTCTGCCTCATCTACTTCAGGATTCTTCATCTTCTCCCGCCGGGTCTCACCTATCAGGAAGTAGCAGAACATCTCAACCAGGGTTTTTGGCAGTTTGTCTGTCATCTTCATGGTCTGCACAACGGTAGCAAGCATCCAACAAAAGACTGGGATTTCACACATGGTGTGGAGGATCTTTGTTTCCTTGATGTGTGAGTAGATTGAGCTTGACGTCTCATCACTGAACGTCTTCATGAAGAACTCCTTCTTCTGGTCATCTCTGATGAACCCTCGTACTTCTGTCATCCTGTTAACAAAGTCCTTCTGATTGATCTGATTGGCTGCTGCAGGTCGTGAGGTTATCCAGATCTGAGCAGAGGGGAGCAATTCTCCCTTGATGAGGCTTAGTACCAAAACATCCACTGGGTACGACTCAGAAACATCCATGAAGCTAAATGTTTTATTGAAATTGAACTGAAAATTGTTTTCATCATAACCATCCATAACAAACATGACTTTGAAGGGGCTGTTGTTGTAGTCTACTGACTTCTGCAATTCGTTGAAGATGTCATTAAGAACGTCTTCCTCAATAAATCTGGTTTCCTTGATGCATGTGTGAATTAGCTTTGCCAAACTAAAGTTTTGTCCCTTGAGCAGATTTAACTCTCGGAACTTGAGCGGGAACATGAGGTGTGGACCTTGGGGAAAACATTTCTTGGCCCAGTCAAAGATAAATTTGTGTACGAGGAAGGTTTTGCCAATTCCTGCACAGCCAACGGTCAGTACTGTTCTTTTGTTTCTTCCAGAAGGGTCTTTGAAGATTTCACTGAGATGGATTTCTTTTTCCTCTCCTGCCTTCTTCATCTCCATCTGTCTGACCTCATGATGACTGTGGATGTCTGTGACTTTGATGTCTACATTGTAGAGCGGGATGAAGATGTTTTCAAACATGATCTCAGGCCGTGTGCCCAGTTTTACACTCAGATATGTATTGCCCATGTTGAGTTGAAGCTGGTATTCATAGTAAGTAATGAGACGTCCTGATTGTTTCACCAGCAGACCTGTAGTGAACAAAGCAATTATATGTTTAAAAGCCTTGTCCAGAGAGAGAGAGAGAGAGAGAGAGAGAGACCCCCCCACACACACACACACACACACACACACACACACACACCAGAGTTTACCAATAACACAATAAAACAATTCCATTTCAGTCTTGATTGTTGACTAGTTCAAGATGCAAACAACTTGGTTTTGAAAAGACAGAGATGACAACTCACTGGAGTCCCTGCTATTAGAAGTAGTAAATGGAGCATAACAGCCAGATGTATTTCTCAGAGGCTCTTTCTATGGTTGCTGCCAATTGATAATGATTGTTCCCCAGATATCAATCTATAAAACAGTGAGGAATCTCTAGCTAAGTATCTATTTTGGGGGGTCCCCGTTCAAATATGATATTTTGGGGGTCCCCAGTTCAAATATCTTTTGTCTGGTCTCCAGTTCAAAGTGTGTCACGGCCTGAAAAGAGAGACATGTCTCAGAGACAGGTCTTACAACCACTACACCACTGGGGAGCGGTCCTCCTCACTACCTATAGACCAATTATTTGTTTACCAACATTGAAACTGGATGCACAGGTGATTGTTTCATGCAATCAATTCTCAACCTGTTGTTTCGGGGTGCGCTGGTTTCCAGGGGCTCAAGTGACTGGGACACTGTGATAAACTTAGCATTAATTGCATTGGCAATTGCCACAACCCTGGGGGTTGATTCCAGGGACATCAATTCGGGCCTCCTTTTTAGGAGTTTTGCTGCACATTGATCTAATATTGTTGTGCCAACCCCTGGAATTGGCTTTTTCCATACCTTCCACCTTAGACTTGTAGAAGTGTTTTTTTGATGCATATATTTCCTTTTGGACCTTATTTTTGTAGAACTTAGCCAAAGCACATGATTTTCCGGATTTGAAAGCCTTTTGTCTCTGGTAAATAAGGTGCTTGATTTTGGGGGTGATCCATGGTTTGTCTGATGGATAGATTTTCACTGTCTTCATAGGGAAATGTCTATCAATTTCAGGCAAGATAGTATTATAAAAAGCATTAGCCTTTTCATTGGTGCTGGTTGCTTCAGTCACCTCCTGCCATGGATGGGTGGTAATCCACCTACCAAACTCACTCAAACCAGGCTCCCTTATAGGTTGTACCACCCTTTTAATGCACTGGGGGGGGCATGATTGTGCTTTAGGTCTCCAGAGAACACAGTTGTGGTCACTTGAGGTAAGGGCAGGGAGAATCTCAGGCTTCAAATACATTGGTTTCATGTTAGTGATGATCTTGTCAAGGATGGCTTCGCCTCTGGTATTATTCTCAACCACCTGGCAAAGTTTATTATCCAGACAGATGTCACGGATGTCAAGGTGGTTAAGATCTCCAAGAATAACAAGTCCAATGTCTGGGTACTTAGAACGAAGCAGATCAGCTGAGGCCATTAGATGATCAATGAGTTCATCCTGGTGTGGTGATTTAGGTGGTGAATACACCACACACACAGCAATAGCAGATATGTTCCGTGGGAGTCTGGGGGGTCTCACTTTCACCCAAAGACATTCTAGATGTTGTGGAACGTTGATGCAGGTTAGGGGGTATGATGGAACACAGTCTCTGATGTACAATGCAATACCACCACCACGGCGAGTGCTGCGATATTTGGAAAACAAGGTGTAACCATCAATACCCAATAATTCTTCAGGCTTATGGGGTCCAAACCAAGTTTCTGAAATCGCAGCCACGTCCACATGGTTTTGTATCAAAATAGACTGAAGCTCACCAATCTTATATACAAGAGATCTGGCATTCGTCATCAAGAGAGTTGGTAACAGGGCATGGTTTGATGGTCTATTATTCTGTATGTTGACTTTAATTAAGTTTGGTTGTGATTTAACTCTGGAGTTCCCAAATCCAAACAGTCGAGGCTTAGTGTGGTCAAATCTTCTGCCAACAACAGTCCCAATGTTGCGCACCTCTACAGCCTCTTTTTCTGGTTGGTATCCGTGCCACTCCCTCTTTTCTTAAGATCTTTCTCAGCCGAGGGGTTAGTGGAGGAGCAGATTGTCTGAGTCCCTCCAGGGATTCCATGGTGTACTTTAAGACAGGTGGTGTTTCTGCCATTTGGGAACCGGTCAAATACAAAAATAATAGCTCCAAACTGTTCAAAACACAGCTCCAAACTGTTCCAAACTGAGAAATCCAATAGATGGCAGCTACAAAAAAAGATATCTAATGGATTCTAAATCCACTTCTCCATGCACAAACACATGAGGCAGCCATCTTGGGCGCCAGGTTGGACGTCCCGCCGCAGAGCCTCATCGGGGGAGACGATGAGGGATGCGATGCCAGGTTCGATAGCCGGCATACGGTCCAGGCCCACTGCTGCAGCGTTATGCATTGCAGTCAGAGTACGCCCGCCGGCCGAGAGACGGGGGCGGGCCCTCGTGTCTCTCCAGCAGGCCTGTAGCTCACTTATGTAGTCCTCTGAGTGAGGAACGGCGAAAGAGGTGGAGGCTGGCCTGCGCCTGAAGAAGGCGCTTGCAGGGGCTGACTCCGCCTGCTGCGGAATGGTGTCGCCCAGTGAGGTCTGGGCTGAGGAGTGGGAGCCCGACTCCGACCCCATCACTCACGTGAGTGGCCGCCAGAGAGAGTGAGTCATCCTCTGGGGTCAGGTGTGGCATTGGAGGCGTAGGCGCCTCTGCCTCCTCCGAAGGGGGATCGGGCCGGCTTTGGCAGACAGATGATCGACCTCAGACGACAGAATGCGGTCAGACCTCTTCTTGGGAGGGGGGGGGGGGGGGGCGCAGCCGCCTTAGCCCGACGTTTAGAATGCTTAGCTTTAGTTGTAGCCGGCTGGCCTGATGGGGGGATTTCGCCTGCACCCCGTGGCGGTTCCACCTCTGCCAATCTGGCCGCACTCACTGCCCGAGGCATGTAACCGCAGTTCATGCAGGCGTCGCCGTCCAGTGCATCCATCGTCTGGCTGGAGTGGAGCCTCACAGGAGGCGCAATAATGGGAGCTATCCATAGCCCAGAGCGCGGACGCTACTGGTTGCTAGGTTTGTAGAGACCGTAAGCTGGGGGGAGGGAGCGCTTACGCTGCCTGTACCAGCGGAGGCTTGGCTACTATAGTGGCTGGGCTGTAGCCCGCCTATGCCGGAGAGGTTGACTCCAGCAGAGGCTAGTGGCAATGAATTCAGGTGACCAGAGCGCTAACGCAACTGGTAGCAACTAATGGAAACCAAAAACAGCTACGCCACACAGCGGAAGCCACTAATGGCTGGGCTGTAGCCCGCTTATGCTGGGAGAAGGTTGACTCCAGCAGAGGCTAGTGGCAATGAGTTCAGGTGACCAGAGCGCCGGCTTGTAACAATAATATGTCTTAGTGCAGATCTATTACAACCTGCGTGCGAGAAGAAAAAAGGGACTGACCCTCCGGTAACGCCGGAAGATATAGCCTCTTCCGGTTCATCCCGGGGTCACAAGTGACGACGTTGGTATACATACTCAAACTGCGCATGCGCGAAGGGAATATTCAGTGCTTTAAGCACCGCCTCTGGCGGTTAGTAGGGACGAAATAGAACACTTACCCTACCTTTAATTTCTCAAGACAGATTCAGAGCTCCACATCTGAATCTGTCGGCAAGACCCATTACAACGTGTAGAGGCTGGCCTACAAGTGGGCGGGCCTTTGACCAGGAAGCAAGCCGTGCTTTACCCAATCAAATGTAGTGGGTGGGACTTACATGTGTGTGTTCACCTTATAATCTTCCACGGAACGAGGTATTATTAGTATTATTCCACTAATATCTTCCACCTGGAAACCAGAGTAAAGGCTGGGAACAAAGGCTAGGGGCAACTCATACTCACGATATAGCAGGAATTATTTTGAACAGTAAATAGTGGGTAGCTCTTAAAAGAGACGTTTTGGGTGTTTTTGTAACCCTGAGAGGGCACAAAACGGACCCTCACGGCTGTCACAGGTCCATTTGGTTACACTCCCAGAGTTTATAGCTGTTGTATGTGCTTGCAAACAAAACTAGCGTGTCAACACTGTTCTATTTACACCGAGTCCCAAGTCGAGGTGACATCTCACCCGGGTGATCCTGCTATAACTTTGGTCTCCATGTACAGACGAGCACACTGCGCAGCGTATCTCGTAATGTCTACAATTAATAAAGAGACATTTATGGTTTGTTTCACTTATGAGCCATTTCACAAGCTGAATGTAAATTCACCGGACAATCTCCGCGTCCATTCACACACAGAGCGGTTTGAGCCAAATGGGACATTATCCGGTCAAGGGTCCTGCTCGCTTAAAATCTATTGTGTGTCCGAGCCTACTGATCCAGAATGTTGCGTTCTCATTTCAGAGACGGATAGCTACACTGTAGCAGCATGTGGGCTAAGCTCCCTCTGTTTAGTGTGTGTGTGTGTGTGTGTGTGTGTGTGTGTGTGTGTGTGTGTGTGTGTGTGTGTGTGTGTGTGTGTGTGTGTGTGTGTGTGTGTCACTGGCGCGCGCCTACTACTGGTTGCACAAGGGAGCACAGGCTCCATTCACCCCTCGCACCCCAAAAAAACTCATACAAACACTATATATACATTTACTACATGAACAAATGTTTGATCAATGTAATCAATATATTGAAGAAGGTTTGATCTGTAAAAGTTAAGATGTGAGACAGTGGTTGGTCAAGTGTACGTGGAGACACTAATCATTTATATTTTCCACATTGTTATCATTATAGATACATAGATGGATGATCAAATATAGATACAAAAGAAAATGTCAAGTTCAAGACTCACCAGGATCCTTCTTTTTCCAGTATAAGTATCCCAGTAGTGCTGGCACTAAGATGATGATGATGATCACTGTAATAATCCCTGCAATCAATCCTCCCTCTGTGGCAATGTCACTCTCTGAAACACAGTGAGTTTGATTGATTGATTGAATTCAAACTTTATTCCAGACACACAGAGTACAAAGAAATCATAGACATCACACAACAAATTAAATTGATTGATTGATTGAACCGTTAGGGTTAGTTGTCATGGGTTTCCCCATGAGAAGCTAAAACACACCATAAAGTTCCACAACCTCAAGTCCATCAACCCGTCTTCTCTCTGCATCCCTCTCTGATGCCCTCTCCGTCTTCCCCTTCACACCCCGCCACACTGCCTTCTTTCATCTTCGCAACATCTTCCGCCTTCGTCTCAGCCTATCACACACTGATGCTGAGACATTCATTCATGCCTTCATCACATCCAGACTCCACTACTGCAACAGCCTTCTATACGGCGCCAGCACCAAGGTTCCCAAGAAACTACAATGTACGTAAAAAATGTGTCCGTCCGCCTGCTCACCAGAACCCCATCCAGGGACCACATCACTCCTGTCCTCCGTGACCTTCACTGGCTCCCAGTCAAGCACAGAATTTACTTCAAAATACTAATCACCACCTACAAAGCCCTCAACAACCAGGCCCCCCGCTACCTCTCTGAACTTATCCAACGCTATGTCCCCTCCCACTCCCTCAGGTCAGGTGATGCCAACCTCCTGGACAACCTGGTCCCTGAGACACGCCCCCTCCCCCCCCAGCTCCCTCAGGACAAATAAGTGAACCTGAGGTGACAGGGTTAGGGTTAGGCCCCCTCACTGTGGAACTCCCTCCCAGCTCACATCAGAGCTGCCCCCCCCCCACCCTCACCACGTTTAAAACCACTCAAAACACACCTTTTCAGACTCACATTCCCCACAAAAAATCCCCCTTTGTTTACCTTTCTTTTATAGTTTAAAAATAACTAGTTCTTCCTAATAAAGTTGTTTTCATCTTCTTTCTGTAAAACAACTTTGAGTACCAAGCGCTATACAAATGGTATGTATGTATTATTATTATTATTATTATTATTATTATTATTATTATTATTATTATTATTATTAACAGCCATGTCCTACATGGTACACTAAGTCACTCTGGATAAATATACATTCATTAATCCATTAATAAATGTACATTTAGTAATACATTAAAAATAAATGTATATTTTCTTTGCTTATCAAAGAGCTGTGATAAACATCCTTCTGCTTTGTTGTGAGTTCAGAGTAGAAGCAGCTTCACAGGTGGAGGAACACTAGACTTTATGATGACATAACAACCTGACATGGTCCTTTATAATGTAAGTTTTATGTTATTTACATGTTGATGACATAGTTACGTAGTTTAGGACAGATAGTTCTGATAAGTGGTTTATTAGTTGACATTGATATATAAGCAAATGTTATTTACATGTTGGTGCATGACAAAATAATATAGAATGTGATAATGTATATAAAGTATTTATAGAATGTATATAGAATGTTACAGTGAATACAGTGTGTAGTATTTATAGAGTGTATATAGAATGTTACAAGTGAATACAGTGTGTAGTATTTATAGAATGTATATATAATGTTACAGTGAATACAGTGTGTAGTATTTATAGAATGTATTGTGGAGTGTCGCTAGGCAACCGCTGTCAGGTAAGCACCTCAACAGGGAGAGTCAGTGGGACAGAGGCGGTGCGTGGCCAGCCAGGCCCCGCCCCCAGCTGGGCTGCGTCATCGACGGGCGCTACCTGCCCGTCGATCTGTGGAATCAACCTGAAGTGAGCCCCCCCCCCCCCCCCCCCCACCAGCTGGGGAGCGCACAGACAGGCCAAAAGCACCGTCTCTACCTCAGTATGGCCTGATTCTCCACGTTGACCAGACAGGTGCACAGGCGGTAAGTGAACCTCCACTTATTCTCCTCCTCATTATTGGTGTTTATATAACTCGGAGTCTAATGGTTATATTTCTGTTCTAGGCAACATAGGACCCGACACGTGTAAACGGAATGTTCATGGACTGGAATCCCACGCAGAGGGCGTGAAGGAGAAACGCACGGACAATTACTGATACAGAGCCCCGAAGGGGTGAAAAGTTTGTTTATTGAATGATTCATGATTTGAAGTGTCGTCACCAAACGGCACCAGGGGTTTCCCCCCTGTGGACGTGAAATGATTTGAATAAAACGCCCTGTGAGGCTTTCGCAAATACTGTCTCCGAGTGTTGGTTTGGTTCAGTCTTCACAGTATATAGAATGAGTGCATACAGTGTGTAGTATTTATAGAATGTATCCACCTGTTTCCACGGGAATTTACTGGAGCAAAAATCCTGTGTGGGAAACATCCTGCGGGGGGACCGGAAGTAGGAAATAGCGTCTCAGTGTGTTTACATTTGCCAGCAGAACGTAGCTCGTTCGCAGCTGGCGAACGGGCCTTTTGCATGTAGTTGAAGCGCAAGGGGGCGGGGGGGCGGTGCATGGGGAGAGAGTCAGCGCACTGAAGTCAAGGCACACTACAGACTACTGTGTTGTTGACAGACAACGGATGCACGCTTATTATGAGAAACAACACAAATAAAACATGGCAAAACAGTTGCGTGCATTAGTGCAAGATGAGGGTAAAGGAAATATTCAGTCTAAATGTCCAGTAATTCGCATGCGAAAAGGAAACATTAATGTCCAGTTTGCTAATCCACAACTACTGTGCCAGATAATCACCAAGAGAGTTAAAAAAGAAAAAGCGTTTCAGTCATTCAGTCCGACTTCACTGTAGCCTATAGTTAGCCTGGTATCCAGCCTGCTTCGCTACGTTCGGCGGACTTTTTTTTTCTCTCTTCGCTTCTCAGTCTGGAGAGCACCCTATTGACTCGTTTTGCAGAACTACACTGGAACTACATATGTTACGTTGGGCAACGTCGTTGCTGATTGGATGTTGTTCAAACGAATGACGAATCACAACGATCACACTGTTTTTTTTTGTCCCGCCCGCACCACAGACCAATCAGAAGCCACGGTAGGTTTCGAAGCTTTTGGCATGTCCCGCCTCCCTTGGAGATAGGAGGCTTTCCAGACTGAGAAGCGAAGAGAGAAAAAAAAGTCCGCCGAACGTAGCGAAGCAGGCTGGATACCAGGCTAGCCTATAGTAGCCTTTTCATAAATTATATTTGTATTAGGCTGTCCTAAGAGTTTATAATATTTAGAGAAATGTAAGGTTTCAAATACAAAAGTATTGGTAGTAGTTGCTGGACATTTAGACTGAATGTTTCATTTATCCTCATCTTGCGCTAATGCACGCAACTGTTTTGCCAGGTTTTATTTGTGTTGTTTCTCATAAGCGTGCATCCGTTGTCCGTCAACAACACAGTAGTCTGTGCCTTGACTTCAGTGCGCTGACTCTCTCCCCCCCCCCGCCCCCTTGCGCTTCAACTACATGCAAAAGGCCTGTTCGCAGTACAGCTACGTTCTGCTGGCAAATGTAAACACACTGAGCCGCTATTTCCTACTTCCGGTCCCCCCGCAGGATGTTTCCCACACAGGATTTTTGCTCCAGTAAATTCCCGCGGAAACAGGTGGATATACAGTATAATGTTACAGTGAATACAGTGAGACAGAGGTGTTTACAGAGGTTCTTCAAGGTGTTAAAGGTTTAATGACATTCACTTTTACACCACATTCAAAGTCTTTGTCCTGGTCCTTCAAAAGTGTACAAAAAGTTTTAAGTGAAAATTCCATTCCAGTGATCAATGGCAGGTGTTTTTCTCTCACATTTCTAAAGCCTTTTCAACTGCAATGAAAAAAGAAATCTTTGCCTGCGGGTGTCGCTGGTGAGGGATTTTGCCTGTCAATCATCGCCTCTGCTCCGCCCCCCCCAAAGGAAAGGATAGGGGAGGGGAGGGGCGAGGAGGAGAGTGGGCGGGATTAATCGACTCTGTGACCTCACTGTCGAAGGGCCAAGCTCAGATTACTTTTCAGCCTAATTATTCAGAAAACCCCAGACCACAGAAAATCCACTGAATGTTCTAAGTTCAGGTTTTTTGGGTGTAATTGAAGTCATAAAACCCCAAATAAAACATTGAAAATAAAAAAAAGTGAAAATGAATGTCATGATACCTTTAAACAGTGATTAAACATTCATTACCTGAGATGTAACGGTGTGTCTCAACAGTGTAGTTGAAGTGTGGCAGGTGAACTCTACAGGTCACATGACCTGGTAGTGACACTGTCACATTGCTCTGGACAATGTAACAGTGTGGAGAAGGTCTGTGTGTCACTGAGGGTTCAGCAGAGATGTTGTTTTCATCTCTGTGCAGCCAAGACATCTCAGGTTCAGGATACCAGCACCCAGAGTCACATGACAAAGATACACCACTGTCTGTTGATCCATTTGAAGAGATCACTGGCTGAGACACTGACCCTGAAAAAACATGATTATATATGATTATACATCCATCCATCCTATAGCACTGTAGTGGTTCAATTGGCTCTTTTCTATTGTTATTTATTTTTCCATCCATGTTTTGGACACTGAAACTTACCAACAAGGAGCTGGATCAAAGTGCTGATGTACAGTTGTGGAGCAGAACATCTGTACTTCCCCTCGTCCGAGAGCTTCACTCTGGACAGTTTCAGTGACATGTTACCATCAGGAAGATGATCAGGAAACAGAGACGTCCTCTCTTTGTACAACAGGTTCAGGTCTTGGTCATGTTTGTAATGTCCATCTTGGAGGAGATGTATGAGGTACGGCTTCAGGTCAGGTCTGGACCACTCCACTGTCTTCCTGGCCATGTTGAACGGTGGTTTAATGAGACATGGAAGGATCACCTCATCTCCCTCTTTGATCAGGATGTCCTGAGACCCGATCACCTGATGTTGTCCTTAAAACAAAACCAAATGAAGCATGGTGTTAGTTCATGATGCACACTGGAGTCATACGCTGTAATCAACTGTCTGTCTGTCTGCCTGTCTGTCTGTCTGCCTGTCTGTCTGTCTGCCTGTGTCTATCTACCTGTCTGTCTGTCTGCCTTTCTATCTAATAGATAACAATTGCAGCCCACATTCTGTACTACTTGCAGATGTTATAATAAAACAGGTTATCTGGCGCCCACTGCTGGCGGAATTGAAAACAACATGCGCGTTCAGGTGAGCGGGGAGTTAGATCCTAAGGGGAAAAATGAAACACGGCACCCGGTCAGCTCAGACCACACAGACTGAAGAAAGCATAGAGTAACCTACTATAGTTATACTGTATGTGACATGATTAAAATGAAGTGAGGGAGGAAGGGTACATTTCTAGGAAGGGAAAAAGTGCATTACGAATCAAACACTTAATTAATGGCAGCATATTTTATCATTTCCTTTTGAATAGGAACTTTAGTGTCACCTTAATAACGGTTCCAGCCTGGAGGCTGGGTGGATAGCGCAGTGATAAAACTACTTGCCTATAATAATAGCTAATAGCTTGTAGATTTGCTATTTTCTGACAAGTTTTTTACATGTTTTTACTGTTAAGTGTTTACTCTAAGACACTCCTGGGTACCCATGGTACTCAAGAAGTCCCCTCCCCCATCTCTCTTTTTCTGGAAACAAAAACAATGGAGCTTACACAAAAAACTAACTTGACCCATTGTTTTACACCTGTAAACCTGTGATGTGACAATACAGATGATTGAGAATAGCTACAACATGTAGCAAATAACTGAGTACATGTACTCAGACATCTATGTACTCAGTTAGACCTATTAATTAGAGTGTGCAAATGGAATCAAATGGACCCAGTTACTCCAGTACAGTACTTAAGTACAATTTTGAGGTAATATTACTTTGCTTGAGTGTGTGTACTTTATACTTCTTGTTGAGAGTTAATTGACTGACGTCTTAATGACATCTGATTGATTTACGACGCTTTCAATATTCTATTCAACTACATCTAGTAGGCAAATATTATACTTTTTAGTTGGAGTTAACTCTCAGATTCATTAATTTCATGGAAACCCCCTTCCCTCATGTGGCCTCTGTATGATTTTCATGATGATTTTATGTTTTGATTATCCTTTTTATCATTTTATTTAAATGCCATTGCAATGGCTGCCCTATGCGTCACTTATGTTTAATTATAAGCTTTTGCAGTTATTACAGTTCTAATTTGTACATTTTCCATTCATTATATGAAAGATATATATAAATGTACCTTCATGACAATGTAATTCTCCATTATGCAGAGGCTGGAAGGTTCCCTCAGGACAGAGTTCACATGATGTTGCTGTGAACTCTGTGCAATGTTCAGACACATGGCTTCCTGTTGGACACACAATCACATTGGAATTTAATTTGTTTGCATTTCATAAATAATTTTGTAGGACTAAACTATATATATATATATATATATATATATATATATATATATATATATATATATATATATATATATATATATACAAAATAAAGAATACCTTAAAATAAAAGCATACATTGTTGGCCTTGAATGTTAATATGTATTAGAAAATTAAATCAGAGCAGTCATTCCTGTAGATTTGTGGGCCTATTATCAATTAAATTAAATTAATGAATAGGCTAATATTGTGGCAATGTTGCTATAAAGACTCGACCGTGACTCGCTCTGTGAAGCTTGACGCAGCTTGATAGCTCTGTTCTGACCTGAATAGCTAACATTAAGGATGTTGGATAAAGGCAATTCTGCAATGTGGCCAGCATATTTCATGTAGTCTGTCCGTGAATGGAGACAACAATATTTTGTGACTATTACTGTTACTTGAAAGTATTTTGGTATGAAAATATGCTATTTAGATGTAACCAAATATAGGCCTACGCCTACTGGATCCATAACTCCATGTCTCGCATTTGTGACAAACTTAACCGCTTGAAAATAGGTTGAAAATTCAGGGAGTTGTAAGATTTTAATTGTGGAGAGACCGTCTGCTTCAATGGACATAAATGCATTAGAACAGTGGTTTTCAACCTTTTTCATATCAAGGTCCATTATTTATTCGGCATTTGAGCCACGGAACACCGTTTGATGAGCTTTAGCCTCTCACACCCAAAACTTAGAATATGTTGTTATCGTTCGATAAGATGTTGTCAAAATAACAATTCTTTACGTTCTCTAATTGTGTACCTGTATAGTAAGTAATGCAGATGTTTAACAATTTGACTCTTGAGAGTGTGAAATGTTATACTCAAGATTTAAAGATCTATAAGGGTCCATTTGGTTATCAACTCTCCATCATTTAGCTGGGGACCACCTGGAACCCCCTCAAGGACCACTGGTGGTCCCCGGACCACTGGTTGAGAACCATTGCACTGACAAGTCCCGGAAAAGACGCACTGTGATTGGCCAGTAGTCAACGCACTGTGAGCGCTGTGATTGGCCAGTAGTCACTTTGAGTGTCAGTTTGCCTACGCTAAAATGGCGGCCGCGATACCAGTTGCTCCAACGAACTGCAGAGGCCAATGAGGTATCTAGGTTTCTATATCTATGCACTAATGCACAACAAGCATAAGACACCCAGACAATTTAAAAGATGTAGTTCTTACCAGGGCCACACAGGGGGCAGCATCTCTCCTCTATATAATACTCTGAACTGGAACATGTGACATCAAATCCAACTTCCATAGGCATCTTAAACATCTATTGAACAATGGAAATATCATCATTACTTATTCAGTTTGCTTTATTTAATCAAATGTTAAATATCAAAGATACATATAAATTGATGTGTGTGTGTGTGTGTGTGTGTGTGTGTGTGTGTGTGTGTGTGTGTGTGTGTGTGTGTGTGTGTGTGTGTGTGTGTGTGTGTGTGTGTTGTACAGATGTGTGAGTGAGACAGCCAATTGTTTTACCAAAGAATAGACAATTAAACATGTCACAGGAATGACAACCATGAATAGTCCTCTCCAAAACAAAGCTGGGATGTCTGTAAGAATAAATAACAAAATAAATCCATTATTGTATGAAATGTTATATGGCAGGGAAATAATAGTGCTTAATTCTAAGATGTTGAGCTCTCAGACTGTCAGCTTCTAGTGGAGCTGTGTGTGTGTGTGTGTGTGTGTGTGTGTGTGTGTGTGTGTGTGTGTGTGTGTGTGTGTGTGTGTGTGTGTGTGTGTGTGTGTGAGAGGGTGTGTGTTGTAGCGGATTACCCCTTTACGTTCACTTGTTTGGGGTGCCAGCCGGCTTTTCAACCGACAATTTATTTAGAGTGAATACCTTAAAGAGGGTAACAACTAGGCATGTAACGATTCACTCAACTCACGATACGATTCGAATCACGATTTGAGGTTCACGATACGATTTCTCACGATTTTCTCACGATGTTTTAAACAAAATAATTTTCCAGACAAATGACCGAAAAATCTTTTTCTTTATTATTTCTCTTACACAAATCCAGACCAGTATTTTCTTCTTCTTTTTTACAATACTGTTTGTTTTCTCTTATTCTCTTTACAGGTAGCAAATGACTGGAAACTTTTTTTTTTCTTACACAAATGTCAAATCCAGGTTTCTTTTAACAATAATACTCTTACCCTCTTTTCAAGACTATCAAAGAATGGCTGCCTTTTTATTCCTGAGGTAGATAACGACAACTGTACTGTAAGCCAGGCACACTAAGGCATATTTATAGTTTTCTTTTTAACATTAACAACAATGAAATACAATTTTAACAATACTCTTACCTCTTTTCAATACTGTATCAAAGAATGCCTTTTTATTCTATAGGTAGGTAGATAATATTACATGAAGCCAACTGTAGTGTAAGCCAGTTCCAAACTGTTTCTTTGTCTTAACAAAAATGAAATACAAATTTAAAATAAAGAATAACTTAAAACATATTTTGTCTTAGCAAAAATAAAATGAATTTCAAAACAAGCCCAGATTAAAATAAATAAATGATAAATAAAATCTTTTCACATAAACAAACTAGTCTTAGGCTTAGCCTAGCCCACTTGCTCCTTGGAGTTTACATTTTCTCTGTTTTTTTTTTTTTTTTACATGTTTTTCTTTAGGAACACCAGCATATCTACATTCTCAGGTAGCAGCTGAGATCTCTGAGCATTCACAATATCCCCAGCTGTTGAAAAGACCCTTTCACTAGGGACAGAGGTGGCTGGTATGGAGAGGAAGGCTTTAGCAAGAGGGGAAAGCAGTGGGTATTGCTTTGCATTTTCCTTCCACCAGTTGAGTGGGCAGCTTTTGAGGGTAATGCATGCTTCATTTCTGTACTTATCCATTTCTTTCTCAATCTCATTGATGGGCTGTGCTGCTGCTGCTGCTGCTGCTGGAGTGAAAGTCCCTCCAAGGAGAACTTCCAAGGCTGTTTTCTTAGGAGGAGGTGGTCCTTCTAGCTCAGGTCCCCCTGCCCTGTCTGTCCCTTCTGCTGTGTCTGTCTGTGTCTGGTCAACAGGCTGTTCTGCTACTGCACCACTGGTACCTGCTACCACCTCATCACTGGTCTCAGTGGTCTGTAAATAGCAGGAGAAAAAAAAGACTTTAGTCAATCTAATAGCCACTAGCCAGGGGTCTCATTTATCACAGAAACAACACTTGCTAGACCTATATATCAGGAAGGCTTTTAGAAAAGATATAGACTAAGGCAATAAACCACCAAGGCATTAATACAATAACAATGCAAGAAAATAACTAATACACATTATTTACAGTATTAGAAAGTGAGATAAATTGTTGAGTTAATACCTGGTTGTGAAACTGCACAGCTTTCTCCTTCAGCCTGCTGTACACATCCTGGCGTGTTTCTTCCTCTAGATGAGGCAGGTTGCAGAATCTGGGGTCTAATGCAGTGTACTCCAGCAGGTACTTCTGCGCATCTATGTATCTGCTGGAAAGATTGGTGAGGATGGCTCTCTTCATGCTGGCCACTGTGGACGAGTCTCCTTCACTGGGTGACAGGCTGTTCTCTATCTGGTGCTTTAAGGGCTCAATGAGAGACACAGTTGGGCTTTTTTCATCACACATCACAGTGGTGGCTGTTTTCAGAGGTTTCAGTAGCTTCACAATATCATAGGCATCACGTATGTCTGAGGTACTCAGTGTGTCCAGATCACCAGCATTTTTTCGGACTGAATCTGAGACGAGAGTTGCAGCGATAGCTGGTTGCTGCTCCAGATATCTCTCAAGCATATCCATAGTGCTGTTCCAGCGCGTTGCGACATCGATGATTAGCTTGTTATCACCAAGGTTCAGCTGTTTCTGTTTGGCTTTGAACACAGCATATGCTGAAGTGCTTCGGTGGAAGAAGGCTGCAACGCGCCTCACCCGACCTAGTAATCGGCTGACACAATTCACTTTGAAACCCGCCTGCGTGGCCAAGTTTAAAGTGTGGGCAAAACACTTAATATGGGGAGCGAACCCGCCGGCCTCTCTCACCGTAACGTCCATGTTCCTCGCATTGTCCGTAACAATAGCAATGTCACGATTAGGCCTTTTAAGATTCCATTCAGTCACAGCGGTTTTCAGAACGTCACCTATGTTTATTCCAGTGTGCGATTCGTACAGAGGGCGAGTTTGAAGCACAAAGTTAACGATCTCCCACTTGCTTGAAATACCATGGGCCGTGATAGTGATATAACTCTCGGTGGCCCTCGACGTCCAGCCGTCTGTTGTAATCGCTATGGCATCTAAATCTTCGAGGTTCTGAATAACCCTTTCTTTTATTTCCTTGTAAAGCGCTGGCATTACTTTATCACTAAAGTGTGGACGTGACGGGAGATGGTATAGTGGCTCCAGCATGTTTACCATTTGCCTAAACCCTTCATTTTCAACAACGGAGAACGGCCTCATATCTTTGGCCATGAAAATAGCGATGGACCTCGTAAGCTCTGTGGCTCTTACACCCGTTCGGGGGAGGGGGGATCCAAATCCACTCGGCAGCGTTGTTTGGCCTTTGGACACACTTTTCTTTCGGGCTGTACTGGCTGCTGGAGGGGTTGACTGGAGCTTCTCTTTATGATGGCGGTGTACATGCTGCATCATGTTGCTTGTGTTGTTTGTGTAGGGAAGTAACTTCTTGCAATATTTGCAGATTGTGTTTGTTTTGTTTGTTATTTTCTCGCCGTTTTCGTTTTCTGTCTTAGGGAAGCCAAAATGTTTCCACGCCTCTGACTTAAAACTGAATGGTGCCTCCACAATCTCAACATCACTTGTTGCAAACCCCGCCATAACTCACGTTCTTTTTTCTTTTCTCTCTCTCCGTCTCAGACTCTCTGCTCACTGACTGACTGTGCTCCGCAGCCCTGCATTTAAGCCCCGCCTTTGTTTTCTACCGGCACTACGGGTGACGTAGGACGTCAAACAAGTAGTGACGCAGCACGTTGAACAGGGAATGGAGTTTAACTCGTGTGCACCCTCTGCTGGTTGCATCGCGATGTCATATTTTATTGCATCGATTTAAAGCGTCACCACATTGAATCGATTTAAATCGATATACGATAAATCGTTACATGCCTAGTAACAACCCACCACAAGGATACATATTTTAGACGCCATGCAACCTGCATGTACCACACAACATGAACCCATAATTTACACACCACACAGTCACAAAGAGGAATAGACTCAAATCAACACTCAATTTCAATATATAGTTCGTTCAACAGTTCACATTAAAAAAGTAACACGCAGTCCTTGATTAAACCAAAAAGTACCTTTTTAGGATTTTATTAATTATTCAGTTCATAGTTCAGTTCCACTTCCAACTGAAAAATATCCACAGTTAATAGTTCCTTAATAAATAAAAAAAATCCCAAAAAAATCCTGTTTAGGAAACCGTTCCACGCCCAAAATAAACAAAAATAACCCCCTTCAAAACCCCTCCAGCCTCGCGTTTCGCCTGTTAATAGGCTCCAATGCGGCATAGTCAACAATATAATAATAAAACAAAACGTTTTACACACACATACTCATGTCATGTGTATGAGACTCCTTATTTCTGAGAGCATAATGTTTCACTGTCATTTCCAGTTATATTCTTTGGACTAAATTTATAGAAAACATGAAGTGCATTACTTTAGAATAGATGACATGCTAATGTTCAAATACTCTTGTCATATAGCCTAAGTCGTGTAATTATGTACCATTCTGCCAAATGAAAGACCATCTCCTATCATGAAACAGTTCAAAAGAACCCTTATAGAATTGGGGGTTCACATTTTGTCATTATGAATGCTTATACAATATGTAGAATGTACCGTGATCAATGAGTAGAGCAAGCAGGGTGTAAATGTTATCGTTTTATTTAGAAAAATAATATATTATATGGTTGTATCTCATAAGGTGAGTCCCAGGGGTCTTCATCAGCCGAACATTACTCCATTTTCGCAGGCTGACGACACAACATTCTGTCCTGTTGAAAATAACACATTAGATTACACTTGTAGATTAAATAGATATCATCCGACGTGAAGCCTAATTTATACTAATATTGCATGCGAGCCGCAAATAGCAGACCTACAAGCTCACAAAGTGTTGAGTCCGCGACGCGTTGTGAGCTTTTAGATCTGCTATTTGCGGGACCCGACGACATCATGAAATTCAGTAGCCCTGAAACA
Source organism: Gymnoscopelus braueri (assembly GCF_963280865.1). Lineage (NCBI taxonomy): Eukaryota > Metazoa > Chordata > Actinopteri > Myctophiformes > Myctophidae > Gymnoscopelus > Gymnoscopelus braueri. The sequence continues at coordinate 43,778,548 of NC_137622.1, forward strand.
TGACAGTCATGGCGGAGCTTCAACCTGGTGTTTGCACTTTCTAAATGTACAGACCATACATCTACATAAACGTTCAGATTTCAAATATAAAGTGCTGACCTCATGCCACGGATGTTACAATTTGAATCGGGTGGGTCTAAGTACCAGTATCTTCCCTATTGTTTACAAAAAAGCATTTTAATCCGATCGGTGGCCATTTTCTCCATATGCTTTCAATTACGCGACCCTATCGGTTGGGATGTGTATTGCACTCTGATACATTATACATCTATGAGAAAATGGCCACCGTTCGGATTTAAATGTTTTTTTATTGAACAATATGGAAGATACGGGTACTTAGACCCACCCGATTGCAATTGTAACATCCGTGGCAACGGGGTAAGAACTTTATATTTGAAATCTGACCATTTATGTAGATGAACGGGCTGTAAATGGAAAAAGTGCCAAAACCAGGTTGAAGTTCCGCCATGACCGTCATGTTTCAGGGCTACAGTCAAAGTAAACAACAATAACTAACTTTCCGTATGCACGCCACGGCTCCACAAATCCAATAATAAAAAGATTGATGCCAGCACTCACGTTGTGTCCCTCATGTATAGGATAGGACAGGCTACTGTGTATGTTCCACCAAGAATCATCCCTGACACGTTGCTGCTCCTCGTCCGCCACAGCAGCTACTGCTGCCCGCCTGGCTGCGCAGCAGCCTCCTCCTCCTCGTCCCTGCGCTGCGGCTGTTCTTCGGTGTACTCGGGTTCAAATAAGTAACCCTGCTGTATTTCTGACTCCGAGATAACGTAAAAATAGTCATCTTCCTCCATGGATTGGTCGGACTTTGATATGTTTGCAGACGCCATGATTGTGCATGTGAGGTAGCTAATGGGAGTGGCCGAGTGGGGAAAGAAGGTTGAACAAAATGTTAGGGCGACACCTTCGGGGACGGTCCTTTGAGCTATGGGGGTTGGTTTGGATTTGAACTACACCTGTAGTCACCTGCAGTCATGTAGTGCGGACATAAGGTGAGACATGCAACTCTGGCGTCATTTGACGCCAGTGTGGCATGTCTCATGGATAAAAATCTAAAAACACAGATAAAACACAAAAAACACACCAGGATCATGTTTATGGATCCTAGACTTCCTAAAAATAGGGGTTTTATGCAAAATCTGCGAAGTGTCCCTTTAATGGCCGGTCCGGATCCGCCGTTGCTGTTGCCTCGCCGATGTCCACTTGTTGTTTGTTTCGTTTTCGCGGATCCAACGGGTGTCCTCCCGACGCAGACTGTAACACGTGCGGCGCACGGACGCTAGAGCCACTATAAACATAATATATGGCTATAATAACACAAACCGAACGGTCGCAGCCTCTTCGGTTGTGAAACGCTACACAAACACAGACAGTGACAGAGCCAGCGAGGTGATTTCCTCAGAATCAGAATCAGAAGACTTTATTGCCATGACATGTAGACATGTTAGGAATTTGGTTTGATGCAGTGGAGCGCAGTTTACAACAGGACTGGTGCAAGACAGGACAAGACAGTGCAAACCACATCATAGTGCAAGTAATAAATAAATACATAAAAATAAATATGAGAAGTGCCAAAAAGTGCCAAAAAGATCAAGTGTTCAGTTAGGACAGTCCATATAGTTCTCTGAGGTCAGGTCAGGTCAGGGGGGGGGGGGGGGGACCAGCAGCATTCAGTAGCCGGATGGCCGTGGGGGAAAAGCTGTGTGAGTGTCGTGCCTTCACAGTCTTTGGTGACCGCAACCTCCTGCCTGAGGGGAGCGGGGCAAAGAGACCATGTCCTGGGTGTGTGGGGTCAGCCATGATCTTCCTGGCCCTCCCCAAAGCCCTACTTTTAAACAGGGCCTCCAGGGGGGGCAAAGGGCAGCCAATCACCCTCTCCGCCGAGCGTATCACCCGCTGCAGCTTGGCCTTGTCCTTGGCCGCTGCAGCGGGGAACCAGATGATGATGGCGAAGGTGACAATGGACTCGATGATGGCTGTATAGAAGTTCACCAGCATGGACCTTGGGAAGTGGAGTTTCCTGAGCTGCCTCAGGAAAAACAGTCTTTTCTGGGCTTTTTTAGTGAGGGCGTCGATGTTGGGCCCCCACTTCAGGTCCCGAGAGACTGTCACCCCAAGGAAGCGGCATGACTCCACTGTGGCGACTGGAGTGCCTCCCAGTATGATTGGAGACGGAGGGGGCGGGTTCCTCCTGAAGTCCACGATCAGCTCCACCGTCTTAAGAGCATTTAGCTCCAAGTTATTCCGGCTGCACCAGGAGACCACCAAGTCGATCTCACTCCTGTAAGCAGACATCCCCCCTGGAGATGAGTCCTACCAGGGTGGTATCGTCCGCGAACTTAAGGAGCTTGACCTACTGGTGGCTGGAGGTGCAGCAGTTGGTGTAGAGGGAAAACAGAAGGGGAGACAGGACACAGCCCTGCGGGGAACCGGTGCTAATGGTCCTCAGCTCGGAGATGGACTTCCCGAGCTTCACCCGCTGAGTCCTGTTGGACAGGAAGTCCGTGATCCACCTGCAGGTGTTGTCAGGCACCTGCAGCGCAGAGAGCCCACATTCCAGTATGGATGGCAAGATGGTGTTGAACGCCGAACTGAAGTCCACAAACAGGATTCTGGCGTAGGTCCCATCAGTGTCCAGATGTTTCAGGACGTAGTGTAGAGCCATGTTGACCGCGTCTTCCATGGACCTGTTGGCTCTATACGCAAACTGCAGGGGGTCTAGGAGAGGGTCTGTGATGGACTTCAGGTGGGCAAGGACGAGGCGTTCAAAGACCTTCATAGCCACAGAGGTCAGGGCAACGGGTCTGTAGTCATTTAGGCCTGTGATCCTCGCCTTTTTGGGGACAGGGATGATGGTGGAGGTCTTGAAGCAGGCTGGTACCTGACAGCGCTCCAGGGAGGAGTTGAAGATGTTACTGAACACAGGGGACAGCTGGTCAGCACAGAACTTCAAGATGGAGGGTGAGACAGCGTCCGGTCCGGCCGCCTTCCGGGGGTTCTGACTCTTGAACAGGCGGTTCACCTCTCTCTCTGAGACAGAGAGGTATGGGCGGGCAGAGGAGGTTGGGGAGAGGGGGGGAGGGGGTTCAGGAGCAGAGGGGTCAGACTGTTGTTCGAATCTGCAGTAAAACTTGTTCAGCTCATTAGCAAGGAGAGTGTTATCCGTGACCTGAGGGGGTTTAGGTTTATAGTTGGTTATTTGTTTTAGACCCTTCCAGACAGAGGCAGCGTTACCATCTGAGAATTGTTGTTGCAGTTTCTCAGAGTAGCGATGTTTTGCCTTCTTAACAGCTGCCTCAAACTTGTACCTGGCGTCTCTAAACCTGTTCTTGTCTTGGAAGGTGATAGGCTGACAGGTTTTGTGAATGGGGAGTGGAACTAGTGAATGAACGTGACGTGAAAATAAAATCAGGGGGCGGACCGCCACAGTGTGTGTGTGTGTGTGCGTGTGCGTGTGCGTGTGCGTGTGCGTGTGTGTGTGTGTGTGCGCGTGCGTGTGCGCGTGTACACGAGTACAGACAAGAACAGGATTACAAAATGGCCCAGGTATGTTTTAGGGTTTGTCTCTCATGCAAAGGTGTGCTAAAGTCAAGTGTGATTGGCTAGATGTGTAAAAGTCAAGTCCAAAGTCACCTCACTATTTACAAATAACTATTTTAACTTGAATAAAGTCACATTATTTTGGAGTTCACCCTCTGTCTTTTCCATCTTTTTTTGAGATTTTGAAGTCAATTAACGAGAGTAGGAAGCGTTTCCTAAATATGTCATATTATACACATGTGTCTTTAAAATTCAAATGCCTGAAGAAGGTCACCTTAATACAAGTTCTCCTTATTGTTCTAGTGAAGACGGTGTGTGGGTTATTAGATTTTCATCTGATCCCTGCCTACGCACCGTCTCTGAGCTGATCAGGTGTGCATAAGACCTAGTTTTTCCTGTCTTTAAAACAAAACAAAAAAGATTTTCTGCAAACAAAACATGGACACTATACCAAAGCAGACGGTGAACTTGTGGTCTGGTTGATCGGTCTCACCTCCTCTCAGCCAGGGTTCACACTTGGGACTGCCTGTGTCTGTGTTCTTTGTAATCTCTGGAACCTCAGTCACACCTGCAAAGACATTCAAAGTCAAACAGAGGGAGACAGAATGTCAGCAGGACTTGAAACCAAGACTTGTCGACCATCAGCCAACAATTAGATGATTTCTAGACAAGCAGTATTACAGGATCATACACTGACCTACATTCATCACTTGTAGCCCATCAGAATGATGCAACACCAGTGTGTATAGTGACTCACTACCTCCTGAACTAGTGACTGCTGTCCTTTATCTTCAGAGGAAATGTTATTACCTATGTGAACAGCCTGTCAGGTAGAGTTCTAAAATTGGTTCACTAGAGATTGAACAGCGGACAATTTGATCGTCACGAGTCACTATAAATTACGGCCAACCGTTTTTGTTTTATATATGTATTTTGGATCTTCTCAGTGAGATGTCTCCCGCGTGTAACTGCGCAGAATGGGTGAAAGACTCCACTGTGTTTGTGTTACTACTGTGCTATGAAAACGGTAGGTATGCGTCGTAACGAGGTGGTGCGAGGCCATTTGGACCGGAGCGGTGTGGTGTGGTGCGGGGCAGGGCTGCTGTGTTGAAACCCTGCATATTTGATCGTCTACTACAAATGTGAGGTGGACTCTGGCTAATACTGTGGCATGGTCATGTTGGACCTCCAGAAGGCATTTGAAGGCATTAAATCACTCTGTACTGATTGATAAGGCAATCGGTTTTGATCAGTGAACTAGATGAAATCCTATCTGGAGGGGACAGATCAGGAGGTGAACAGAACCCTGTCCTCCCTCCTCCTAGTGAGTTGTGGCGTTCCTCAAGGAAGCATACTAGGGCCTTAACTGTTCCTAATTTACATTAAGAACATGAAATCAGCATGTGACTGCAATTTGTTCTTGTTCGCAGATGACTCGGCTCTGTAAAATCCGTCAAACTATCATTACACCTGGGTAAAATGTTTGGGGGGGGGGGGGGTAGAAGGGAAATATTGTTTTGTTATTACAGCACTTTGGATTATGGCACTTTTCTATTGTTGGTTGATTTGAACAGAGAAGGAAAATCATTGATATATTGTGTTTAAAGTATTCTAAAAGTAGCCCCATTGGTCATAACCTCAACAACTACAAAGTTATCCCAGTGAATTGACTCTACCCGAAGGAAATAAATGGATGATGATTACCATCATTTGGTTCGGGAGATGAAGCTGCACTCTCCCCTGACGTCTCTGGAACCTCAGTCACACCTGCAAAGACATTCAAAGTCAAACAGAGGGAGACAGAATGTCAGCAGGACTTGAAACCAAGACATGTCGACCATCAGCCAACAATTAAATGATTTCTAGACAAGCAGTATTACAGGATCATACACTGACCTACATTCATCACTTGTAGCCCATCAGAATGATGCAGTGTGTATAGTGACTCACTACCTCCTGAACTAGTGACAGCTGTCCTTTATCTTCAGAGGAAATGTAATTACCTATGTGAACAGCCTGTCAGGTAGAGTTCTGAAATTGGTTCACTAGACATTGAACAGCGGACAATTTGATCGTCACGAATCACTATAAATTACGGCCAAGCGTTTTTGTTTTATATATGTATTTTGGATCTTCTCAGTGTGATGTCTCCCGCGTGTAACTGCGTAGAATGGGTGAAAGACTCCACTGTGTTTGTGTTACTACTGTGCTATGAAAATGGTAGGTATGCGTCGTAACGAGTTGGTGCGAGGCCATTTGGACCGGAGCGGTGTGGTGTGGTGCGGGGCAGGGCTGCTGTGTTGAAACCCGGAAAATTTGATCGTCTACTTCAAATGTGAAGTGGACTCTGGCTAATACTGTGGCATGGTCATGTTGGACCTCCAGAAGACATTTGAAGGCATTAAATCACTCTGTACTGATTGATAAGGCAATCGGTTTTGATCAGTGAACTGGATGAAATCCTATCTGGAGGGGAGAGATCAGGAGGTGAACAGAACCCTGACCTCCCTCCTCCCAGTGAGCTGTGGCGTTCCTCAAGGAAGCATACTAGGGCCTTAACTGTTCCTAATTTACATTAACAACATGAAATCAGCATGTGACTGCAATTTGTTCTTGTTCGCAGATGACTCGGCTCTGTAAAATCCGTCAAACTATCATTACACCTGGGTAAAATGTTTGGGGGGGGGGGGGGTAGAAGGGAAATATTGTTTTGTTATTACAGCACTTTGGATTATGGCACTTTTCTATTGTTGGTTGATTTGAACAGAGAAGGAAAATCATTGATATATTGTGTTTAAAGTATTCTAAAAGTAGCCCCATTGGTCATAACCTCAACAACTACAAAGTTATCCCAGTGAATTGACTCTACCCGAAGGAAATAAATGGATGATGATTACCATCATTTGGTTCGGGAGATGAAGCTGCACTTTCCCTTGACGTCTCTGGAACCTCAGTCACACCTGCAAAGACATTCAAAGTCAAACAGAGGGAGACAGAATGTCAGCAGGACTTGAAACCAAGACATGTCGACCATCAGCCAATTAGATGATTTCTAGACAAGCAGTATTACAGGATCATACACTGACCTACATTCATCACTTGTAGCCCATCAGAATGATGCAACACCAGTGTGTATAGTGACTCACTACCTCCTGAACTAGTGACAGCTGTCCTTTATCTTCAGAGGAAATGTAATTACCTATGTGAACAGCCTGTCAGGTAGAGTTCTAAAATTGGTTCACTAGACATTGAACAGCGGACAATTTGATCGTCACGAGTCACTATAAATTACGGCCAAGCGTTTTTGTTTTATATATGTATTTTGGATCTTCTCAGTGTGATGTCTCCCGCGTGTAACTGCGGAGAATGGGTGAAAGACTCCACTGTGTTTGTGTTACTACTGTGCTATGAAAATGGTAGGTATGCGTCGTAACGAGTTGGTGCGAGGCCATTTGGACCGGAGCAGTGTGGTGTGGTGCGGGGCAGGGCTGCTGTGTTGAAACCCGGAAAATTTTATCGTCTACTTCAAATGTGAAGTGGACTCTGGCTAATACTGTGGCATGGTCATGTTGGACCTCCAGAAGGCATTTGAAGGCATTAAATCACTCTGTACTGATTGATAAGGCAATCGGTTTTGATCAGTGAACTGGATGAAATCCTATCTGGAGGGGAGAGATCAGGAGGTGAACAGAACTCTGACCTCCCTCCTCCCAGTGAGCTGTGGCGTTCCTCAAGGAAGCATACTAGGGCCTTAACTGTTCCTAATTTACATTAACAACATGAAATCAGCATGTGACTGCAATTTGTTCTTGTTCGCAATTTGTTCTTGTTACCCATTACACCTGGGTAAAATGTTTTTTTTTTTTGTTGGGGGGGGGGGGGGGGGGGGTAGAAGCAGTGCTGTGTTCTATCGTGTTACCCTGTATACGTAGTGTGGCCTGCAGAAAATGTTTGGGGGCTAGCGTATACATCCAAAAACCTACCAAAACAGCGTATCTGATACGCTGATTTGCATCTGACACGCAGGAGGAGGGACTGGGGCAAGAATGTGGATTTCAAGCCTAGTGACTGTCTGAGGGGAGGGCTTTCATGTGCGGCTATTGTCTTTCTTGAAGTGATAATTAATGGCCGCTGACGAAGGAATTCACACATGAACTCAACGACCTGCCATTCACTTCATTGAACGGCAAGTCACTGAAGTGAGTACTTCATTAGCATTCAAACTGCGCGTCACAGCACAGCATAAAAGTCAAGGAAATGATGGTCAGTCTACTCCTGACTTGGAGCCAATGGGCCACTTTTTTTGCACATGCATGTGTTTCTTCAGTTACTTTTTATTTATTTATTGCTGCTAAACCAAAACAAAATAATGTTAACTCTAATGCTTGTATGCAAGACTTAAATTAAGGTCCTTACACACTGGGGGCGATTTTTTAATGCGAATAATACGTTTTTTTTAAAAACCTTATAAAGTCAATGCAAGCTTCCACATCCGTTTCGCGGAGCAAAAAAACGACTTTTATTTATTCTGACCGCATCCTAATTTTGCGTATATTCGCATAATCGCCGGTGTGTAATGACCTTTACAATAAAACATTCAATACTTCTTCAATACTTTTTCTGTCTTCAATGCCAAGTTAATACTACTAGACCATACCCGGTGAAGGGCGCAGGCGAAAGTAGTTGCAAACTTGGGGTTATTGCACGTCCTGTCGTGCGGTTTCTCCCCCCCCCCCCCCCCCCCCATCTCCCCTGGTCAACCCTCCCCACGGGCACCCCCCCCCCCATCTCCCCTGGTCAACCCTCCCCACGGGCACCCCCCACCCCATCTCCCCTGGTCACCCCTCCCCACGGGCACCCCCCCCCCCCCCCCCCGTCGCGGAACCCCCGGGGTCCCTATCTCCCATTGTTTGACACATAAACGCTGAGATTTGATGAAATTGAAAAACGGGCTTCGCAGTTAAGTTAAGTAAAATCTAGAACACACCACTAGGTAGAAGGGAAATATTGTTTTGTTATTACAGCACTTTGGATTGTGGCACTTTTCTATTGTTGGTTGATTTGAACAAAGAAGGAAAATCATTGATATATTGTGTTTACAGTATTCTACAAGGAGCCCCATCGGTCATAACCTGAACAACTACAAAGTTATCCCAGTGAATTGACTCTACCCGAAGGACATAAATGGATGATGATTACCATCATTTAGTTCGAGAGAGGAATCTGCACTTTTCCCTGACGTCTCTGGAACATCAGTCACACCTGCAAAGACATTCAAAGTCAAACAGAGGGAGACACAATGTCAGCAGGACTTGACAAGACTTGTCGACCATCAGCCAACAATTAGATGAATTCTAGACAAGCAGTATTACAGGATCATACACTCGTTTCGGTAAAATCCGTCAAACTATCATTTCACCTGGGTAAAATGTTTCCGTCCAAAATTAACCTCAGTAAGCCACAGACTTTACGATCAGAGTGGGTGACAATGTTATCACAAGGAAAGAAGAGATTACCTATATGGGTTGTATTTTAGATAAAACAAATATTTCCGGTGATAATCCAGAAAGTCAACCAAAGAATAATAGTTTTGGGCAGGATCTCCTCGTTGGTCAGTAGGAACACACTGAGGACACTAGCTGGAGCACTAATACAATATCATTTTGACAATGCATGCACCTCATGGTACTATAGCACCTCAAAGGCATTAAAACCAGTGATCATGTATCTGTCAAACTACTTCACTAGAGTGAGAAACACCAGAGGGAGCTCCACTGATGACCCCCCCTGGATTTGGCACAGACATGGGAGTGAATTAATTTTACGGTTATGGAATGCCCTACCAACAGCCATCAAAAAGTGTGACTCCCTACCCTCTTTCAAACGCCATAAAAGAACACCTGTCTGTCTGTTCATTTTGAACAGGACATCGACAACTAGACTTCTAGCTTGCCACCAGAAATTGACCCTGGTTCTTACTTTGTGTCTTGGCCCTGGCTGCATCATTACAGAAGATGACCACTCTCTGGAACCCCTTTTTGTCCAACACCGTCTAATAGGACACACACACACACACACACACACACACACACACACACACACACACACACACACACACACACAGCGTATCCATTAAACACACATGACAGCATACACATTAAACCACATTTTTACACGGCTCGGCTGAATGCTTGATTCTGATTGGTCAATCAGTGAATTCATTGGTGTGTTATTTTTCAATAATGACCTCTGAACTCAATAACAGAGCGCTGTCTGATCAAAGACTCAGCAGGTGGTGAGGGGTGTGTGTGTGTGTGTGTGTGTGTGTGTGTGTACCTTGTCAGTGAGCTGGTCCAGGTAACTGAGTGCGTTGGCGTCCTGGACCCCCCACAGACCCAGGGCCTTCAGCCTGACCAGCAGAGAGGCCTCGTCCTGGTCAGCCACCGCCTCCTGCACCTGCCTCACTGGATGGATGGACCCACGCACGCACGCACGCACGCACGCACGCACGCACGCACGCACACACACACACACACACACACACACACACACACACACACACACACACACACACACACACACACACACACACACACACACACACACACACACACACACTATGTGAATATACTTTTATTGCTCCTAGTATTGATGATTTCTTGCATATTATTGTATGTCTTTATTATGTCTTGATGAATTGAATACACAGGACCACAATGGAAACAAACTCCCAGGGCTTTTTATGTTATCCTTTTAGCATTATTGTAGAACTGTAACTGTAGTAACTTTTTGCAAACTGTTAATAAAGTGTTCAATCAATCAAGACATTGTTAGTGCGATATCATGATGGCAATATCGTTTGATCATATTGATTGATTGATTGATTGATTGATCTCCACTTACCTTTGAGAGGAATCAGTAGATCATTCCTTTTTATCTTCTTCAGAACATTAGCCACGATTTGAATCGCAATACTGGGATAGGTCTGTGTGATCAGCTCTGTGGTTGTAATCCTGTCAGCGTTCTGTAGACAACTCTTTGAGAGCGCCTTGAGACCTTCAAGGTTAGCAGGCTGCCGCAGTTGATACTGGAAAGTTTTCAACTCTTGGTCTTCAAGCTCTTGCAGAATTTCAAAGATGCTATTATCAAGTGTCTCCATGTTTGATTCCTGGTATCATTTGGGATGGTGTTAGTCACAAATCAGAGTTCAGGTGGTGTAGTTCTACAATGAGTCCACTAGATGGTGCACAGTAACCACATTAAAAGAATAAGAAAGCTATAAATAGGGTTTTGATATAAATTGGTGTTTGTTTTGTTCATTCAACCCATTAAGACCTGAGGCTGATTCTACAAATGTTGCTATATCAGTGGTTCTCAAACGTTTTCATCTCATGACTCATCCAAGATGTCAGACAGATGTGACACATCAAGCATGACTCACCAATGGAAGGTTTAGTAACAATCAGTTTTCTTCTATCAGGACACTGAAAACAAAGAAATATAAATGTTAGACATGACCTCACAATTCATTTAATGAAAGTATAATCTGCTAGTACGATCCTAAGACATCAAATCTAAATAGTGTGTGTATGTTACAGTACATGCAGGACATCAGTCAGATGCGAGTCGACGCTGTGATGCATTTGTACGCTCTCAGAGTTATGCCGGTCCTTAAATGATAAAATGATAGAACCACTGATATTGTAATTGTATAGCAGACGTGAAGAATATACAAGCTCTGACAGTGTGATAAAAACAGTTCCGGAAACGGTTCCAAAATGTGATGGAACCGATTCTGGTTCCTCAATGTTGGATCGGGTTCCTCCGGTTCTGGATCCAACGCTAACAGCAGGTACCATCCATGAGATTGGTGAAAAAAATTATGTAATAAGGTAAAAGTCCACATTGTCCACAAGGAAAATAAAATTCAAAGAAAAGCTCATGGACCCCATGAGCTTTGGGCCCCTGTGTCTGGGCCCAGTGGGCCTGGGTCTGGGCGTAAGGTACTTTGTTTGCTATTCTAAATGTGAATATTTAGGTTACTATCATGTGTTTTCTTTATATGTTGATTGATGTATTGATTTTGTTCCAGTAGTGCGTTGCTGTTTGTCGGCCATGGATTCATTCTCGTTCCATGAGGCGCAGTTTACGGAGCTAGTTCAGGCCAGGCAACTCAAGGGATTGGGCTAACCGATCAGGTGACTAAGTCACATGCACTCTTCTCCTGGTCGGTGAGTTATAAGTAATGCTCTGCCTACCTGTTCAGTCTGGTTGCGCTCTTCTGCTGCTCTGACGTGCGACGCTGCTGCTGCTGCTGCTCTGCTGCCGAGATACTGCCGGATCTGCTGCCCTTGCTTGCTACGTATGCTGCTGACCATGAATAGTCTCATCCCACCGCCTCCCCGGCATCCACCTGTAGGCTCTGTTTCTAGATCCCCTTGGGGGTTTAATTCATTCCCTGTAAATGCTAATTGGCATGTAACATTCATTAAAATGTTATCCTTACAGGGAATGAATGGATTCAGAGGCCTGACGCCAAACTATGCTTCCTCTTGTTTCTATACCATGCTCAAGCTTGCTAAATATATATTGCTAATAAATATATATTCTAATCCAATCTAAGAGTTGTCTGACTGAACTTTGGTTTATGTGCAGCCAGCGAGGTGTGTTATTGTTCCTTTTATGCCTTCATTACCTTCATGTTGTAGAATGATTATGCTTTATGTTATTATTTATGTGCGTGTAATTTAAAATGTTTACAGCCCCTCCCTTCCCTGTCCGTAGCTAACTATAATATTTAAATATAAAATAATAATAATGAATATGTAACCGTTTATAAGTTGTATCTATCTCATAAGGAGAAAAACACAGCAACAACAAAGAAGAAAACATAAATACAACTTTGTTGCTTTCCATGCCTCTCCCTATACACAAAAATAGATACAAATATTGTGACTAAATAATAGCCGTACTACATTGAACCTATTTCTTTGTTCCGCTTTTTTCCATCTCCTGAAAAGTATTGGTACAGACTGAAGATTATGTAACGTAGTTTAAGTTGACGTTACCTGTCACCAGTGTTGCATTGGTGATTTTATCTTTGGTGGTACGCTATTTTAATGACGTTACGTGTACGTCGCTTAATAACTTCACTACACATTAAGTTAATTCACGCTGACACCCGGCATTTTTGTAAAGTTTGTTGAGGTGTGAACTTAAGGGCTGTTTTTTAATCTGTGCATGTGCGTGCACGTGCTCCTGAAAAATCTTTGGCCGGACGCTATGTAACCGCTAGTCCACATCAACATAATATGTTATGTAGACATAAATACACATCCATGATTTTACACAACAAACAGTGATAATGAGACAGAATGAACCACCATCTTGTCTTGTCCTGCTCCTCCGTGCAGAGTTTACTTTAAACATTGCTGTTTTGCTGAAAGTTGAAGTTTACTTTCCATTTCATCCTTGGATTTATATATTACTTCTGTTACAACCTCACAAACCAGGCTTTCCACACAGCGGAGGTTTTCATTACAAACTGACCAGTGTGATCCGGTCTAGAGCTCGCCTTCCGTTTGCACACACACCCACACACCCACACACACCCACACATACACGCACCGTTTCCATATCCACTCAGGTAGCCTAGTAATGCATTTTTAAATGTAAGTTATGTTTTTGACAAACAGAGATTGAAGGGAATGTGATGTTTTTGAAAAGGTTGTGTCAAAGAAAAGTTATAGACTATTCTGATAGTGATCATTTCTATAGACATTTCCAATTTTAGTGTTCCAGCTCCAATTCTGTCTGATCATTTTAATGTTGGCCTATAAATAGTTTTTTGTTTGTTTAATCACTTTCTATTTCAATTATTTATCATGTATCTTGTATGAGTTCTCTCTCCTGATTGAATCAAATCTGTATTACAACCTGAACATGCATTTAATGTTTACTAAAGAGCTGGAGAGACAAGGAGACTCCTGTTACTGAATTAAACACTATATAACAAAGACAGAATGTAGAGTTATTTACCACATATTTAACAAATAAATATCACTTAACCGAACTCTAAATGATCACAGTAATGGAATGTTTAATGTAAAACAATGTAGAAGATAGTTTTATATTCTTACTTAGTGGAAAATACTGCATGGCTCTGCACCTCCTCAGACGCAACATCCTGAGAGAGAGGGAGAGAGAGAGAGAGAGAGAGAGAGAGATGCAATATGAAAACATTAGCGAACCTTGAGAAACATGAAAACATTACATAGCATTAACCACATGAACCCCAGCATGCCTATTCTCGGGGGAACATTGCCTAACCTATTAATCCTGATGAAATATTGTATATTTTAGCCACACTGTACTGTCTATTTGAGTTCTGTCTCACCAGAGACAATGCAGAAGAAGCACGGTTTATACCTTGTCGCACAACGGTGTCGCGGGGCTAACATAGGCGTTATAAAAGACCACAACGCAGCATGGATGCAACACGTTGTGAGCTTGTAGATCGGCTGTTAGCTGCACTACACCGTGGTAGGACGAAGCATTATAACGCAACAGTTGATCCATGGCGTTAGCTTAGCTTCTTCTTTTAAGAACAGTAGAGCACCGTCATGCATGAGTGTAAACCAGGCTGCGTTCTGGATCAGGATGCCACGCACAATAACATGAAACCATGTCTTGAAATAGATATGTACACTTGTAGAGTTGCAGATCAATCATGGATAATGTTGAAATGTTTTGGATAATATTGATAAGTGACACCTAGTCTGACTGCATCACAATATTTGTCTGTATCAAGGGGCATCCTTATATCTCTATGGGAGCATCACGTCAAGTGTATCAGTAGTTTATAGGTTAAATTAAGTTTGCACCACGTAGCTGTAGCCTATTAAACTTGGATCGGTCAGCATGCCATTAGCAAATACTCTCGAATTACTTTGTTTGGGAGTAAGGAAAACTAACTGAACAACTTACTTGAACAAACTCACGTGAGGGAACGAAGGATTGACAAGCCGAGCATAGACACAAGAGTCAGTGGCTGTAGTTATATGGACATATTTATTAACTCATTCCGAACAGAGATTCATACCCAACTGTTTACATGGAACCTGAATAAAAGTATTCCTCGTTTGCATGACCCAAACTAAAGCATTCATTCAGAATATAACTTTTGACATGCACAAAGTGGTCCCCGCCTACGCCCGGGCATGGACCAGGGGCCGCCCCGCTCCACTACCCGGGGTGGAGCTTCCCCTGCTGGGCATGGGGAGGAGGCAATAGCCCCCTTGTGCCTCCGCAGCAGAGGTTTTCCGGTCGTAGGCAGGCCGGGAAGCAACGCACCGACTCCTGCCAGGCAGCGTTGTATGCGGTGCGAGCCCGCGTTCCTTTGTTATCGCCGTTTTAAAGCGAAAGTAGCAGATCTACAAGTTCAGACCAGTTGATTTTTTTGTATTGTACCAGACACGGTCAAACTTAGGCTAGCCTACTACTTGTCACATTTCTCATGTAGGCTACCTTAATTTTATTTAAAAAACGTTTCATCTGACTGAATAGATTCTTTTGATTATATTAAGTTCCCGTTTCATGTCAAGGACAGGTAAAGATTGTTCCTCCATCACAGGCTCAGATCCTCGGAGCGTCCGTTCTCCTGGATAAGTCTGGGCTTAACCATTACATTATATAAGCTTATTATTAAATTACGCTATTAATCAAACATTTTATCCCGCAGGAGCGAGTGCTTCTCAGCACCAACCGTGGCCGACACATACAGAGACTTAAATAGACTTATGCAGTCTTTGAATTAAAGTTAAAAAGAATTAAAAAAAAAGAGATTTGATAGGTCATTTTCAGCCAATTCTGACAGCACTACTAAGCGCGGACATGTGCAAAAGAATGCATGTATTCCAAACAGAGGGAAGCGTTCGGAATAAAGTGTTTATATGGTAAATTCCGATTGGTATATACCGATTCAAACGGTATATACCACTAACCCGGATGAAAATTAATTCGGGTCGGACTGGAATGGAATATTCTATTCCAATTGAGGTTTACATGAGAATTTTTATTCTGAATGAATTCATTCGTTCATTCATTCCGAATAGAAGTGGAATATACCTGTCCATGTAACCGCACTGTGTGACAGCTCATCTGTGGCTATATGGAATAATATATATAAAAATATATACAAATACAGTAGAAAGGTAGCCAGGTACGGAGTAATTATTATTATTATTATTATTATCAAGACGGCCTTCAGTGTTATTTTTACAATCATAACACAACACAATGTTTCAGTGCATTTATAGACCAGCAATCTTATGATTATAATCATATTAACTTTCTCCATCATAGAACACATGATGAGCACAATAGGTTAAATGACCAAACACAAACGCACATTACAAAAAATAACCCAGGCTCAATATGAACCGTGTGTGTGTGTGTGTGTGTGTGTGTGTGTGTGTGTGTGTGTGTGTGTGTGTGTGTGTGTGTGTGTGTGTGTGTGTGTGTGTGTGTGAGTGAGTGAGTGAGTGAGTGAGTGAGAGAATACATTATAAATGGTTCAATGACAGATTCAGATGATCAGAGTATCTTCTATAAAAAATATAAAACAGAGTTGCATGGATTGTATTCAGAACTCACTAAATCAAAATGTAAAATCCACGTCAATGGGCAGCAAACCTCCTAGAATGAGACAACCTTTAAAAGAGAGAGGGGAGAGAAAGTGATCATGATAACAGAGTTAAAGTTAGGGTAAGTAATCATTTTTGGTTAAAGGGCAAGATTTTGCCATTTTTAATAAGTAGAAAACCCGGACTGGATCGGCGGATCCGGATCCAGATCTTCATATAGTAAAATCTACAGGAAGTTGACATTTTTATTAAAAAAACAAACAGTACTGGGTTTGGTGATGTTCTATATTGTCTGAATCAGCTATGTTTGGGTTCATTTACGTGCTAAACGAGTGACTTTGAGAGCTGTTTTACCGTACAATGTAAGTCAATGAGGAGCATATTTTGAATGATCAATTTCTAATCAATGGAGCAATTATTTTTTATTTCTTCCCCACCTGGGTTGTTGGAGTTACATCATGACAAGGTAACTACCCAACCCAAACCTCTACTAAAGTGGTCTTACCCTTTAAAACAAAGTTTTATATTGTTTTATATTGTGATAGTAATCATTACTATAGAGCAGGGGTGGGCAACTTTGTAGATGGTGAGGACCACTAAATTTCCACACTCCGCATTGTTTATCGGCACTCTCGCCAGTAGTACCCCATTACTCAAAAAGCCCATAATAGTCACATATGTGATAAATAAGGGATATTAACAATTATTATTCGTTGTAACTTTGTTTTTATTCAACTTACCAAAGCTGTACTGCTAAACAAAACTTCACATTCCTGAGTATGCCTTTCAGAGTATTGCTGTAACCACAAAAATGAACACTAGAATTATAATTAATAAGGCTTCTATTAAAATAAACGAGAGCGCGCTCTACTGGTGGACTGTTGTAATTAAAATGGTTCATGGAAAGTTGCATGTTTGGAACAGCTGAAGGCAATAGTTCACCATTTCGGATATGTTTAGATTACTTTGTTTTTCTTTGTGATTTCAAAAGTGCATTTTATTTTTATTTTTTGGCCTGGGGCCACATTGAGTGACGGTGCGGCACCGATTACTATCACAATATAGAGCTATTTAACACTGTTACTGAACTGATTTGTTCAGTAACAGTGTTAAATAGCTCTATATTGTGATAGTAATCATTACTATAGAGTGTTTGTTCAGTAACAGTGTTAAAGGAGAAATCCGGACATTTTAAGTGTTATCTTTGATGTGTCGTTACTCACCTACCGACGTAGAAAGTGGCGTTGATTTTTTCCAGCGATTCCCCTGTCGTCATTTTTTCGACCCCCTCCGTTGGCATAATGGGCAACACCGAGTTGCCAGGTTCTGGGAGAGAAACAAGCAACCAGCGTTAGCTCGTTCGGCATTAGCGATAGCTTCTCAGGGACTTTCAGTGCATGTTTGAGTATCATGAGACTCTACAATGAGTAGTAGTAGAGAAAAAAATAACTTTGCATCGGTTATAATAGACGAATTTCCCTTAGCCACGCGCTCCCATTATGCCAACGGAGGGGGTCGAAAAAATGACGACAGGGGAATCGCTGGAAAAAATCAACACCACTTTCTACGTCGGTAGGTGAGTAACGACACATCAAAGATAACACTTAAAATGTCCGGATTTCTCCTTTAAATAGCTCTATATTGTGATAGTAATCATTACTATTGAGTGTTTGTTCAGTAACAGTGTTAAATAGCTCTATATTGTGATATTAATCATTAGTATAGTGTTTGTTCAGTAACAGTGTTAAATAGCTCTATATTGCGATAGTAATCATTACTATAGAGCAGGGGTCTTCAACCTTTTCAGACCAGGGACCCCCAAACTGATGGGGTGATGGAGCAGGGACCCCCTACCTCGTAGGGTAGGGGGTAGGCCACCACATATATCGTATATTTATGTATAAAATTGTGTTTTATATGTATAAACATGAACAAATGGTTGCCTGGAGCCTGCTCCTACCCACAGGTTGTCCCAGTAGGTGTGCAAAAGACCTATTCTTTCTCTACAAAATATGTATAAACATACCATGTTATTGTGCATTCAATACTAAGCTATTCAAATATGTCAAGTTATGTTTAAAGACATAATATTATTGACATTTTTGAAAGATTTTTTTTACAAAAAGTATATATATTTTTATTTTTATCAAACAATTTCGTGGACCCCCTGCAGTACCTCCGCGGACCCCCTAGGGGTCGCGGGCCCCTGTTGAAGACCTCTGCTATAGAGTGTTTGTTCAGCAAAAGTGTTAAATAGCTCTATATTGTGATAGCAATAATTACTATGGAGTGTTTGTTCAGTAACAGGAGTCTCCATGTCTATCCAGCTTTAATAAAGAGTGGATTGCCAATTTCAGCCAATCAGGACAGTATATACGAGTACCTACAGTATATATTCTAGCGTCTATTTTATAGTGTTCCAGTTTCAATTGTGTCTGCTCATTTCTTTGTGTCATCACTTCCAATTTCACTTCTTTATCCTGTATGAGTTCTCTCTACTGATTGGATCAAATCTGTATCCCAACCAGAAAATGTATGTTATGTTTAGTAAAGAGCTAGAGAGACATGGAGACTCCTGTTACTGATTAATTAAACACTATATAACAATGATTAATGACAGAATGTAGAGCTATTTACCTATTATTTAACAAAACAATATCACTTACCCTACCTGTAAATGATCACAGTAATGGAATGTTTAATGTAGAACAATGTAGAAGATTAGTGGAAAATACTGCATGGCTCTGAAACCCCTCAATAGCAACATCCTGAGAGAGAGAGAAAGAGGGAAAGAGAGAAAGAAAGAAAAGGAAAGAGAAAGAGAGAGAGAGAGAGAAAACATTAGCACACCTTGACAAACATGAAAACATCATTACATCATTATGAATAGCATTAACCACATGAACCCCAGCATGCCTATTCTGAGGGGAACATTCACCAAAAATAGCCGATCTACAAGCTCACATCGCGTCATTGTGCGTTTTGAACACAGAATGGCCCGAAAATGATTATTATTCTTAAAACAATATTTTGTACCATTTCTGTCATGGCTGTGCCTCTATTGTAGAGCTACATTATTATGGCAAAACATATCATTACTATGCAAGGGATAATAGACCCCTTATCAGACAATGTCACACTGATAAGAACCAGTATGCGCGCGCAAGCCGGCCCCAAGTGAACCCCACCTCTCATAAGATGCAATGTTAAATTGGTCACTGCATCACGTGTAAACATGAATCCCATCAAACTTTCAGATGCTGTTTTTCTCCCCGTATGGAGGAAGAATACTAAGGATCTTCACTGTGAGTTCTCGCTCTTGAAATATATAATCCTTGGTTTCTGTTAGCAATTCAAAATAGCAATTCAAAGCAGTTGTCCCCCAAACCCCCATGAGAACGGGGGTCGCACTCTATGATCACGATACCAGAGCCTGCTTGGCTCACGCAGCTGCCCAATCAAGCCCATCAAGCCTAATTTACTAGTAGGTTAACCTACTAATGTTACACCCTCTGACATGTGGATTTTAGTTTGGTTAATTCAAGATGACAACAGCAATGCTTCCTTCCTTCCTACTTGTCTTGAGTTGAGATACGGTGCCGTAGTGTGTGTGTGTGTGTGGGGGGGGGGGGGATATCAGCTGGGCTCAACTGAGAGAGAAGCAGCTGATGTGTACTTCTCTATCCAACAGTGTTTTACCGATCGGAGTACCAAGAGGTGCAACAAGCATAGTCAAAGAGGGGCTGAATCAGGGCCCCTGAAAGGGTCCTGAGGGCATCCTTGTTGACAAAAGAGGAAACTCTGCCCATAAATCTGGTTCTCTGGTTAACTCTTTTGATCACCTTACATAACCTCAAGTTACAATGGGAAGGGGGCGTGTCTGAATATCAAAGATCTAAATACTGAATCAAGCAGCAAACTGTCTGAGGTGAAACACAAAAGCCTGAGTACAGGTTAAAATTTCCCCAAACATATTTGAAAGTGAAATATCCCTTTAAGTGCATGTGAATTACATCAATAACTAGAGGTCTCCGCCAGGTCAGGTACGTTATTGTGGCCTCCTGGTGGCGCTATAATAGGCCAATGTGAAAAGGGTGCCATTTATTCTTAGGTCTTTCACGGCAATCAGACACTGCATTCATGATTTGAGGCATTTTGTTCCAAAAATGTGTTTTGCTAAATTAGACCTGCTGGTGGCACTATAACAGGCCAATGTGAAAAGGGTGGCATTTCTTCCTCGGCCTAGTGGGAATGTGCGTGTGAAAATTCACGGAAATCGCAAGCTGCGTGCATAGTTTGAGGCTTTTTGTTCAAAACGGACCAATCCTGCAAACTTTGGAAGCGAACCATAGGCAATGAGGATGGAATATGGGAAATCGGACAGATTTGTGTTGATCACATGACTATAGAGATACTGTGTACCGATTTGCATGACGTTTGGATAAAATCTGTAGGAGTAATGTAAAAAAAAAGGGTTTTGCACAAATCGGCCTCCTGGTGGCGCTATAACAGGCCCATGTGAAAAAATTGGGGCAGAGGTTCTGAATTGGCATCCAGGGAGTGTGTGTGCACAGTTTCGGAGCGACCGGGCCAACGGTGCCAGAGATTAGCTGCTAACACACAGACAGGACGGACGGACGGACAGACAGGGGCGAAAACATACTCTCTCGCCATGCCTTTCGGCCTGGCGGAGACAATTATGAATGACAAATTAATATGGTAGAAGGGTGCAATTTGTGACAATACAGCACAGAGATATTTTGTTTTTTTGTAGCACTCGTTCAATTTCTACAGTACTAATCATGATTTTAACCTCTCTGTCAATTGGTCTATTACCAAAAATGATACATTTAGTGGGTCAACGCAGGACACATCCGTCCCATTGGTTGGTGCCGGTCACTGCTGTAAAGTAGCAATAAATAAAGTATCCCAAATAAATGAGAAGCAGTTTTTATCAGTCCTGGTTTCACATCCTATACACACACCTTCTACCATATGAATGTCATTCTATGTATTGATGTAACTCACATTTTAACCATGCACTTAAACCGCACTTAAGAGTTACAACTGTAGTTGGACCACTTTTTGCATCAATACAAAATCTTTCTCAAAAACAGCCGATCTACAAGCTCACAACACGTCACGTTGCGACGCTTGTAGATCAGCTATTTTTGGCAAATGTTACAGAAGCGTAGC
The DNA here is from genome assembly GCF_963280865.1 of Gymnoscopelus braueri. Taxonomy (NCBI): domain Eukaryota; kingdom Metazoa; phylum Chordata; class Actinopteri; order Myctophiformes; family Myctophidae; genus Gymnoscopelus; species Gymnoscopelus braueri. Next base: position 43,799,952 of record NC_137622.1, read on the forward strand.
CAGCGCTGGACAACACGGGCAGCTGTCCAGCTGAGCCCTTACACACCGCTGGAAGACAGACCCAAACATACTAAGAATAATAAAATAATAATAACCAAACATCTGTCTCTGCTTAACGATAGATGGACATCTGTCTATTTATCAAACTAAATAATAACCCAACGTCTCTGCTTAATGATAGATGGACATCTATATATCAAACTTAATAATAACCCAACGTCTCTGCTTAATGATAGATGGACATCTATCTATCAAACTTAATAATAACCCAACGTCTCTGCTTAATGATAGATGGACATCTATCTATCAAACTTAATAATAACCCAACGTCTCTGCTTAATGATAGATGGACATCTATCTATCTATCAAACTTAATAATAACCCTACGTCTCTGCTTAATGATAGATGGACGGGCACTCAGGCAGCAAGTCACCTTCCCCCCAACAACTCCTCCAAACAAACCGTTCAAATCCGTTCTTAATAAATAAATACATAAGTAAATAGATAGATAGATTTGCACAACACAGAGCAAAATGATTGATAGTAAGAAACCAAATGTACCCTTACTGTTACATAGCCTACATATCTGTAACTCTGAGTGTACAAATGGAACCAAATGGAGCCATTGGGTCCTGTTTTATAAAAGGTAAATCTACCCAGCAACACATCATTAACATTTACCAGCTGTAACATTTAAGTAATGAACACAAGCAAGCGTGCGTGCGTGCGAGTGTCCGTGCGTGCAGTGCACTGTCTCACACTCATTGTCATTCCTTAAGAACACTGCTATCAATGAGGACATCATCAAATTCACAATAAAAGACAGACTACAAGTCCTTCCCACCAGACTCACTCTCTCCATCTGGTTCCCCAGTACTCAGGTTCCTCATTGCTTACACCAAACCACAGAACAGAACAGATCACTGAAACACTGTCACACATCTTGAATGGCTGCTATGCATACAAAGGGATGAACATACTGTAGCACGCCATGACAGAATAGTGGAACTCATAGCAACGGACATATTAAAATATCATGCATCCTCAGTGAGAATGTACAAACATTCCTGTGTCATTACATCCATGTTTCATCTCTGTGATAACCCAGACATCTTTACATAATGATGAATAATAATGAATTACATTTATATATATACAGCTAATACATTATGTTACGACCACAATGGAAACAAGTCACCAGGACTGTTTGTGTTATCCTTTGAGCCTAAATGTCTTACTGTAGGCTACCACCATGCTGTTTACATTTTGACTAATAAAGTGTTTTAATAAATCAATCAAAACATTTTATTGAGGTTGATGAGAAGTCCAGAGAAGTGTCTGTATTAGAGATAACCAGCACCTTTGACCCTAGCCTGGAGGAAGCCTTTATGACCAAGGTCATTAGGACATTATACCCACAGGCTAGTTGTTAGAGGGTTTCAACAACTTGGGATGCACAAAAAGGAGTAAAAAAGGCTGGCAAAGTAATTTGCTGTCTCTGCTATAATTGGCAGCTGCCATATGGCGGAGACGCTGTTAATTGAGTACTGAGTGACATGCTTATTAACCTTATCTATAGCTGTAATATTTGTGTCGTGGTATGCTCTCTATGTGGACATGAATACATTGTTCAAATGTGTTGAAATTGACTCTCCTCTGTTCCTCCTAACCCCTCTCTTCTGTTCCCCTTTCTTCTCCACCCCTCCCTGTGTGCGTGCGTGCGTGCGTGCGCGTGTGTGCCACCCCTCCCGCGTGAGCGTGCGTGTGTGTGTGTGTCACAGTATATCCACTAATGTGTTCTTTCTCCATGTAGTAGTAAGACTTTTTGAATATCTTCCAACAACAAAAGATCATTAGCAATAGCATCATTAGCAGCCCTCAACCACAGTCAGCTAGCATGCAACACAAAGCAATGTGACACATTCACTCACTCACTCATTAACATGCATGAATAATTACAATAGGCATGTATCACACATACACATACTTGGATGGAGATGCTGTGGATAAGTCTGCAGTGTCTCAGTGCATGTATGAATGTATGAATGTATTCTACCTGTGTTGTGATGCAGTCTCAGTAGTGAGTCAGGAACGCAACTGAACAGTCAACTTGTCTTCAGCTCTGACAGGACGTGTCATATCCTTGTCACATGTATCATATACATGTCTATATAAGGAAACAGTCATTTGAGGATGCACTGCAGGCGATTGCGTACACATATCTTGGTTACTCGTTCTCATATTGTTGTTGTGTTGACCACAATGTTATACATGTAATGTAGATATCATGTTATTTAAACAGATGCTAGGTTCATTGTTTACCTGGTATCCTATGGTTTCTCGCCTGTTTACTGGTGATTTGTAAATCATTACAAATCACCGTTGTAATGATTTTACATTTACAAATTTAAATAAATAACTGTATCAAGGAGTTTAAAAGTTACCTTTGAGTGCCTGCCTGCCTGTCAGCATACTGTGTGTGTGTGTGTGTGTGTGTGTGTGTGTGTGTGTGTGTGTGTGTGTGTGTGTGTGTGTGTGTGTGTGTGTGTGTGTGTGTGTGTGTGTGTGTGTGTGTGCGCGCGTATCCTTTACAATATGTGGTATAAATGCATATGGTTATGTGTATGTATATTATTATGATTATGTGTATGTATGTACAGTATACTGTATGATATGGTTTTGGCAAGTACATTTTTGCAATTTGTTTTCTAAGTCTTCAGATCATCTTATTCTGGGCAGAACATAATCAATGGCTAATTTAATCACTGGAACTGGTAACATTTTATCTGGAGACAGACAGTTATACTACCTTTCAGTAAACAAGCTCTTTCATAGAATAGGAGCTCAAGGTCTCTTCTTTGATATGGAGAGAAAGTGTGAAACATCTGCCTGTCTTTCACTCTCAACATAAAAGCATTCTTCAGGTGGGGGTAGATTTGGACAGTAGGCTACTGTATATATGTCAGATATTGTAAATTAATAACACAATTTGCCGTGCCCAGATATTATTGCTGGTGGGACAAAACCTGTTGCTTACCACTGCTGTATGATAATGATGGCGTCATGTCATGTGGTTTGTCTGTAAGGCTGGTGGAAGTTAATTGTGTTACACTGTAAGGCATGTCATAATGTCAGGGATTCATGTTAATACTTAAAGTGTAAATCTATTGACACTGTAATGTGACTTTGTAACAACGTGTCAAATAGCAGCATAGTTTTCAGTTGCTGTGAGAATGTAAAGCAGACAGGAAGCCTCAAGCACAGACATGAGTTTGTGGTTAGAACATTGGGCCTCACCAACCGCTCTGAAGAGGACGGCCCCTTTAACCTTGGCTCAAACACCAGGGGACCACAACATGATATAGGACACAGTCAGGTTTCACACCAAGTTGAAGGTTTATTTTTCAATACAACGTACAGTAATCAAGTGTGTACGTTTTTATACACCATGAAATACTGAATAAGGTAACAACGAGAATAATAGTGAACCAAGATGTAAACCTAACTAAAGTCCTCAACAAACAAAGAAGTGATGGGCTGGCCAAACTCAAAAGTGGGGAATCTGGTGAGCCAGGCACTATGTGCCCATCGTCTCACTACACTCCCATGAACTGCCAAAACATACGATAAAACTAAACTAACCAGTAACGAAAAACATACCAAACAATACTTACGACCAGCCCATCAGAACTGAATAAAGAACTACAAATGAACTACGGGATCAATAGCCTGGTGTTCTCTGCTGGGGTGAGGAGACACCTAAGAGCTGGCAACAGCTCCTCTGTTATAGCCCTAAGCCCTAATCACACATGAGGCACAGCTGAGAAGGGGAGGGACAGCCAGAGCACTCCAAGGTGAGTGACAGGTGGCTAACCAAGACCAGGGCAGCAGGACAGGATAGACAGTGCCGTTTGAGCAGGACATGTGGGTCCATTTGGTTACATTTGTACACTCAGGGTCCATTTGGTTACATTTGTACACTCAGGGTCCATTTGGTTACATCTGTACACTCGGGTCCATTTGGTTACATCTGTACACTCAGGGTCCATTTGGTTACATTTGTACACTCAGGGTCCATTTGGTTACATTTGTACACTCAGGGTCCATTTGGTTACATCTGTACACTCGGGTCCATTTGGTTACATCTGTACACTCGGGGTCCATTTGGTTACCTTTGTACACTCGGGGTCCATTTGGTTACCTTTGTACACTCGGGGTCCATTTGGTTACATTTGTACACTCGGGGTCCATTTGGTTACATTTGTACACTCGGGGTCCATTTGGTTACATTTGTACACTCGGGGTCCATTTGGTTACATTTGTACACTCGGGGTCCATTTGGTTACATTTGTACACTCAGGGTCCATTTGGTTACATTGGTACACTCAGGGTCCATTTGGTTACATGTGTCGAGTTAACACTAATCATTTAACAGTGTAGAGACATAAACCATAAACAGATGAAAGATGTCAGATAAAGTTAGTGCTGACATCTTAACCTCAGCTTGTTTTTTCACTCCTCTTCTTCCTGTTTGTGCGTCTTTACCACAATAACTCCTCCTCTTCCTCTGTTAGTGCCGTCCTGTCTTTACCACAGTCACGCAATAAGTTACTTACACACAGTGGTGTAAAGTAACTAAAGTACATTTACTCAAGTACTGTACTTTTTTTTACTTTACTGGAGTATGTCCAATTTTCAGTACTTTTACTTCTACTCCATTACCTATCTCAGAGGCTGCACTACAATTATTTTTAAACTTTAGTTACTAGTTACTTTTGATTATTATTACAAAACATACATTACCCACTTCAGCCACATATATACATCTCAGCCATTTGAAAATAGCAGATCTACAAGCTCACAATGCGTTGCATGGCGACGCATTGTGAGCTTAGATCTGCTATTTTCAAAAGATTTTTATATATTTTATACATTTGAAAACTTGAAATGTGAAATGGGACATTCTGCATAATGAGTACTTTCTACTTTAAGTACATTTTGATAACAATACTTTTGTACTTTTACCCAAGTCAATTTTGAATTCCGGACAGAGTATTTCTACATTGCAGTATTGATACTTTTACTTAAGTAAAACATTTGAGTACTTTTTCCACCACTGCTACATAAACAGTATTCATACAGACGTTAGTAGTCATCATATAATAATGTCTCATTATTAATGTGCTTGGTATCAAAAGGTACAATTACTCATTTTTACTCAAATGTAAACAAATATTTTGAAAATAGCAAATCTAGATGCTTGTAGATCTGCTATTTTCAAATGGCCGAAATGGATATAGAGCTGAAGTGGTTAATATATATTTTGTAATAATAATCAAAATCTACAAAGTAACTAGTAACTAAAGTTTTCAAATAATTGTAGTGGAGTAGAAGTAAAAGTATAGACAATTGGAAATACTCCAGTAAAGTAAAAGTACCTCAAAATTGTACAGTACTTGAGTAAATGTACTTAGTTACTTTACACCACTGTCAGCAAATAGTTCTGCTCATCTAGTATTAATATTGCACGTGTTTTTTTGTTAATTCAGCTGTTATAAAAACACAGCATGTTAAAACCTCTCTGACACGTCAATCATAAACCACTTCACCTTATAGAAATAACTTCTGCTTTCTCTCATGATTATTGATTTAACATCTAACTGTGGAGACAGACAGACAGGCAGGCAGGCAGGCAGGCAGACAGACAGACAGACAGACAGACAGACAGACAGACAGACAGGCAGGCAGGCAGGCAGGCAGACAGACAGACTGTGACTGACTGACTGACTGAGCCTATTCCATAAATCATGACATTTAGCCTCAGCTTCAACAAAGCGTCTGTCTTTGTTCAGCTGAATAATGTTAGTAAGGGTTAGTAACCAGTGGTAGAAAAAGTACTCAAATTTTTCACTTATACAAAAAGTATCAATACCGCAATGTAGAAACACTCTGTTAGGGCGCGCTCCCACCAAAACATGGTCGGCTAGCGTTAAACGCAGGTTGTGCGCGGCCACAGTTTTTTGCAGCCAGCGGATTCTAAAAAACGATTTTATATGAAAATAACATTAAGTATGCAGTATCATAACTACATCTTTGGTGTTTACAACACACCAAACCGTTTGAAAATCGGATGAAAATTGAGCACGCTATGGTTATTTCAATAGTACATGCACCATAGACATAATGTTATGAATGACTGTCGCAAGATGGCCGCGGTTGAGCTACGCTTGATGCCACAAGTTACCTACCGGTGGTTAGCTCAGCAGCCCTGTCGACGCAGAGCCGTGCGGGAGAAATGCGGGGCCCTGTGCGAACTCGCGTGCGCGCCCCCGTCCCCGCGCGCAAAGCGTGCATGCGCGATTTTTTGGCGGTTTTGGGCGGATATTTCCGAGTTTTTGGTGGTTATTTGCGGTTATTTCTATTTATAACTCTTAATAAATGTGATTATGTTCATTAAAAAAAATAAATAATAATAATAATAATAATTTTTGCGGGGCTCCCCCAAGCGCGGGGCCCTGTGCGGCCGCACCGTTCGCACTACCCTTGGCACGGCCCTGGCTGACGGCATTGGTGAAGATGTGCTGCTCCATTCACTTCTTGTTTAACTTATTACTTAAAAAGGCTGTATCTGGGCTCCTGCAGTGTACCTTTTTTTTTACAATGTAGTTTTGGCCCAGACATGTTATTTTCAAAGGCAGACAATTAATGTCAACGAGGTCGCGATGACCTCGTTGACATTTGTGAAACCACACAGTATAACCCTCAGTGATTAGCAACCACCAGGGGATCGATCATACTGGAGATAAATATTCTGTGACTACTTGAAAATGTAAGATATTTTTTCTGGCACTGAATGAGTTAAAAAGAATCATTGTTTTATTTATCATTCAAGGCAGAGTAAAGTCACTATAATAAAGACTTCAAACTAGAGAAGAAGGTTATGAGGTTAGAAATATATTTATTTATCAATTACAAAAAGAGCTATTTAAAATGTACTACATCAAAAGTGTATCAGAAAGGGTTACATTACATTACAGTCATTTAGCAGACGCTTTTATCCAAAGTGACTTACAATAAGTGCAACATAGGTAGGGAACGAAACTACTTAAGTCCATTCTCTTCTAAAACAAGCAACTAAGAATATACCTAGCGCTAAGGTAAAAGTGCAATATATCAGCTACCTATTTTCTTAAACAGATGAGACAAATAGGAAAATCAAATGAGCAAGAGCTAAAACAAATAAGTTTATCGAATAAACAAGATCCAATAAAACAATAAAACAAGATCTCGTACAACTAGTTAACAACAAGTAGGCAAGGCGAAGAGGAAGGATAGTGTTTCCTGAAGAGGTGGGTTTTCAGCCTGTGGTGAAAGATGGGCAGTGACTCTGCTGTCCTGACATCAGTGACTCTGCTGTCCAGACATCAGTGACTCTGCTGTCCTGACATCAGTGACTCTGCTGTCCTGACACCAGTGTCTCTGCTGTCCTGACATCAGTGACTCTGCTGTCCTGACATCAGTGTCTCTGCTGTCCTGACATCAGTGTCTCTGCTGTCCTGACATCAGTGACTCTGCTGTCCTGACATCAGTGTCTCTGCTGTCCTGACACCAGTGTCTCTGCTGTCCTGACATCAGTGTCTCTGCTGTCCTGACATCAGTGTCTCTGCTGTCCTGACATCAGTGTCTCTGCTGTCCAGACATCAGTGACTCTGCTGTCCTGACATCAGTGTCTCTGCTGTCCTGACATCAGTGACTCTGCTGTCCTGACATCAGTGACTCTGCTGTCCTGACATCAGTGTCTCTGCTGTCCTGACATCAGTGTCTCTGCTGTCCTGACATCAGTGTCTCTGCTGTCCTGACATCAGTGACTCTGCTGTCCTGACATCAGTGACTCTGCTGTCCTGACACCAGTGACTCTGCTGTCCTGACACCAGTGACTCTGCTGTCCTGACATCAGTGACTCTGCTGTCCTGACATCAGTGACTCTGCTGTCCTGACATCAGTGGGGAGTTCATTCCACCACTGTGGGGCTAGAACAGAAAAAAGCTGTGACCGTGTAGATCGGCCAGAAGGACCCTTGAGCGACGAGGCAACCAGTCGCCCTGTGGCGGCAGACCGAAGTGGTCGGGCAGGGGTGTAAGCCTCGACCATAGCCCGGAGGTAAGAAGGAGCTGTTCCTTTCACTGCCCTATAGGCTAGCACCAGGGTTTTAAACTGGATGCAAGCCGCTAAAAAAAGAGCAAAAATAGCAGATCTACAAGCTCATAACGCGTGTGTTTCGAGCTTGTAGCATTCAAAAAAAATATATATATCAGGATTCCAATTAAAAAATAGCTGATCTACAAGCTCAAAACGCTTTGGATTTGAGCATTCATATCTCCACCTGGGAAATGCATTGTTAGATCTGATCTCAAAATCTAAATGAGTGGATTCTCCACTGAATTTAATGCAAATCACTATATTTCATGTTTATCTAAGTTAATAGCAGTGATGGACACTAACTAACATTTACTTCAGTAATGTACTTATTACATTTAGGAGTTGTTGTTGTGTTGTAAGAACATGACTTTTCAAACATAAATTGTTCTTCATCTTCAGAGCCACTGACATAACATTTGTCCCATTAAATACAATGAACACATTAACTCATTACTAATTACAATACAATTATTCAATGGTTAAATGAACCATTCTGCACAAAGAGTACTTGTATATTCAATACTGTGAGTATACTTTTGATGATAGTTCAGATACTTCAGTTGTCTAAAAAGTCTATCAATCTATGAAATGGTTTTCTGATGACACCTGCTGGTTATAATGAGCGACTGCAGCCTACATAGAGTTTTATCATTTCTATTTCAAGGACCCATCAGTCCTCTGCAGAGATGGGAAAAGTACTGTCATTCTGTACTCGAGTAGAAGTACAATTACTTGTGTAAAAAACTACTTTGGTAAAAGTGGAAGTACTCATTCAAATAATTACTCAAGTAAAAGTAAAAAAGAACAGGCTCTGAAAAGTATTTTTACCGGATGTGCAAAGCCAACTGTAACCTCAAAAACACATAATGTTTAGTAATTAAACTATTGTCTCTTAAAGGAGATGCAGTAAAGTGACGTATGGCTGTGCATTCTAGTCATAGAGAAACTTACTTCAAGCAGATAAAAGTGAACACTGCACAGTGAAGCTCAAACGTTCAACTTAAGTACATGAACAAAAACATACTTCATGTGTAGTAAACTCCTCTCCTAAAAAGGAGATACAGTAAATAATAAAGTGCATTTTAAACGTTACCCCATCACCTTCCTTCCTCTTATTTTTCACCCATCTTCTCCTTCCCAATCCCTGTCCACCTCCTGTTTCTTCTGCCTATCTTCTCCTCTGCTCATCCATTTATCAGCTTCAGGTTCTCTCCATCTCCACCAGCCCTTCTGCACCGTGCTAACCAGTGATCAGTTTATTATTACAATGATTACTACAAACTTAGAGACTCAGTTTGAGTCCATCTGAGAACTACAGCTTCCTGTTAACATCAGGGTCCATTTCAAGGTCCTGGTGAGTCACCTATAGAGCTCTGCATGGTCAGGCCCCAGAATACCTAACCGACCTGGTCCCACGTTATGTACCAGGGAGGGCCCTAAGGTCTGCTGAACAGGGTCTGGTAACAGTTCACACACTAATCTAAGAACTAAAGGAGACAGAGCCTTTCAGGCTGTAGCTCCCAGGCTTTAGAACGCTCTTCCACATGTCTGGAGAACTACAGCCTCTGTGGACATGTTTAAGAACAACCTTAAAACGCTGCCATTTCAACAAGCTTTTACACATGTTACATGATGTTATTTACACGTTTGTGTTATTTGCTGTCCTGATTGAGATGAATTGTAGAGCTTCTTCTGTTCTACCTGCTTTAATACCTTGTTTTGTTTTTAATCTCTCTGTATGTGAAGCACTTTGTGAGTCCTCTCTGTGAGAAGTGCTATATAAATAAAATGTACTTACTTACAGTATCACATAACACAATGAGGTTACTCTAGAGCCATGCTAGCTGCTCAATGAAATAGTATTTATGCACTTTCTGAATTGAGGTAGAACTGTCCATAAGTTCCTCTGTGTGTCTTGTCCCTGAGGTGAGAGGTGATTATCTCAGCCGGACTAAAACACAAATTTCTAAATAAAGTATTCAATCAATCAATCAATCAATCCAGTGTGTTGATCTTGAGAGCCAGGTGTCACACTGATGTAAAGACTAGAGGACGTTCATGGTATCATCTGGACCGGTCAGGTAGGACTGCAGCTGCTTGTGTTTTCATGTGCATTATTTACCCTGCTTGATGGTGGAGAAGAAGTCATCCTCATCTGAAGACTGGGACCTGAATGCACCGTGGGTTGATCCTTCACATGGCTTTGGATGTAGTCGAGGCCTATGGAATAACAAAACCACAAAACCAAAGGATTTAAGCTTTTCCCCAATAAACACTGTTTTAATACCTAGATAAAAACAATACATCATGGAATTAGACATTTTAATGCTAAAATGTTTTGCTAAATGACTTTTCATACACATGAGGATTAGTAAAGGTTGTCATTTAGTTTTCACAAGTAAACATGACTTACATTGACAGAAACAATATCTCAGTACATTATGGACACTTCAAATGACAAAATGTCCTCATCATCAATAAAGTAAAGAGCATCAGCAGCATTTACCATGTTATAGGATGTCTTCATCACGTGTCCAGCAGGTCCTGAACCTCTGGATCACCAAGCATCCAAAACACCTTTCCAGTCCTGCCTGAAGAGCATCTACCAAAGACCCACAGTATGCAGAGCTGCTGGAGCTTAGCCTTGATTGATTGAATGAATATTTTATTAGACATAAATACAAACATCACAGTACAGTCAAACACTTAGTCTAAAAGGAGAACACAACTTGTTTCCATTGAGGTCCTATATATTCAATTCAATTCATCAACAGAGCATAAAAAATATAACACCAAAATACAACATAATCACAAATATAAAACGTGTGTGTGTGTGTGTGTGTGTGTGTGTGTGTGTGTGTGTGTGTGTGTGTGTGTGTGTGTAGTTAGTGGAAACATGTTAATAACCAAATAGTCCATTTTAATCTGTCCTTAATGGTAAATAAGACATGAATTGATGACTAATATCACCTCATGCAGTCAAAACAGAGTGGTATATATATACACTCACATGGGAATGTTTACTTTACTAGTTACTTGAATTATTACAATTAACACATATACATTAACCACTTCAGTATTTAAACTTTGTCTATTTGAAAATAGCAGATCTACAAGCTCAAAATGCGACATGTTGTGAGCTTGTAGATCTGCTATTTTCAAGAGATTTTTATACATTTTAGAGACATGATAACTTGTGAAACTGCATAATAAGAGTACTTTTACTTTTGGTACTTTAAGTATATTTTGATGCCAATACTTTTGTACTTTTACTCAAGTACATTTTGATTACACAGACTTTTACTTGTAACAGAGTATTTCTACATACTTTTACTTAAGTAAAACATTTCAGTACTTTTTCCACCACTATGGCTAATAGGAATTAAAAAAGCCAAGAAAGCCATTGGCTTGTCATCATAGAGTACAGAAGTCCTGACGTCACTGGCTCATCCTCTGGGTCGTGGAAGTCATTTCTCTAGAGAGAATAACATCGGGTCTTCAAATCGTCTCATATATGAATTATGATCCATAAATAAACAAAGTGTCTCGGCGCTGTTGTCGATGAGGCTTTGTATTGTTTATGATAGTCAGTCACTCATATTTCATACAGTCTGTTTATGGAGAAAATTTAACTCATTTTGTCTGAAGTAACATTAATGTTTTCTCACCGTCAGTTGATGCTTCATATCTAGCTGTAGTATACAACCCTCGTAGACGTATTTATGATTCTGACGTTTTCAATCTACGAGAGTTGTAGGGTGCACTTCCTCTAGTGCTTTGGACTTTCTGCACTATGCCCCGTAGACACTCCAAACATTGTACAAAATTAAAATAAAGGTGCTTACCGCCGAGCCCCAAATGTTAACTGGGTCTACGGGGTAGTAGTGTAATGTAATAATCCATATCTTTCAATAAAGAAGTGTTTTAATGCCGTCTGTGGCCGATTCTGCCGGAAGTTCCCAATGGGAGGTAGTGACGGGTAGTGACGGGGCGCATCCGGTGAAACCCGGAATTACATTAAATGTAAACAGGAAGTAAACGAGGGTGAAAAAATGGCGTTCGGCCACAGACGGCATTAAAACACTTCTTTATTGAAAGATATGGATTATTACATTACACTACTACCCCGTAGACCCAGTTAACATTTGGGGCTCGGCGGTAAGCACCTTTATTTTAATTTTGTACAATGTTTGGAGTGTCTACGGGGCATAGTGCAGAAAGTCCAAAGCACTATAGGAAGTGCACCCTACAACTCTCGTAGATTGAAAACGTCAGAATCATAAATACGTCTACGAGGGTTGTATACTACAGCTACTTCATATCCATAAGAGTCAAACCTCATGGTTCATAGTCCTCTCTGACATGAATGGAACATTAAAATGTTCTAACTATGCTCTGACCTCCTGCTGCCATGTTTGTATGGAATGTAAACAGGAAGTGACGTGCTGGTGGGTTGTCATATAGAGACCGGGTAGGAACACTTCTTTAAAGATAAGTACCTAGTGGCTACAGTACTAAAGCGCCACCATTATTGCCACACACACACACACACACACACACACACACACACACACACACACACACACACACACACACACACACACACACACACAAAATTACATCTATAAACACTCTTAAGTACTGATGCAATCATAACACATTATAAAGCCTTTTATAGCGACTAATAAGGTTATGTATCATTACTTGAGATGTACATTGTAATATATCATAGTTATTATAAGTGGTCAGTGGGTGCTTTAAGTTTTGAGTGAATAAAAAATAAATTAAATATATGAATAAAATGTTAGACACACTAGAATGTTTGAAAACAGTGATTATTAATACATAATAAAATGATAATATATTTCAGCCATAAGAATGATAAAACTATGCTCCTTCCAAAAATGTCATGATACGTATAACCTTATAAATCCTTATAGAATGCTTTATGTGTAATGATTATTATTTAAATCATTATGAATATTTATGAGTGCTTATAGATTCAGATTATAATATACATAATATAAACATTGTATGCATGTATGTTTATAATGCATTATAATTGTGTTCATAATGCATTATAGACATGGGCTTCATAAAGGCCTTTAGGAGGAACAAGAGTTTTATAATATGTAGCAGAGACTATAGAGCCTCAGAGCCTCTGCGAGAGAAAGATGTGCAAGACCATGAATCCATGCATTTGCATTGACAAAGCATTGGCAGATTCCGCCCCATAGGTCAAATAAAAGTGCGCTGGGACCGCGCCCTTACAAGCAAAAGTCAGGAATTCTACATTTTACTTGAGTAAAAGTACTAAATATTTTTTTTTTAAATCACAGATTTTTTTTTTTATACTCATGATTCACCAGGACCCTGGAGGGCTTGATTCTAGGCTTAAATGAATTGATATAAATATTTTTGGAAATGTCAATGGGAAAAATGCATTGACTATTTTGGAGTGGAACCAGAAAATGGCAAACAGCATCATATTAATATATAGACATTCACAACAGTATCAGCAGTTAGTAAATAAATGCATGTCTTACCTGGATGATGAAACACCAAACATACAGCCTTGTATTCCTGTTTGGTTCCATTTGTACACTCTCAGAGTTACAGGCCTGTAAGGGTCCATTTGGTTCCATTAGTACACTCTCAGAGTTACAGACCTGTAAGGGTCCATTTGGTTCCATTAGTACACTCTCAGAGTTACAGACCTGTAAGGGTCCATTTGGTTCCATTTGTACACTCTCAGAGTTACAGACCTGTAAGGGTCCATTTGGTTCCATTTGTACACTCTCAGAGTTACAGACCTGTAAGGGTCCATTTGGTTCCATTTGTACACTCTCAGAGTTACAGACCTGTAAGGGTCCATTTGGTTCCATTTGTACACTCTCAGAGTTACAGACCTGTAAGGGTCCATTTGGTTCCATTTGTACACTCTCACAGTTACAGACCTGTAAGGGTCCATTTGGTTCCATTAGTACACTCTCAGAGTTACAGACCTGTAAAAGTCTGTGAAAAGGCTTGAACGGCCACGGCTCCAAAAACCAAGGCAGGTTTTTGTATTTTATTTCCCTCTCCAAAGTGTAGGATAATTAACAGTGCAGGCAACATGTTAGATTCATCAAAAACACCCGTCCGGTTCTGGTGACTCATCCTGCCCTCCTAATACTTGAGGGGTTCATGTTTTTTTGATTAATTTTTGCATTTATTTCATTTACTTTTTGCATTGTATTTAATAGTTTTCATTTTCCAAAAAATATATTTTAAAAAAATGAAAAAAGTAATTGGAAAAACACGGTCTGCTCATGGTATTAGACGGACAATATCAGTCACCAGAACCAAGGACGGTGTTTTAAATGAATCTATCATGATTAAAATGGAGTTTGAAGTTACAATGGGTTTGTATAGGAAGGGGGCGTGTCTGATAACATTCATATCAAATATCGAAATACTGAATCAAGCAATTTAAAAACTGTTTGAGGTAATCCCACAAGCTTGAGCAGAAGATAAAATCACCACTTGTATTTTTAAGTTGAATATCCCTTTAAGAAACTATAGCAGGGAAAACATTATACAAAGATCCTGGTAGCTCTCCCCTGGATGTCTCCACAGCTAGCCTCAAGACAAACTGAACTAATACCTTCACCTGTAGCCTTTAATCAGGTGAGACAAACCATCACATGATTACTAACTGGTAACTCTGTTAACTCAAACAAGGCTACCTAAGGCCCATGAGTTATTTTACACAATGACGTCATAATGAAGTAAGTTAAATATGTTCATTACAATGTTTCTCAGGCGCCATATCATTCACAGATTATTAACTAAAGGCAAAACATAATACCAACATAAACACACACCCCTCCTCCTCTACAGTGCTTGGTCCAGTCCAATCAACAGGATTGCCAGCACTGCAGAGGAGAGTCATGTGACCAAACAAACAATTCAACTTCCTCACACAGTGTCCATCAATAAACATTTAAAACCCTTTCAGTCACTGAGTGTTAGAATGTCTTCACATATATACATATAAGGACACACGCAATACAACAAACACTACTAAATACTGTTCCCAGACGGCTTGCTGGTGAATCCATTGGGAAGCAGCTGTGCCGTGTGTGTGCATGCAAAGTTCCTTATTAATGTCTATAGGGCACGGGTTGCCCCGTGACAGGGTCCATTTGGTTCCATTTGTACACTCTCAGAGTTACAGACATAAGGGTCCATTTGGTTCCATTTGTACACTCAGAGTTACAGACCTGTAAGGGTCCATTTGGTCTAATCCATTCTGGTCAAACAGAGTCAGGGTGTTGACTCACTGGAAACACTCTGCTACACCAGTGGGTCTCAAAGTGTGGTCCAGGGACCCTCATGGTTCCTTGAGGGGGTTCAAAATGGCCCCTGACGGGTGTGTAACTCTGAGAGTTCAACTCACACACAGGGGTATTGGGACAAACACACTGAGTCTTATCAGAAGGTTAGGGTCTTATCAGAAGGTTAGGGTATTTTCCGAGGGTTAGGGTCTTATCAGAGGGTTAGGGTCTTATCAGAGGGTTAGGGTCTTATCAGAGGGTTAGGGACATTACTTTGATCAAACCAATGAAAATCACTTCCTCGCCATGATGTGACTCACCTACTGTAGGTCCTCCCACCCAGTGCTCTGTCCCGCCCACTTACGCCAAACGTATTAGGCCTGGAAACAGGATCCCAGACTACGCCACCCTGGGAGTTTCACCCAGAGAATACCATAGAATGCACCATATACACTGAATACCAGACCACAGGTTGATAATGATAAGGAGGAGCAGAGAATACCATAGAATGCACCATATACACTGAATACCAGACCACAGGTTGATAATGATAAGGAGGAGCAGAGAATACCATAGAATGCACCATATACACTGAATACCAGACCACAGGTTGATAATGATAAGGAGGAGCAGAGAATACCATAGAATGCACCATATACACTGAATACCAGACCACAGGTTGATAATGATAAGGAGGAGCAGAGACGTGTGTTTACAGTTTAAAAATAATCATTGTTTTATTTATAATTCAAGGCAGAGTAAAGTAACTATAACTAGAAAAAGTGCTCCTCGGAGCACAAGTCTCCGCCAGGTCAGGTAGGTTATTATGGCCTCCTGGTGGCGCTATAATAGGCCAATGTGAAAAGGGTGCCATTTCTTCTTAGGCCTTGCACGACAATCGGACACTGCATTCATGATTTGAGGCATTTTGTTCCAAAAATGTGGTTTGCTAAATTAGACCTGCTGGTGGCGCTATAACAGGCCAAGGTGAAAAGGGTGGCATTTCTTCCTCGGCCTAGTGGGAATGTGCGTGCAAAATTTCACGGAAATCGCACACTGCGTTCATGATTTGAGGAACTTTGTTCAAAAGGGACCTATCCTGCAAACTTTGGAAGGCAATGTTAGCCAAGTCGGATGGAATATGAAATATCGGACACATCCATGTTGATCACATGACTATAGAGATACTGTATACCGATTTGCGTGATTTTTGGACAGAATCTGAAGGAGTAAGAGCAAAAAATGTGTATTACAAAACTCAGCCTCCTGGTGGCGCTCTAAAAGGTATATGTGAAAAATGCAGGTCAAAGGTTTTTCCTTGGCCTCTAGGGAGTGTGGGTGCAAAGTTTCACACAGATTGGTGCAGTTATAGCTAAAAACGTGAATCGGCCTGTTATAGCGCCACCATGGGGCTGATGTGAACGTTTTCAAGTGGCATTTCTTCCTGGGCCAAGTGGGAATCTCTGTGGAAAATTTCACGGAAATGGCATGCTGCGTTCATGATTTGAGGCATTTTGTTCATAATGTACCAATCCTGTAAACTTTGGAAGCCAATTTTAGCCAATCATGATGGATCTCACTCACCAGGAGTGACAATCACATCATCATTGAAATCTACCTGATCCACTACAAACAGGTTACTTTTCACACAGTTGAACAGTTCAAAATACTGATTCTGCCATAACTGTGAGATTGCATCAGAACCACTCACACCATCTATGTTTGATGGAAGACATGTTTTACAATTATTGATATATTTTATCTCCTTCCAGAAGTCATTTACATTATTCTTATGCAACTTCCTTGACAGAGAATCTGACCTCATTGTGTTTTCATTTATTTTGATAAAACAAAGGGCATATTTAAAATAAAGCATTAGTGTTTTTTTCTATTAAAACAGAGGTCCATGTCTACCTTTGCCTGACTCCGCCCATATGTTAAAAGCCTTTCTATCCTCTGCATGGAGCTCTTCAACATGGTCATTCCACCCTGGCTTAACATTATACACTATGTTTGTAGAGAGTCCTGCTGGAGACACACAGAGACTCCACAATAGATTCATACAGGGAACACAATACATTACAGTGTTGTGGGTTCTTTGCACTTCATATTCCGACACATAAACACATCTTTTGGAACTTTAATATTACCCAGCAAGGCATCAGAATGATTCAAATATGTATCCAGATCTTTATTGGTTAATTTAGATCAATCTATTTCCCTGCTGTTATCCACAGGAAACAACACAGGTAAACTGTCTGTATTTATCAGGGAACGCGTGTCACTTTAGATTTCTTTGGCTATTCAAAAATATCAGATCTACAAGCTCATAGCGCGGCACCGAGTGCCGCGCTATGAGCTTGTAGATCTGCTATTTTTGAATAGCCAAAGAAAAACGTATGTTTCTATATCAGTGGTTCTCCAACTTTTCCATGTCAAGGACCACCCAACATGATATGTATTTGGCCGCAGACCCCCGTCTCAAAATATGTTGTTCCAGGGACCCCCAGAAGCATAGATCGGAGTAAAATGTTTTCGCTTTATGCAGTATATTCAAAGATTTACACACCTTTTTAAGAGTTTTTAAAAAATAGCAGATCTACAAGCTCATAGCGCGGCACTCGGTGCCGCGCTATGAGCTTGTAGATCTGCTATGTTTGAATAGCCAAAGAAATAAAAAAATGACACAGATTCGTTCCCGGTCTTAATGGGTTAACACCACACTAAAGGGGGTGTGGTCAGTGGTAGCTACTGTAGATCATAAACTATTTCTATTGTATCAATAGAGTCATGAGCATCTACTGTACAGAGACAGTGATCAAGACAGGAAGTAGTGTGTCAAGCCTCACTGATATTAAAGTATAATTATTCTCAGGTAAAAAAATACCTTGCTAGATAAAATCAATCCACTGTCTG
Source organism: Gymnoscopelus braueri (assembly GCF_963280865.1). Classification (NCBI taxonomy): domain Eukaryota; kingdom Metazoa; phylum Chordata; class Actinopteri; order Myctophiformes; family Myctophidae; genus Gymnoscopelus; species Gymnoscopelus braueri. The sequence continues at coordinate 43,818,386 of NC_137622.1, forward strand.
AACATAAATCCATTAAATGATTACCAAATAAAGATTTAAAGATGGGGTGCCATGATATTTTTCAACCCTAAAACCTGATCATAAGGTATTATTATTATGTAAGGATTTTTTTCAAAAAAAAAGAAGTGTACAGTAAGTGTTAAAATGTTGTTTTTATGTGGACACGCCTCCAGTCCATTAAGTATACCTGGTTCTCATCTTAGCACCTCCTCCACCACCTTAGCACCACCCACCTGTCCTAGTCCCTCCTCCTCCTCATGCCCACACCTGTTGTGTTATGATAATGAGGGGGAGGGTATGGCTTTGTGATGTCACTAAAGCACTGTTTCTCTATTGGCACGTTTGACCCTCAAGGTTTCAGCCTCCAGGAAGAAACTCCAAATAGTCAGAGAAGACATAAAACACCATAAAAACACCACCGGGGGGCTTTATGAAGTTCTATCAACCTCATAGACACATGAAAAACTGAAAAAGTGCAAAAACATGGCACCACCTCTTTAACATCAGTTACATCTGCATTCATGTCACCGACAACATAGATGCAGGTGGAAGGATTATGCTGAATAAAAAACATAATGAATGCCATTCGACTGAGATACTCATCCTCATTATGATAGCACTCATAGTGTATAAACATTCACAGTTATTAACCTTTTACCATGACAGAACAGCTCTATCCCAATAGCCCAGTCAACTCCTAATCTAATGACATTAACCAACTGGTCATATTTTTGGTTCCACAGAGTGACAACTCCCCCTGGAATCCTCCCTCGTACCACTTTAGAACACAGGTCGGTGGTGGATTCCCCCGCCCTGTGAAAGTCCTTATGGATATAAAGTTAACCCTATAACGCCAAACGTATCATATATGATACACACATTACACAGATTTTTTAATAAATCAGTGTAATGAATACTTGGACCAAGAACCTGTTGTATCATATCTGACACATAACCACTTCCCCCTGGACCATACCATTTGCACTGCAGGTAGTTACAGAGCCTCAGGTGGTCTGACCCAAAATGGCTGCCATCAACTAAACAGGAGAGGTTGATGCACTACTAACAAACAATTATTTTTTAAGCAGTTCGGGTACGTTTTCCTAGTATATCTTTACTAATATTTTTTTTAAATAAGTGTTGGATAACTTGAATGCACTTATGAGCTCTCAAAATTTAGCATTTGAGTTTTTTATGATGTCAAAAGTGTTTGTATCATATTTGATACTACAGGTCTATAGTCCTTTACGATTTGTATCATATTTGATACTACAGGTTTTTTTTTTGTAATGTTAAAACCGACTTGATTTTTTTTTTTTTTCAAAAATTTATCCCACGATTTTGTAACCCTATTTTTTACACCCAGTGCCAATCTCTATGTAATCCTGGGCACTACACTCCCTCTGCCAACCTAGGGAGGCCAGGGCCGAGCTCATGCCTCCTTCAATGCATGAGAGCTAACTGACCTTCTTATCACCTGACAGGGGAGAGTTTCCCTGGTTGGACGTAGCGCGTGGAAGGAACACGTTATTCCAACCAGTTCCTTTCCCCTCCATCAGGCGCCCCGGCTGGCCAGGGGGAGGCAGTAAAACCGACTTGAAATACCCCTTTTAATACCCCTTGTATCAAATATGATACAACAAATAAATGATACAAAGGAATGTTAAAAAAAATAAAACAAAATCAAAAATGTTTTAAGACCCAATAAAGTGTCCCTTTTCAAAATTTTGGAATTTTCTGACCTTTCCTTCATAGTTCAGGTTCTAGAGGGTTAAGACCTTCCAGGTCTTGTTTAGACAAGAACGTCTCCTGGACACACAAAATGTCACATCTCTCTAACAGTTTGTCCACAACAATACGGTGTGATTGATCAGTTTCACTGTGGCCAACACACAGCCCTCACACATTGTAAGACACAACACAGATGTTTATGTTCATAGAGAGATAGATCATGTCACAGACACTCTGCAGCCTTAGAGCTGCAGGTATACCACTGCCCCCCTCCCCTACTAGTAGCCTTGCATGGGCCCACAAGCCTCATAATAGCGGCACACATAGGTTCCAGCGGGCCACAGTTTGGGATCAAACATATCATCAACATTATTACATTCAGTAGTAATGTGAAACGAACCGAATCTGCTGTGGGGCGACTCGATCTTACGACATGTCACTTTCTTACTGTCTTATTACCCAATTTCTCCATTACCCAATTTCTCCAATAAATAATCCAGAGGTGTATCCGCATCCAGATTAGGGGAAAACCGAGTAGCAAACACACTCAACAGTGTGGTTGTCACCACGTCAATGTTGCTCTCAGTGCCAGTTCCAATTATTCCCATGTTCTTCTGCTCTCGTCTCAAGTGAGCTTGCTTGTTGTGGGGTTTGTGTCTCACTGCTGCTGCTTTCAGAGACACCGGCTTCTTGCGTCCTTCTTTATCAACACGGCTCCACTGTGGGGACTGTAGTTGTGAACGTGACAATGAAGCTGTAGTTACACCTACATCCAACTCCTCTTGTTGAGCGGAACCCGCCAGACCCTGCACCCCCTCTCTCATGAGGTACTTGTGATCCCAGAATCCAAACCCGGGACTGAAAAAAGATGGGATGTAAATGCACTGAACTGAAGTTACAATTGTTTGTCTCCAATGATCTCACCATCTGGTTGACTACCTGGTGAGCTTGTTCCTACACTATCTCTGACTGAGAGCTTCCCATACAGGAGACCATGTTAGAAGTGACCTGTAGATAATAATAATAATAAAAATAATAATAATAATAATAATAATAATAATAATAATAATAATAATAATAATAATAATAATAATAATAGCTTGTTAATCATTGTGCTGTTCACAGGCTGTACCAAAGAGCACGTTGACAAACTCACCAACTGAAATAAATACAAGAACACTTATATTATCAATATACATTTTATTACATTTTGTAACACTTAGAAAGGCTTCCAGAGCATTGTAAATACAGCTGGTTTTGAATGCTAGACAATTACAATATACATGTATAGATAATATTGTAACAAGAATCATCTTTATTGTCACATCACAGTTTACAGTGTAAAACAGTGGGTGAAAACAAGCTCCATCGTTTTAATTTCCATAAAAAAGAGAATAAAAAACAATAACAATGTATCTACATATTTACACATAGTATATCTATCTGGTTTATATCTGATGATGACCATATTTAACCCTTTAAGACCAGGAACACATCTGTGTAACTTTACTCAAATCTTTGCTTCTGGGGGTCCCTGGAACAAAACATGTTCAGATGGGGGTCCCTGGAACAAAACATGTTCAGATGGGGGGAACAAAACATGTTCAGATGGGGGTCCCTGGAACAAAACATGTTCAGATGGGGGTCCCTCGAACAAAACATGTTCAGATGGGGGTCTGTGGCCAAATACATATCATGTTTTGATGGGGGTCCTTGACATGAAAAAGTTTGGGAACTTTGATTATAGCAACATACGTTTAAAAAATAGCAGATCTACAAGCTCATAGCGCGGCACCGAGTGCCGCGCTATGAGCTTGTAGATCTGCTATTTTTGAATAACCAAAGAAATCTTAAAATGACACAGATGCGTTCCCGGTCTAAAGGAATAACTTTAGGCTAAATTCATTTGCATAAGTTATTTTGTAGCAATGTTTATGTTTTAATGTGTTTTATATTGATATTGATGTGACTGTAATGTGAATTAATGCAATTTAATGTGTTTTATATTGATATTGATGTGACTGTAATGTGAATTAATGTAATTTAATGTGTTTTATATTGATATTGATGTAACTCTGTGTCAGACAACTGGACTAACTTCACTGTAAACTCAATCTGATTGGAACTAAGAAAAAACGAAATTCTCCAATCACACATTTATTTCCTACGTCTGTAAACGTCTCATTCATTTAAACCACTTTAAATCTATACTGTGTTGACTGGGGTCCCTCAGGGGTCTGTACTTGGTGCCCTCCTCTTTTCCCTCTACACCAGTGGGTCTCAAAGTGAGGTCCACGGACCCTCAGGGGTCCTTGAAGGGGTTCTAAATGGACCCTTACAGGTCTGTAACTCTGAGAGTGTAACAAATGGAACCAAATGGACCCTTACAGGTCTGTAACTCTGAGAGTGTAACAAATGGAACCAAATGGACCCTTACAGGTCTTTAACTCTCAGAGTGTAACAAATGGAACCAAATGGACCCTTACAGGTCTTTAACTCTCAGAGTGTAACAAATGGAACCAAATGGACCCGTTAAGGGTTCTGGGTTTTCCTTGTATTCAAACAGTGTGAGAACCACTGCTCTACACCAAATCTCTCCGCTGTAAACAGCTGATCTACAAGCTCACAGTGATCTTATAGATCAGTTATTTTCTATGATGACATGTCCAGAATAGAGAGGCTAGGGTTCATGTGGTTCAACTGGTAGCGTTAGCGTTGTGCCATCAACTCACCAGACACACAGTAAGGGGTTAAGTGTACATTTACTTAAGTACTCTACTAAAGTAACATTTTGAGGTATTTGTACTTGAGTATTTCTAATTTCCAATACTTTTACTTCTACTCCACTACATCTCGGATCTAAATATTGTACTTTTACTCCACTACATTTCGCGATGCAACACAATGTGAGCTTGTAGATCTGCTATTTTTAAACATTTGAAAACTTGTGACATGGGACATTCTGCATAATGAGTACTTTTACTTTTGGTACTTTAAGTACATTTTGATACCAATACTTTTGTACTTTTACTCAAGTAAATTCTGAATTCCGGACTTTACTTGTAACTGAGTATTTCTACGTTGCAGTATTGATACTTTTACTTAAGTAAAGCAATTGAGTACCTTTTCCACCATTGCTCCCTATTTTGGGCGATACAATACAATTAAATTAAAAAGATCTTTTTTTTAAATGTAAAAAATAGTGAAAATAGCCGATCTACAAACATGTTGTGAAGCGTTGTGAGCTTGTAGATCACTAGTTTTGCAATCTGTCGTATGAGAAAGTATGAGTATGAGCTTAAATGGTTAATAAAATGATCTGCTCTGTTTTCCTTCTCCTCCCTTCCGTTTCCCTCCCTTCCTAGCCTGATTATCAGCCTGAAGCTGCGTGGAGCTTCAGGCTGAAATTGTCTGCAATGTCCGCGATTACCAGGGGGAGGGGATTCAAATTCCTCTAAACCAATCACAAGAGATCCACGGATCCGCCCACATCTGACGTCATCGCACAGCTTGTTTTAGCAGATATTCGCTGATTGGCTTGTCGTTAGACCACACCCACCTCCGACTCTGATTTGACAGATTTTTCTTCGATCGTGAAAAGCCACTGGCTCACATTTCAACACCAGACCAAGAGGAGCTCACTCAGAGAGTGGGCGGGGTCTATGGTCAGGAACCAGGCTATTCCCTTCCTCCTTCCTTCCTTTCTTCTACAAATGTAACCCTGACTGTACTGTATAATATAAATCATACATATATACATAAACTATATACATGTAGACGTGGACATGTATTAGAACACGCCCACATATCCAGACCAACTATATTGGTTGTCAACTCATCAGAGACATTATCTGTCCTCACAAAGACACACTGAGGAGGAGTCATCATTAAGACTAAACCCAGGGTAGAGAGGATCAGTGAATGTGGTCTGGAACGTGTACAGGTGTGTCAGTGAGTCAGAGGACCTGTGATAGAAGGACACAGTACCAGCAGACCAGTCTAGATACACTGATACTCTGTTAGAGCCAGAGGGACTGACAGGGAGGACAGTGGCCCTACTATTGTGAAGGACAGTGTAATAATATCCACCACAGAACAGACTCCAGGACTTGTCATTGAATCCAAGCTCACTATCCTTTCCTCTCCTGCTGATTCCTCTGTAAGACACTCCTATCTTAACCATTCCACTCCTCTCTACCTCCCAGTAACGGCGTCCAGTCAGACCCTCTGTACACAGAACCTGATCACACTCATCATCAAATCTGTCAGGATGATCAGGGTACGACTGAAGCTCCTCCCCCGCTGTCACCTTCCTGTTGTCCTCAGACAGACAGAGTTTTCTGCTCACTGTGTTTGGGTCCAGAGTGAGAGGATGGAGATCTGATATGAGAGAGAGAGAGAGAGAGAGAGAGAGAGAGAGAGAGAGAGAGAGAGATAGATAGATAGATAGATAGATAGATAGATAGATAGATAGATAGATAGATAGATAGATAGATAGATAGATAGATAGATAGATAGATAGATAGATAGATAGATAGAGAGAGAGAGAGAGAGAGAGAGAGAGAGAGAGAGAGAGAGAGAGAGAGAGATCCCGGGGGGGGGGGGAGAGACCGGGGGGGGGGGGTGAGAGAGAGGGAGAGAACAAACAGAGAGCATGGATTAACCACTTAAGCTCATACTCATACTTTCTCATGGACGACAAATTGGTAAAATAGTGATCTACAAGTTCATCTTGTGAGCTTGTAGATCGGCTGTTTTCACTATTTTTGACATTTTTAAAAAGTAAATGAAACCACGTGGAGATCTTTTTATTTTATTTTATTGCCCAAATAAAATAGGGAGCAGTGGTGGAAAAAATACTAATTGCTTACTAGTAGCCGCACTATGAGCTTGTAGATCTGCTATTTTTGAAAATTCTTTCATTTCAAAAAATGTTTTACTCAAATCTTTGCTTCTGGGGGTCCCTGGCACAAAACATCTTCAGATGGGGGTCCCTGGAACAAAACATGTTCAGATGGGGGTCCCTGGCACAAAACATCTTCAGATGGGGGTCCCTGGCACAAAACATCTTCAGATGGGGGTCCCTGGCACACAACATCTTCAGATGGGGGTCCGTGGCCAAATGTACATCAATGTAGGGGTCCTTGGCATGAAAATGGTTTAAAACCACTGGCCTAAAGTTATTCCTTTAACCCATTAAGACCAGGAACACATCTTTGTCATTTTAAGATCTATTTGGCTATTCAAAAATAGCAGATCTACAAGCTCATAGCGCGGCACCGAGTGCCGCGCTATGAGCTTGTAGATCTGCTATTTTTGAAAACTCCTGAAAATGTGAGCAAATCTTTTTATTTATTTTTAAAGCGAACATTTTTAACTCAAATCTTTGTTTCTGGGTGGATTCTACTAATGTCTTCTAAATCAGTTTTTATTTTAAACATATGTTGCTATAATCAAAGTTCCCAAACTTTTTCATGTCAAGGACCCCCATCAAAACATTATATGTATTTGGCCACAGACCCCCATCTGAACATTACATTACATTGTAACATGTTTTGTTCCAGGGACCCCCATCTGTTCCAGGGACCCCCATCTGTTCCAGGGACCCCCATCTGAACATGTTTTGTTCCAGGGACCCCCATCTGAACATGTTTTGTTCCAGGGACCCCCATCTGTTCCAGGGACCCCCATCTGAACATGTTTTGTGCCAGGGACCCCCATATGAACATGTTTTGTTCCAGGGACCCCCATCTGTTCCAGGGACCCCCATCTGAACATGTTTTGTTCCAGGGACCCCCATCTGAACATGTTTTGTTCCAGGGACCCCCATCTGAACATGTTTTGTTCCAGGGACAGGATAGACAGACAGACAGACAGACAGACAGACAGACAGACAGACAGACAGACATGTTAGACACAGACAGACAGACACAGACAGACAGACAGACAGACAGACAGACAGACAGACAGACAGACAGACAGACAGACAGACAGACAGACAGACAGACAGACAGACAGACACAGACAGACAGACAGACAGACAGACAGACAGACAGACAGACAGACACTCACATCTGGCAAGGAGTTGAGGATTAATCCAGTGTTCTATCCAGTGTTCTCCTCCATGATTCACACTGTAGGAAGTAATGATAATGTATTTATTTGTATAGAGCTTTTCCAAACAAAGTTACAACGTGCTTTACAGAACATGTTAAAAACAGCAACAAAGCAGATCAAAGAACAACATTAAATCAAAAAGAACACATTTTAAAATGTTAAATCCAGGACATCTTGGATGGTTTGTCATGTTGAATCAAACTGCTACAGCGTCTGTGTAAATCAGTTGAAACATTTATGTTTCCATAGAATGTTAGAATGATTGAAATCACATCTAAAAACCTTTCCTAAAATAAGTTTGATTTCCCCTTTATTTTCTATAGCAGAGCTGATATGAGGAGGCCTTCATTATATAACGTGATTTGTTATGGTCTCCGCCAGGTCGAAAGGCATGGCGAGAGTAGCCTATGTTTTACCCCCTGTCCGTCCGTCCGTGTGTGTGTCCATCTGTGGACAGCTAATCTCCGGCACCATTGGATGCCAATTCAGAACCTCTGCCCCAAATGTTTCACATGGGCCTGTTATAGCGCCACCAGGAGGCCGATTTGTGCAAAACCCATTTACTCCTACAGATTTTATCCAAACGTCATGCAAATCGCTACAAAGTATCTCTATAGTCATGTGATCAACACAGATCTGTCCGATTTTCCATATTCCATCCTCATTGGCTAAGGTTGGCTTCCAAAGTGTGGTCAGTTTTGTCTCAGTTTTGTCTCTGTGAGTGTGTGTGTGTGTGTGTGTGTGTGTGTGTGTGTGTGTGTGTGTGTGTGTGTGTGTGTGTGTGTGTGTGTGTGTGTGTGTGTGTGTACAGATTGAGTCAGAGGAACACACATCTCTGGGTATGGACTAGTTGTTGTCAAACTAAAGTGAGAGCAGCTGTTCATCTTTTAATGTTTCACACTGATGTAGATTTATCATTTACAGTACACCTCATTTTCCACTCTACTGCCCTACAGAACAGCCAATATACAAGCTTGTAGATCTGCTATTTTCACAATGTTTGATGAATGCTTGACTATTATGACACACCCTGAATATAGATCATGTGGTTAAAACACTGACTCCTCTAAAATAGGTTAGATTGACCAAATGACAGCTTACAATGTGAAGTATTATGTTATAATATACTGTATATCTTTAATAATTGGACGATTCAATTAAATGTAGGAGGCATAAATCTAGCATTATTCATTTGTTGAGTATATAGTATTAACTCAATATATATAAATACAAAGCATGAACTACCTGCCTAGCCACTGGAACATGAAACAAGGGAATGGCTTCACTAACCAACATGGACGCAGTCTAAATCTACTCACTTGACAGTCTCTAGTCCAGCTGAGAGCAGTGTCTGTACAGCATCTCCTCCTGGGTGGTTACAGCTGAGGTCCACATGCTTCAGATGGGAGGGGTTGAGGGCCACAGCTGAAGCCAGAGAAGAACAGCCTTCCTCTGTGATCCCACAGCCTGACAACCTGCAGAGAAATAAACACTTTAACAAACTGCTGTTGGTGTTCATGAAGTACAGATCCGCACAGAGAAGAAAACATTATTTACCTCAGGGTCTGCAGGTGACAATGTGGACTCTTCACTCCAACGCAGAGAAGTTCAATTCCAGAATCCAGAATTCTGTTCAAACTCACGTCTAATTCTCTCAAATGGGAAGGATTGGAGCTGAGAGCCGAGGCCAGAACTTCACACCATCTCTGTGACAACCAGCAGTGAATCAGTCTGAATGAAAAAAAAATACAAAAAAACTGTAAACATCAACAGGTTGACAACAGATGAACAGGTCAAAACAAATGAAACAAGAACAAGCTCCAGACTTTAACTAAAAGGGTTTCAAAACAAACAGATGCAGCATAAAGGTTCAAATCAAAACTCAAAAATGATTCTAAACAAAGTCTTTCATTCATCATCTGCGCTGTGTGTGTGTGTGTGTGTGTGTGTGTGTGTGTGTGTGTGTGTGTGTGTGTGTGTGTGTGTGTGTGTGTGTGTGTGTGTGTGTGTGTGTGTGTGTGTGTGTGTGTGTGTCTGTGTGTGTGTGTGTGTGTGTGTGTGTGTGTGTGTGTGTGTGTGTGTGTGTGTGTGTGTGTGTGTCTGTGTGTGTCTGTGTGTGTGTTTCTGCTACACAGCTGTTAATAGATTAATAGAGAACCATGGTGCCATTTTCCAAGGGGACCAGTGGGGGCGCCATTTAGTCAAAAACATTAAATCAAATGAAACGGCTAGTAAAGTAAAGTAAAATGTTTAAAGCAGGAATTTTACTAGTTTAGTATTACTGTATTACTGTATTACAGTATTGTGGTATTGATACTTTTACTTAGTAAAACATCAGAATATTCTTTCCACCACTGACAGACAGACACATCTTACTCTGTGTCTGAATATAAATGTGAATCCACTCAAACAACAGGCTTACACTTGAGATTGAACTGAGAAAATCTTCTTTCTGCTATAATGTTCTTATTTCATGGAACTATCTACAACTCATGATAAACATTAATGCCCCAATATCCTTTATTTAATAACCTGCTCTTAAATCTCTCTACCTCACTATGTAACTGTTTTTAACTTTTTCTGTTCTGGTCTTATTGTGTTGTTTCTGTGTTTTATATCTGTATGAGTCTTAATAGTTGATTTTAATTTGTGTGTGTGTGTGTGTGTGTGTGTGTGTGTGTGTGTGTGTGTGTGTGTGTGTGTGTGTGTGTGTGTGTGTGTGTGTGTGTGTGTGTGTGTGTGTGTGTGTGTGTGATCTCAGCAGCATTGTAAATGAGGGTAAACCTCAATGCTCTTTGAGAATAAATAAAGGTTTCAATCAGTTTAAGTGTCAGAGGCTCAACATGTAAAAATACAAATTGCAGTGATTGTGGGTGAATGCATGTAAGTGTTAATTGTAATTGTAACATGTACATACTATAGTCACTGTACCTTATCATTATTCTAGTCAATGTGTTACTATGTCAACCTTATTCACAATAATCAAAAGAAGTATCAACACAGTATTCATATTATAATATTATACTGTAATTCACTGATGAAAATAATTCATGTAAATTCATCTGACCTCAGAGTCTCCAATCTACAGTGTGGGCCCTTCAGTGCAGCTTCCAGCAGGTCCAGGTCCAGTTCGTTAGAACTTAAATCCAGGTGGCGTAGATGGGATGGATTAGAACTGAGAGCTGAAGCCACAACTTCAATGTGTTCCTTCTGGAGGTCACAGCTAACAAGTCTGTAATGACATTAAATGTATAATCAGAGATGATCAAAACAGATCAGTCACAGTTCACTGTGAAGGAAGTAAACTAAGAGATCTTCTATCTATGTAGTTCTCCAGACATTAACAGGATGTCAGTAAGAACAGGGAACTAAGTTAACGCATGTAACTTACATTGATGTATTTAGTAACTTGGTAATTCCTCATTAAAGTGAGTGAACAAGTAATGACCATTGTTTAAAACAGTGGTTCTCAACTTTTCATGTCAAGGACCCCCAAAATGATATGTATTTGGCTGCGGACCCCCATCTCAAAAATATTTTGTGCTAGGGGTTTTTCAAAAATAGCAGATCTACAAGCTCATAGCGCGGCACTCGGTGCCGCGCTATGAGCTTGTAGATCTGCTATTTTTAAATAGCCAAACTATAAAACATGGTTAAAGTGGTTAAAATGATTGTGACACTATACTAACTAATTTTGCTGGGGACCCCCTGGTACCCCTCCAAGGACCCCTGGGGGTCCCCGGACCCCACTTTGAGAACCAAGGATTTAGATAGCATGTTATATAGACAGATGGCAGGTTCATTTGTAGATCTGGTATCCTATAGTGTGAATAGTTTCAATGTACAGATTATAGTTTTTTTAATATTATACTGTTTAGACCAGGCTTGTCGAACTCATTTTGGGGTCTGGGCCGCATTGGTCAAAAAGTGACTTGAGGGCAGACTGGACACGCAGACACGGAGACACGCATGCACGCTCATGCACATTCAGTTATACATCATTGTTTTTCAGTCTTTTGTCTCAGTCACTGCTATAACTACAGTATATCACTTTAAAAATGTTATTATGAAGATTATATATAGATTAATTATGAATTAATTAATTGCACGTCCCACTGGAAGGAGACCCCGGGGCAGACCAAGGACGGGATGGGGGGATTAGATCTATGCTTTTTTTGCGGTTTTAGAATAGAAAACAATTACCCAACAGTAAAAGCTCAGGTTGCTTTAACTAACCTGTCAACATCAGGGACCAGGTTCTGAGCAGTGGTAACTTTCATAATGTCATTTAGATGTCCATGTGTCAACTGTGAGCGCAGTTTGGATTTGTTGATGTTCATTACTAGGGATGGAGCTTGTTATTTTTTATTGATAATGAGCACATTATCGATCCTGCTTATTGAGCCGAGCTTTTATCGAGCCCACTATTGATCTTTTTCTATTAATTTGTGGAAAGACGTGAGAGGACAAATTCTGAACAGAACCGGCCAGTTGTGACTGTGTTTGTGGCTGACCACCATCTAAAATTAAATGAAGATGACTAAAGTAAAACATATGTTTGCCTATCATTAAGTATTAGTGATAAGTGATGAGTGTTAAATGGCTTTATATTATGAATAGTATGCCTACTGTAATAATTACTATAAAATCTCCATGTCTCTTCAGCTCTTTATAAACAAAAAAAAAATCTATTCTTTTGTCTTTGTTTTAGCCAAAATATATCACTTGCACTACATTTTACTAGGGTCTTCAAATACAGTACTTTTCTAACAGACAGAAGGTAAGTGACCTTTTTACTTTTGGAAAATAATATTGAAGAAACTGTTAACTGGTTAATGTGTGTACTGTCACTTTAAAAGCGCAATTTATACTTCATCGTACAACAGTGTCACGCACCAAACATGGCCGATCTCCAAGCTCACACGCGTCTGTTCGCACCACGTAGTGAGCTTGTAGATCTGCCATTTTCGGCAACGATAGACTGAGAAGACAGCGCACATTGAATATGTCACGCAAGGCGACACTAGTCATTCATTCGCAGGGAGTTTTTAAGAGTTTCCTAAACAGATTATTATCAATTGGATTATTAAAATTGTCAACGGAGACAGAGGACGAGTGAAACTTTTGAGTGTTTCTCTCTTAACGGCCGTTATTCCACCGCACATGTAAACACAACAACGCAACCACCCGTACAAATGGAACCAAATGGACCCTTACGGTCCCCTTAAAGAAGCGATGTTACGATGTATCCAATAGTGAGCCAATAAAATTCCTCGTCCTTGTTTCCCTGGGCAGCGCTGGTTAGCAGGGATCAATACACTTTTAGACTGATGTTTGTGCCAGCGTGGGTGATTAGATTTATTTCTTGATCTTCTCTTGTCTTGATTGTTTAGACATGACTTGGCCATTGTTCTCACAGAACAAGTTTGGCCACTATTAGACCTTCGCAGTCAGAGGCAAGGGGGGTTGGGGGGGATAACTGCCTGCCGCCTGCCGGCGCCGCCGTTCATTTTTTGGTATTTTTTTTCTTGTGTTGTGTTGTGTTGTGTCTCCTCTCTGAGGTCTTCAGTGTTTAATTAATATCTCTTATGTTTTGGGCTTCAAGAAAAGTGATAAATACCCCCCCGCCCTGTGAGTATATCTTGGAGCACCTCAAGGCTGTATTACACCACCTGTGTTGTTTACATCAGTGCTTCTCAAAGTGGGGTCTGAGGACCTGAGTCCTTGAGGGTGTTCCAGGGGGTCCCCAGCAAAATTAGTTGTTAGTGTTTACAATCATTTTAAACACTTAACCATATTTTAGTTTGGCTATTCAAAAATAGCAGATCTACAAGCTCATAGCGCGGCACCGGGTGCCGCGCTATGAGCTTGTAAAAAAAATGGGTTTAACCACTGTAACCCTGCATCAGCTCTTTAAAAATAGCCGATCTACAAGCACATTGTGAGCTTGTAGATTGACTATAAAAAAAATAGTAGATTGACTATTACAAATAAAACAATCTTTAAAAAAAATGAAAAATGTGGGATATTTAGAACAATGTTAACATAAATCTTGTATGGGGGTCCCTGGCAAAATATTTTCAGATGGGGGTCTGTGGACAAATATGTAATAATTAATATAAATACGGTTCATTAATTTGGGGTTCTCGACATGAAAAGGTTTGAGAACCACTGATAGACATAAACACTGCAGAATGAATCACCAGTGTGACCAATCAGTGTCTTTTATAATGTGATGATTCTCTGTCCCTCTCTTTCTCTCTCCATCCCCCTCCCCCTGTGTGTGTGTGTGTGTGTGTGTGTGTGTGTGTGTGTGTGTGTGTGTGTGTGTGTGTGTGTGTGTGTGTGTGTGTGTGTGTGTGTGTGTGTGTGTGTATACTGAATGTATGAATGGAGAGTGAAAGTTACTATAACATGTTGACATTCAGATGAATACTAACCTGGCTTTTGTGCAGTTCCTCACAGCTGGGACCAGTCTCTGTCGCCCCTCCACATTTACTATGTTGTATGTGTTCACGTCCAACACCTCCAGAACCTCCTCTGACATCAGCAGCATGGAGGCCAGAGCTGAACACTGGGTGTCAGAGAGTTTCTTCCCTGATCTGCTCTCTGACTCCAGGAACTGTTGGATACCTTGACTTACTGAGGAGTCCTTCATCTCCATCAGACAGTGGAAGATGTTTAGACATCTGTCAGGAGAGAAGCCATCATCATCATCATTATCATCATCAGTGCCCATCTTCTTCAGGTTGTTGATGGCTCTCTGGATCTCCTCTGGACTGTTCTCTGTCTGACCCAGCAGGCCTCCTAACAGACTCTGGTTGGACTCCAGTGAGAGACCATGAAGGAAGCGGACAAAGAGGTCCAGCTGACCACTCTCACTCTGCAGGGTTTTTTTCATAGCAGCCTTCAGGAAGTCAGACAGGGAACTGTCACTGTTGTAATCATCATCTTCCAGAAAGGTCTTCAGGACCTCCATGTTCCTCTGTGTGAAACAGTGGAACAGGTAGACTGCAGCCAGAAACTCCTGGATGCTCAGATGAACAAAGCAGTAGACCGTTTGGAGGAAGAACACATCGTCTTCTCTGAAGAACGTTGTGCAAAAGCCTGAGCACAGCAAGTCCTTGTTCACATCAAGACCACACGTTTCCAGGTCTTTCTGGTAGAAAATGATGTTGCCTTTGTCCAGTTGGTCAAAGGCCAGCCTGCCCAGATTCAGAAGAAGTTCTCCTGCATCCTTTATGAGCTTCTCTTTGTCTGCCTTTTCTAGTGCAGGATTCTTCATCTTCTCCCGCAGTGTCTCTCCCATCAGGAAGTGGCAGAACATCTCAACAAGGGTTTTGGGCAGCTTGTCTGTCATCTTTATGTTCTTCACAATGGTAGCAAGCATCCAACAAAAGACTGGGATTTCACACATGATGTGGAGGATCTTTGATTTCTTGATGTGTGAGTAGATTGAGCTGGCCAGGTTCTCATCACTGAACGTCTTCATGAAGAACTCCTTCTTCTGGTCATCTCTGATGAACCCTCGTACTTCTGTCATCCTGTTAACAAACTCCTTCTGATTGATCTGATTGGCTGCTGCAGGTCGTGAGGTTATCCAGATCTGAGCAGAGGGGAGCAGCTCCCCTTTGATGAGGTTTAGTAGCAAATCTTCCACTGGGTACGACTCAGAAACATCCAAGCTAAATGTTTTATTGAAATCGAACTGAAAATTATTTTCATCATAACCATCCATAACAAACATGACTTTGAAGGGGCTGTTGTTGTAGTCTACTGACTTCTGCAATTCGTTGAAGATGTCATTAAGAATGTCTTCCTCAATAAATCTGGTTTCCTTGATGCATGTGTGAATTAGCTTTGCCAAACTAAACTTTTGTCCTTTGAGCAGATTTAACTGGCGGAACTTGAGCGGGAACACGAGGTGTGGATCTTGGGGAAAACATTTCTTGGCCCAGTCAAAGATAAATTTGTGTACGAGGAAAGTTTTGCCAATTCCTGCACAGCCAACGGTCAGCACTGTTCTTTTGTTTCTTCCAGAAGGGTCTTTGAAGATTTCACTGAGTTGGATTTCTTTTTTCTCTCCTGCCTTCTTCATCTCCATCTGTCTGACCTCATGATGTCTGTGGATGTCTGTGACATTGATGTCTACATTGTAGAGCGGGATGAAGATTTTTTCAAACATGATCTCAGGCCGTGTGCCCAGTTTTACACTCAGATATGTATTGCCCATGTTGAGTTGAAGCTGGTCTTCATAGTAAGTAATGAGACGTCCTGATTTTTTCACCAGCAGACCTGTAGTGAACAAAGCAATTATATGTTTAACAGCCTTGTCCAGAGAGAGAGAGAGAGAGAGAGAGAGAGAGAGAGAGAGAGAGAGAGAGAGAAGAGAGAGAGCACAGAGCGGTTTGAGCCAAATGGGACATTATCCGGTCAAGGGTCCTGCTCGCTTAAAATCTATTGTGTGTCCGAGCCTACTGATCCGGAATGTTGCGTTCTCATTTCAGAGACGGATAGCTACACTGTAGCAGCATGTGGGCTAAGCTCCCTCTGTTTGTGTGTGTGTGTGTGTGTGTGTGTGTGTGTGTGTGTGTGTGTGTGTGTGTGTGTGTGTGTGTGTGTGTGTGTGTGTGTGTGTGTGTGTGTGTGACTGGCGCCTACTACTGGTTGCACAAGGGAGCACAGGCTCCCCTCACCCCTCGCACCCCAAAAAAACTCATACAAACACTATATATACATTTACTACATGAACAAATGTTTGATCAATGTAATCAATATATTGTTGGTTTGATCTATAAAAGTTAAGATGTGAGACAGTGGTTGGTCAAGTGTACGTGGAGACACTAATCATTTATATTTTCACATTGTTATCATTATAGATACATAGATGGATGATCAAATATAGATACAAAAGAAAATGTCAAGTTCAAGACTCACCAGGATCCTTCTTTTTCCAGTATAAGTATCCCAGTACTGCTGGCACTAAGAAGATGATGAGGATCACTGTAATAATCCCTGCAATCAATCCTCCCTCTGTGGCAATGTCACTCTCTGAAACACAGTGAGTTTGATTGATTGATTGAATTCAAACTTTATTCCAGACACACAGAGTACAAAGAAATCATAGACATCACACAACAAATTAAATTGATTGATTGATTGAATCGTTAGGGTTAGTTGTCATGGGTTTCCCCATGAGAAGCTAAAACGCACCATAAAGTTCCACAACCTCAAGTCCATCAACCCGTCAGGACGAATAAGTGAACCTGAGGTGACAGGGCCTACTCGGTGGCCCCGCCCCTTCACTGTGGAACTCCCTCCCAGCTCACATCAGAGCTGCCCCCCACCCCCCACCCTCACCACGTTTAAAACCACTCAAAACACACCTTTTCAGACTCACATTCCCCACATAAAATCCCCCTTTGTTTACCTTTCTTTTATAGTTTCAAAATAAAAATAACTAGTTCTTCCTAATAAAGTTGTTTTCATCTTCTTTCAGTAAAACAACTTTGAGTACCAAGCACTATACAAATGGTATGTATTATTATTATTATTAACAGCCATGTCCTACATGGTACACTAAGTCACTCTGGAATATACATTCATTAATCCATTAATAAATGTACATTTAGTAATACATTAAAAATAAATGTATATTTTCTTTGCTTATCAAAGAGCTGTGATAAACATCCTTCTGCTTTGTTGTGAGTTCATAGTAGAAGCAGCTTCACAGGTGGAGGAACACTAGACTTTATGATGACATAACAACCTGACATGGTCCTTTATACTGTAAGTTTTATGTTATTTACATGCTTTGACATAGTGTCATTTACATGTTGGTGCATGACAAAATAATATAGAATGTGATATTGTATATAAAGTATTTATATAATGTATATAGAATGTTACAGTGAATACAGTGTGTAGTATTTATAGAGTGTATATAGAATGTTACAGTGAATACAGTGTGTAGTATTTATAGAATGTATATAGCATGTTACAGTGAATACAGTGTGTAGTATTTATAGAATGTATATAGAATGTTACAGTGAATACAGTGTGTAGTATTTATAGAATGTATATAGAATGTTACAGTGAATACAGTGTGTAGTATTTATAGAATGTATATAGAATGTTACAGTGAATACAGTGTGTAGTATTTATAGAATGTATATAGAATGTTACAGTGAATACAGTGTGTAGTATTTATAGAATGTATATAGAATGTTACAGTGAATACAGTGTGTAGTATTTATAGAATGTATTGTGGAGTGTCGCTAGGCAACCGCTGTCAGGTAAGCACCTCAACGGGGAGAGTCAGTGGGACAGAGGCGGTGCGTGGCCAGCCAGGCCCCGCCCCCAGCTGGGCTGCGTCATCGACGGGCGCTACCTGCCCGTCTATCTGTGGATAGCAGCCACCCCCCCCACCAGCTGGGGAGCGCACAGACAGGCCAAAAGCACCGTCTCTACCTCAGTATGGCCTGACTCTCCACGTTGACCAGACAGGTGCACAGGCGGTAAGTGAACCTCCACTTATTCTCCTCCTCATTATTGGTGTTTATATAACTCAGAGTCTAATGGTTTTATTTCTGTTCTAGGCAACATAGGACCCGACACCGTGTAAACGGAATGTTCATGGACTGGAATCCCACGCAGAGGGCGTGAAGGAGAAACGCACGGACAATTACTGATACAGAGCCCCGAAGGGTTTGTTTATTGATTTATGATTTGAAGTGTCGTCACCAGGGGTTTCCCCCCTGTGGACGTGAAATGATTTGAATAAAACGCCCTGTGAGGCTTTCGCAAATACTGTCTCAGAGTGTTGGTTTGGTTCAGTCTTCACAGTATATAGAATGAGTGAATACAGTGTGTAGTATTTATAGAAGGTATATACAGTATAATGTTACAGTGAATACAGTGAGACAGAGGTGTTTACAGAGGTTCTTCAAGGTGTTAAACAGTGATTAAACATTCATTACCTGAGATGTAACGGTGTGTCTCAACAGTGTAGTTGAAGTGTGGCAGGTGAACTCTACAGGTCACATGACCTGGTAGTGACACTGTCAAATTGCTCTGGACAATGTAACAGTGTTGAGAAGGTCTGTGTGTCACTGAGGGTTCAGCAAGGATGTTGTTTTCATCTCTGTGCAGCCAAGACATCTCAGGTTCAGGATACCAGCACCCAGAGTCACATGACAAAGATACACCACTGTCTGTTGGTCCATTTGAAGAGATCACTGGCTGAGACACTGACCCTGAAAAAACACATAAACATGATTATATATGATTATACATCCATCCATCCTATAGCACTGTAGTGGTTCAATCGGCTCTTTTCTATTGTTATTTATTTGTCCATCCATGTTTTGGACACTGAAACTTACCAACAAGGAGCTGGATCAAAGTGCTGATGTACAGTTGTGGAGCAGAACATCTGTACTTCCCCTCGTCTGAGAGCTTCACCCTGGACAGTTTCAGTGACATGTTACCATCAGGAAGATGATCAGGAAACAGAGACGTCCTCTCTTTGTACAACAGGTTCAGGTCTTGGTCATGTCCATCTTGGAGGAGATGTATGAGGTTCGGCTTCAGGTCAGGTCTGGACCACTCCACTGTCTTCCTGGCCATGTTGAACGGTGGTTTAATGAGACATGGAAGGATCACCTCCTCTCCCTCTTTGACCAGGATGTCCTGAGACCCGATCACCTGATGTTGTCCTTAAAACAAAACCAAATGAAGCATGGTGTTAGTTCATGATGCACACTGGAGTCATACGCTGTAATCAACTGTCTGTCTGTCTGTCTGCCTGTCTGTCTGTCTGCCTGTGTCTATCTACCTGTCTGTCTGTCTGCCTTTCTATCTAATAGATAACAATTGTAGCCCACATTCTGTACTACTTGCAGATGTTATAATAAAACAGGTTATCTGGCGCCCACTGCTGGCGGAATTGAAAACAACATGTGCGTTCAGGTGAGCGGGGAGTTAGATCCTAATATAAGGGGGAAAATTAAACACAGCACCCGGTCAGCTCAGACCACACAGACTGAAGAAAGCATAGAGTAACCTACTATAGTTATACTGTATGTGACATGATTAAAATGAAGTGAGGGAGGAAGGGTACATTTCTAGGAAGGGAAAAAGTGCATTACGAATCAAACACTTAATTAATGGCAGCATATTTTATCATTTCCTTTTGAATAGGAACTTTAGTGTCAACTTAACTGTTCCAGCCTGGGGGCTGGGTGGATGGCGCAGTGATAAAACTACTTGCCTATAATAATAGCTAATAGCTTGTAGATTTGCTATTTTCTGACAAGTTTTTTACATGTTTTACTGTTAAGTGTTTACTCAAAGACACTCCTGGGTACCCATGGTAGTGGTACTCAAGAAGTCCCCTCCCCCCATCTCTCTTTTTCTGGAAACAAAAACAATGGAGCTTACACAAAAAACTAATTTGACCCATTGTTTTACACCTGTTAAACCTGTGATGTGACAATACAGATGATTGAGAATAGCTACAACATGTAGCAAATAACTGAGTACATGTACTCAGACATCTATGTACTCAGTTAGACCTATTAATTAGAGTGTGCAAATGGAATCAAATGGACCCAGTTACTCCAGTACAGTACTTAAGTACAATTTTGAGGTAATATTACTTTGCTTGAGTGTGTGTACTTTATACTTCTTGTTGAGAGTTAATTGACTGACGTCTTAATGAATCTGATTGATTTACGACGCTTTCAATATTCTATTCAACTACATCTAGTAGGCAAATATTATACTTTTTAGTTGGAGTTAACTCTCTACAGATTCATTAATTTCATGGAAACCCCTTCCCTCATGTGGCCTCTGGATGATTTTCAAGATGATTTTATGTTTTGATTATCCTTTTTATCATTTTATTTAAATGCCATTGCAATGGGTGCCCTATGCGTCACTTATGTTTAACTCTCTCAGTGCCACGCCCCGAGATATCCCGAGTTTTTCCCGAGTACCCTCCCTGCCAGCACGAGAAATCCCGAGTTTTAACTTTTGACTGTGGTCGCGCTATTCTGTTTATTTTTCATGATCACTTTCGCTTCCTGACTCCTTCAGACTCATTGGGTTCCGGTTTCATGACGCAGATTCCGTTTCCGGTTCTCATTTTTTTCCCGCGGTAATTTTCGGCCAGAATAGGGAAAGTCACGGTTTTTCACACGGTATAAAAAACGGAGAGGTCCACGTCTACTCTCTTTGGTCTGGGTGACGATCAGTCATCGTAGTCGTGTATCACATCGTAATTTAGCCCGATCAACGATTGTCGAAAATGTCAACATCCGGTTATGACCGGATGTGACGTGAGCCTGTTTGGGAGGGGGTGAGTGAGCCAGCGAGGTCATCAATGTGTCGATTTGTTGCTCTCTACTGGTAGAACTGTATTATGGGTTTAAAAACCCAATCAGATAATTTATTTGAATGAAAAATTACAAAATAAAAAAAACGCAAATTGCTGGCACTGGGGGAGTACTTTATGAAAATACTCTTGGCAGTGAAAGAGTTAATTATAAGCTAGTTGCAGTTATTACAGTTTTAATTTGTACATTTTCCATTCATTATATGAAAGATATTTATAAATGTACCTTCATGACATTGTAATTCTCCATTACGCAGAGGCTGGAAGGTTCCCTCAGGACAGAGTTCACATGATGTTGCTGTGAACTCTGTGCAATGTTCAGACACATGACTTCCTGTTGGACACACAATCACATTGGAATTTAATTTGTTTGCATTTCATAATACTTTTGTAGGACTAAACTACACATATATATATATATATATATATATATATATATATATATAGCCACTCGCTCATATTGAACATGATTCAAAAAAAAAAACACACAGCCTAGGAAACAGGTGAATATATATTTGGTTGTCAACGCGCGACCCCAACGGCACCATCCCGCGACCCCACTTTGGGTTGCGACCCATAGTTTGAGAACCGCTGATATACACTAATGCATAGACATATAAAGGTAGACGCCTCCTTCGGCTCTGAGGCATTGGTATCTCGGGCGCCATTTTAGCGTAGGAAAGCTTCCCTGAAGCTTCCGCGTGTGTCACAGAAGGGGGCGTTCGGTAGGCCAATCAGAGCCAGGTGGGGGCGGGTCTTTTTGTAAGCCAGCTCGTAACCATTTAAAAGGCAGCAGCTGCGCAGCATCTAGACAGTTAGTTGGAAGGAACTTGAATAGCTAACATTAAGGATGTTGGATAAAGGCAATTCTGCAATGTGGCCAGCATATTTCATGTAGTCTGTCAGTGAATGGAGACAACAATATTTTGTGACTATTACTGTTACTTGAAAGTATTTAGGTACGAAAATATGCAATTTAGATGTAACCAAATATAGGCCTACTGGATTCATAACTCCATGTCTTGTATTTGTGACAAACTTAACCGCTTGAAAATAGGTTGAAAATTCAGGGAGTTGTAAGATTTTAATTGTGGAGAGACCGTCTGCTTCAATGGACATAAATGCATTAGAACAGTGGTTTTCAACCTTTTTCATATCAAGGTCCATTATTTATTCGGCATTTGAGCCACAGAACACCGTTTGATGAGCTTTAGCCTCTCACACCCAAAACTTAGAATATGTTGTCAAAATAACAATTCTTTACGTTCTCTAATTGTGTACCTGTATAGTAAGTAATGCAGATGTTTAACAATTTGACTTGACTTGAGAGTGTGAAATGTTATACTCAAGATTTAAAGATCTATAAGGGTCCATTTGGTTATCAACTCTCCATCATTTAGCTGGGGACCACCTGGAACCCCCTCAAGGACCACTGGTTGAGAACCATTGCACTGACAAGTCCCGGAAAAGACGCACTGTGATTGGCCAGTAGTCAACGCACTGTGAGCGCTGTGATTGGCCAGTAGTCACTTTCAGTGTCAGTTTGCCTACGCTAAAATGACGGCCGCGATACCAGTTGCTCCAACGAACTGCAGAGGCCAATGAGGTATCTAGGTTTCTATATCTATACACTAATGCACAACAAGCATAAGACACCCAGACAATTTAAAAGATGTAGTTCTTACCAGGGCCACACAGGGGGCAGCATCTCTCCTCTATATAATACTCTGAACTGGAACATGTGACATCAAATCCAACTTCCACAGGCATCTTAAACATCTATTGAACAATGGAAATATCATCATTACTTATTCAGTTTGC
Organism: Gymnoscopelus braueri; assembly: GCF_963280865.1. Lineage (NCBI taxonomy): Eukaryota > Metazoa > Chordata > Actinopteri > Myctophiformes > Myctophidae > Gymnoscopelus > Gymnoscopelus braueri. The sequence continues at coordinate 43,841,451 of NC_137622.1, forward strand.
TTTATTTAATAAAATGTTAAATATCAAAGATACATATAAATTGAAGTGTGTGTGTGTGTGTGTGTGTGTGTGCGTGTGCGTGTGCGTGTGTGTGTGTGTGTGTGTGTGTTGTACAGATGTGTGAGTGAGACAGCCAATTGTTTTACCAAAGAATAGACAATTAAACATGTCACAGGAATGACAACCATGAATAGTCCTCTCCAAAACAAAGCTGGGATGTCTGTAAGAATAAATAACAAAATAAATCCATTATTGTATGAAATGTTATATGGCAGGGAAATAATAGTGCTTAATTCTAAGATGTTGAGCTCTCAGACTGTCAGCTTCAAGTGGAGCTGTGTGTGTGTGTGTGTGTGTGTGTGTGTGTGTGTGTGTGTGTGTGTGTGTGTGTGTGTGTGTGTGTGTGTGTGTGTGTTGTAGCGGATTACCCCTTTACGTTCACTTGTTTGGGGTGCCAGCCGGCTTTTCAACAGACAATTTATTTAGAGTGAATACCTTAAAGAGGGTAACAACCCTCCACAAGGATACATATTTGAGACGCCATGCAACCTGCATGTACCACACAACATGAACCCATAATTTACACACCACACAGTCACAAAGAGGAATAGACTCAAATCAACACTCAATTTCAATATATAGTTCGTTCAACAGTTCACATTAAAAAAGTAACACGCAGTCCTTGATTAAACCAAAAAGTACCTTTTTATGATTTTATTAATTATTCAGTTCATAGTTCAGTTCCACTTCCAACCAAAAAATATCCACAGTTAATAGTTCCTTAATCCAAAAAAGAATCCAAAATAAATCCTGTTTAGGAAACCGTTCCACGCCCAAAATAAACAAAAATAACCCCCTTCAAAACCCCTCCAGCCTCGCGTTTCGCCTGTTAATAGGCTCCAATGCGGCATAGTCAACAATATAATAATAAAAGAAAACGTTTCATGCTCATGTCATGTGTGTGTGACTCCTTATTTTTGAGAGCATAATGTTTCACTGTCATTTCCAGTTATATTCTTTGGACTAAATTTATAGAAAACATGAAGTGCATTACTTTAGAATAGATGACATGCTAATGTTCAAATACTCTTGTCATATAGCCTAAGTCGTGTAATTATGTACCATTCTGCCAAATGAAAGACCATCTCCTATCATGAAACAGTTCAAAAGAACCCTATAGAATTGGGGGTTCACATTTTGTCATTATGAATGCTTATACAATGTAGAATGTACCGTGATCAATGAGTAGAGCAAGCAGGGTGTAAATGTAATCATTTTATTTAGAAAAATAATATATTATATGGTTGTATCTCATAAGGTGGGTCCCAGGGGTCTTCATCAGCCAAACATTACTCCATTTTCGCAGGCTGACGACACAACATTCTGTCCTGTTATAAAACACATTAGATTACACTTGTAGATTAAATAGATATCATCCGACGTGAAGCCTAATTTATACTAATATTGCATGCGAGCCGCAAATAGCAGACCTACAAGCTCACAAAGTGTTGAGTCCGCGACGCGTTGTGAGCTTTTAGATCTGCTATTTGCGGGACCCGACGACATCATGAAATTCAGTAGCCCTGAAACATGACAGTCATGGCGGAGCTTCAACCTGGTGTTTGCACTTTCTACATGTACAGACCGTACATCTACATAAACGTTCAGATTTCAAATATAAAGTGCTGACCTCATGCCACGGATGTTACAATTTGAATCGGGTGGGTCTAAGTACCAGTATCTTCCCTATTGTTTAATAAAAAGCATTTTAATCCGATCGGTGGCCATTTTCTCCTTATGCTTTCAATTACGCGACCCTATCGGTTGGGATGTGTATTGCACTCTGATACATTATACATCTATGAGAAAATGGCCACCGTTCGGATTTAAATGTTTTTTTATTGAACAATATGGAAGATACGGGTACTTAGACCCACCCGATTGCAATTGTAACATCCGTGGCAACGGGGTAAGAACTTTATATTTGAAATCTGACCATTTATGTAGATGAACGGGCTGTAAATGGAAAAAGTGCCAAAACCAGGTTGAAGTTCCGCCATGACCGTCATGTTTCAGGGCTACAGTCAAAGTAAACAACAATAACTAACTTTCCGTATGCACGCCACGGCTCCACAAATCCAATAATAAAAAGATTGATGCCAGCACTCACGTTGTGTCCCTCATGTATAGGATAGGACAGGCTACTGTGTATGTTCCACCAAGAATCATCCCTGACACGTTGCTGCTCCTCGTCCGCCACAGCAGCTACTGCTGCCCGCCTGGCTGCGCAGCAGCCTCCTCCTCCTCGTCCCTGCGCTGCGGCTGTTCTTCGGTGTACTCGGGTTCAAATAAGTAACCCTGCTGTATTTCTGACTCCGAGATAACGTAAAAATAGTCATCTTCCTCCATGGATTGGTCGGACTTTGATATGTTTGCAGACGCCATGATTGTGCATGTGAGGTAGCTAATGGGAGTGGCCGAGTGGGGAAAGAAGGTTGAACAAAATGTTAGGGCGACACCTTCGGGGACGGTCCTTTGAGCTATGGGGGTTGGTTTGGATTTGAACTACACCTGTAGTCCAGGGATTCCGTTAGCCGGTATTTACCGGCCATTGACCGGTAAAATGTTTAATTGGCCGGTAAATATAAACACCACCGGCCACCGTGGCCGGTTGGGAAAATGCTGTTATTAGGCTATTTTATCATTTAAGCCTATTATTAATATTATTATTTGCATAAAGTAGTTGGCTACAACCATTACAATCATAATCATTTAAAGTTTATATCATGTTCTGACTGTGTGGTTTAATTCCGACAGCCTGCTCGGCTGCTGCTGCGCGCTGCAGTTATAGAATAGCCTATTCGTTGTACGATGGTGTCGCGCGTTGAAAATATCAGAGCTACAAGCTCACAGCACGTCGCAACGCGCCGCGTTGTGAGCTTGTATGTCTGCTATTTTTGATACGCCACAGCACCGCTAAGAGACACAGCTGTGTCTCCTCCTGATCAGCGCTGAGTAGGGTGGCTCGCTCGGGTGTTGATAAACAGAACCGGGATTTTCCGAGGTGATAGAATCTGAACCAAACCGGACCCAATTGTCGATAAAGGGACCCGTCCCGTCCCGAACACGTGTGGGTCGTGGATATTATGCGAGCACAGTTACTGCAATGGATAAAGTGGTGAAAGTTGGTGAAAGCAACTATAAAGGCAAGTAATCAACCTCGCGCAAGGCCACATATATCATGACATATATAATTAACGTTAACAAAACAAAACAAAACCTAATTTTGCATATCAAGGTTGAATGAGAATCGATGTAAAATAAAAAATATATATTAATTTGTTTATACTGTGCGACGGTGTTGCGCAGGGAAACCACAGCCCGCAGGGTAATTAAGACTCGCCCCAAAACACCCTCGCCCCCATTTTTCAGGCGGACCAGCGGTTCTTGTATTCTTGTATTTGTTTTACTGAGGATAAGGGTAGAAATAGGTTTAGGATTAGGTATAGTTTTACTGAGGTTAAGATCAGGAATAAGGTTAGGGTTAGGCATAGTTTACTGATATGTTTAGGAATACCAGGCGAATACCGCCGGATTTTCCCCGGGGCGACTGTGTTTTGGGGCGAGCGTTTTGGTATTCGTCACGCAGCAGTTCAGCAGCGCAGCAGCGCAGCTCTAACGTAACGAGGTGTAATGAGCCCAATCAGTTGGGTGCATGTATCCAGTGCAAACACGCATGTGACGTTAATTATAATATGGCCGGTAAATGTATTCTTTGGCCGGTAAAATATAATCCTGCCGGCCATGGTGGCCGGCCCCAAAAATGCCTAGCGGAAACCCTGCTGTAGTCACCTGCAGTCATGTAGTGCGGACATAAGGTGAGACATGCAACTCTGGCATCATTTGACGCCAGCGTTGCATGTCTCATGGATAACAATCTAAAAACACAGATAAAACACAAAAAACACACCAGGATCATGTTTATGGGTCCTAGACTTCCTAAAAATAGGGGTTTTATGCAAAATCGGCGAAGTGTCCCTTTAATGGCCGGTCCGGATCCGCCGTTGCTGTTGCCTCGCCGATGTCCACTTGTTGTTTGTTTCGTTTTCGCGGATCCAACGGGTGTCCTCCCGACACAGACTGTAACACGTGCGGCGCACGGACGCTAGAGCCATAAACATAATATATGGCTATAATAACACAAACCGAACGGTCGCAGCCTCTTCGGTTGTGAAACGCTACACGAACACAGACAGTGACAGAGCCAGCGAGGTGATTTCCTGGAGTGCACTTCAAAGGGAGCGGGGTGGAGAGCGTGCGGAGACAGAAGGAAGGTGATAGGCTGACCGGTTTTGTGAATGGGGAGTGGAACTAGTGAATGAACGTGACGTGAAAATATAATCAGGGGGCGGACCGCCACAGTGTGTGTGTGTGTGTGTGTGTGTGTGTGTGTGTGTGTGTGTGTGCGCGTGTACACGAGTACAGACAAGAACAGGATTACAAAATGGCCCAGGTATGTTTTAGGGTTTGTCTCTCATGCAAAGGTGTGATAAAGTCAAGTGTGATTGGCTAGATGTGTAAAAGTCAAGTCCAAAGTCACCTCACTATTTACAAATAACTATTTTAACTTGAATAAAGTCACAATATTTTGGAGTTCACCCTCTGTCTTTTCCATATTTTTTTGAGATTTTGAAGTCAATTAACGAGAGTAGGAAGCGTTTCCTAAATATGTCATATTATACACATGTGTGTCTTTAAAATTCAAATGCCTGAAGAAGGTCTATGACCTTAATAAAAGTTCTCCGTATTGTTCTAGTGAAGACGGTGTGTGGGTTATTAGATTTTCATCTGATCCCTGCCTACGCACCGTCTCTGAGCTGATCAGGTGTGCATTAGACCTAGTTTTTCCTGTCTTTAAAATAAAAAAAATGATTTTCTGCAAACAAAACATGGAACACCAAAGCAGACGGTGAACTTGTGGTCTGGTTGATCGGTCTCACCTCCTCTCAGCCAGGGTTCACACTTGGGACTGCCTGTGTCTGTGTTCTTTGTAATCTCTGGAACCTCAGTCACACCTGCAAAGACATTCAAAATCAAACAGAGGGAGACACAATGTCAGCAGGACTTGAAACCAAGACTTGTAGACCATCAGCCAATTAGATGATTTCTAGACAAGCAGTATTACAGGATCATACACTGACCTACATTCATCACTTGTAGCCCATCAGAATGATGGAACACCAGTGTGTATAGTGACTCACTACCTCCTGAACTAGTGACTGCTGTCCTTTATCTTCAGAGGAAATTTAAATACCTATGTGAACAGCCTGTCAGGTAGAGTTCTAAAATTGGTTCACTAGAGATTGAACAGCGGACAATTTGATCGTCACGAGTCACCATAAATTACGGCCAACCGTTTTTGTTTTATATATGTATTTGTGCGTGTAACTGCGCAGAATGGGTGAAAGACTCCACTGTGTTTGTGTTACTACTGTACTATGAAAACGGTAGGTATGGGTCGTAACGAGGTGGTGCGAGGTCATTTGGACCAGAGCGGTGTGGTGTGGTGCAGGGCTGCTGTGTTGAAACCCGACATATTTGATCGTCTACAACTTCAAATGTGAGGTGGACTCTGGCTAATACTGTGGCATGGTCATATTGGACCTCCAGAAGGCATTTGAAGGCATTAAATCACTCTATACTGATTGATAAGGCAATCGGTTTTGATCAGTGAACTGGATGAATCCTATCTGGAGGGGAGAGAACAGGTGGTGGATGTGAACGGAACCCTGTCCTCCCTCCTCCCAGTGAGCTGTGGCGTTCCTCAAGGAAGCATACTAGGGCCATAACTGTTCCTAATTTACATTAACAACATGAAATCAGCATGTGACTGCAATTTGTTCTTGTTCGCAGATGACTCGGCTATGTAAAATCCGTCAAACTATCATTACACCTGGGTAAAATGTTTGGGGGGGGGGGTAGAAAAAATAATATTGTTTTGATATTACAGCACTTTGGATTATGGCACTTTTCTATTGTTGGTTGATTTGAACAGAGAAGGAAAATCATTGATATATTGTGTTTAAAGTATTCTAAAAGTAGCCCCATTGGTCATAACCTCAACAACTACAAAGTTATCCCAGTGAATTGACTCTACCCGAAGGAAATAAATGGATGATGATTACCATCATTTGGTTCGGGAGATGAAGCTGCACTTTCCCCTGACGTCTCTGGAACCTCAGTCACACCTGCAAAGACATTCAAAGTCAAACAGAGGGAGACAGAATGTCAGCAGGACTTGAAACCAAGACATGTCGACCATCAGCCAACAATTAAATGATTTCTAGACAAGCAGTATTACAGGATCATACACTGACCTACGTTCATCACTTGTAGCCCATCAGAATGATGCAACACCAGTGTGTATAGTGACTCACTACCTCCTGAACTAGTGACAGCTGTCCTTTATCTTCAGAGGACATTTTATTACCTATGTGAACAGCCTGTCAGGTAGAGTTCTAAAATTGGTTCACTAGACATTGAACAGCGGACAATTTGATCGTCACGAGTCACTATAAATTACGGCCAAGCGTTTTTGTTTTATATATGTATTTTGGATCTTCTCAGTGTGATGTCTCCCGCGTGTAACTGCGTAGAATGGGTGAAAGACTCCACTGTGTTTGTGTTACTACTGTGCTATGAAAATGGTAGGTATGCGTCGTAACGAGTTGGTGCGAGGCCATTTGGACCGGAGCGTTGTGGTGTGGTGCGGGGCAGGGCTGCTGTGTTGAAACCCGGCATATTTGATCGTCTACTTCAAATGTGAAGTGGACTCTGGCTAATACTGTGGCATGGTCATGTTGGACCTCCAGAAGGCATTTGAAGGCATTAAATCACTCTGTACTGATTGATAAGGCAATCGGTTTTGATCAGTGAACTGGATGAAATCCTATCTGGAGGGGAGAGATCAGGAGGTGAACAGAACCCTGACCTCCCTCCTCCCAGTGAGCTGTGGCGTTCCTCAAGGAAGCATACTAGGGCCTTAACTGTTCCTAATTTACATTAACAACATGAAATCAGCATGTGACTGCAATTTGTTCTTGTTCGCAGATGACTCGGCTATGTCAAATCCGTCACACTATCATTACACCTGGGTAAAATGTTTGGGGGGGAGGGGTAGAAGGGAAATATTGTTTTGTTATTACAGCACTTTGGATTATGGCACTTTTCTATTGTTGGTTGATTTGAACAGAGAAGGAAAATCATTGATATATTGTGTTTACAGTATTCTAAAAGTAGCCCCATTGGTCATAACCTCAACAACTACAAAGTTATCCCAGTGAATTGACTCTACCCGAAGGAAATAAATGGATGATGATTACCATAATTTGGTTCTGGAGATGAAGCTGCACTTTCCCCTGACGTCTCTGGAACCTCAGTCACACCTGCAAAGACATTCAAAGTCAAACAGAGGGAGACAGAATGTCAGCAGGACTTGAAACCAAGACTTGTCGACCATCAGCCAACAATTAGATGATTTCTAGACAAGCAGTATTACAGGATCATACACTGACCTACATTAATCACTTGTAGCCCATCAGAATGATGCAACACCAGTGTGTATAGTGACTCACTACCTCCTGAACTAGTGACAGTTGTCCTTTATCTTCAGAGGAAATGTAATTACCTATGTGAACAGCCTGTCAGGTAGAGTTCTACAATTGGTTCACTAGACATTGAACAGCGGACAATTTGATCGTCACAAGTCACTATAAATTACAGCCAAGCGTTTTTGTTTTATATATGTATTTTGGATCTTCTCAGTGTGATGTCTCCCGCTTGTAACTGCGTAGAATGGGTGAAAGACTCCACTGTGTTTGTGTTACTACTGTGCTATGAAAATGGTAGGTATGCGTCGTAACGAGGTGGTGCGAGGCCATTTGGACCGGAGCGTTGTGGTGTGGTGCGGGGCAGGGCTGCTGTGTTGAAACCCGGCATATTTGATCGTCTACTTCAAATGTGAGGTGGACTCTGGCTAATACTGTGGCATGGTCATGTTGGACCTCCAGAAGGCATTTGAAGGCATTAAATCACTCTGTACTGATTGATAAGGCAATCGGTTTTGATCAGTGAACTGGATGAAATCCTATCTGGAGGGGAGAGATCAGGAGGTGAACAGAACCCTGTCCTCCCTCCTCCCAGTGAGTTGTGGCGTTCCTCAAGGAAGCATACTAGGGCCTTAACTGTTCCTAATTTACATTAACAACATGAAATCAGCATGTGACTGCAATTTGTTCTTGTTTGCAGATGACTCGGCTATGTAAAATCCGTCAAACTATCATTACACCTGGGTAAAATGTTTGGGGGGGAGGGGTAGAAGGGAAATATTGTTTTGTTATTACAGCACTTTGGATTATGGCACTTTTCTATTGTTGGTTGATTTGAACAGAGAAGGAAAATCATTGATATATTGTGTTTACAGTATTTTTAAAGTAGCCCCATTGGTCATAACCTCAACAACTACAAAGTTATCCCAGTGAATTGACTCTACCCGAAGGAAATAAATGGATGATGATTACCATCATTTGGTTCGGGAGATGAAGCTGCACTTTCCCCTGACGTCTCTGGAACCTCAGTCACACCTGCAAAGACATTCAAAGTCAAACAGAGGGAGACAGAATGTCAGCAGGACTTGAAACCAAGACTTGTCGACCATCAGCCAACAATTAGATGATTTCTAGACAAGCAGTATTACAGGATCATACACTGACCTACATTCATCACTTGTAGCCCATCAGAATGATGCAACACCAGTGTGTATAGTGACTCACTACCTCCTGAACTAGTAACAGCTGTCCTTTATCTTCAGAGGAAATGTAATTACCTATGTGAACAGCCTGTCAGGTAGAGTTCTACAATTGGTTCACTAGACATTGAAAAGCGGACAATTTGATCGTCACGAGTCACTATAAATTACGGCCAATCGTTTTTGTTTTATATATGTATTTTGGATCTTCTCAGTTTGATGTCTCCCGCGTGTAACTGCGTAGAATGGGTTTAAGACTCCACTGTGTTTGTGTTACTACTGTGCTATGAAAACTGTAGGTATGGGTCGTAATGAGGTGGTGCAAGGCCATTTGGACCGGAGCGTTGTGGTGTGGTGTGGGGCAGTCTACCGTGTCGAAACCCAGCATATTTGATCGACTACTTCAAATGTGAGGTGGACTTGGGCAAATACTGTGGCATGTTGGACCTCCAGAAGGCATTTGAAGGCATTAAATCACTCTATACTGATTGATAAGGCAATCGGTTTTTATCAGTGAACTGGATGAATCCTATCTGGAGGGGAGAGAACAGGTGGTGGAGGTGAACAGAACCCTGTCCTTCCTCCTCCCAGTGAGCTGTGGCGTTCCTCAAGGAAGCATACTAGGGCCTTAAATGTTCCTAATTTACATTAACAACATGACATCAGCATGTGACTGCAATTTGATCTTGTTCGCAGATGACTCGGCTCTGTAAAATCCGTCAAACTATCATTACACCTGGGTAAAATGTTTTTTTTTGGGGGGGGGGGGGGGGGGGGGGTAGAAGCAGTGCTGTGTTCTATCGTGTTACCCTGTATACGTAGTGTGGCCTGCAGAAAATGTTTGGGGGCTAGCGTATACATCCAAAAACCTACCAAAACAGCGTATCTGATACGCTGATTTGCATCTGACACGCAGGAGGAGGGACTGGGGCAAGAATGTGGATTTCAAGCCTAGTGACTGTCTGAGGGGAGGGCTTTTATGTGCGGCTATTGTCTTTCTTGAAGTGATAATTAATGGCCGCTGACGAAGGAATTCACACATTAACTCAACGACCTGCCATTCACTTCATTGAACGGCAAGTCACTGAAGTGAGTACTTCATTAGCATTCAAACTGCGCGTCACAGCACAGCATAAAAGTCAAGGAAATGATGGTCAGTCTACTCCTGACTTGGAGCTAATGGGCCACTTTTTTTGCACATGCATGTGTTTCTTCAGTTACTTTTTATTTCTTTATTGCTGCTAAACCAAAACAAAATAATGTTAACTCTAATGCTTGTATGCAAGACTTAAATTAAGGTCCTTACACACTGGGGGCGATTTTTTCATGCGATAATAATACGTTTTTTTTTAAAACCTTATAAAGTCAATGCAAGCTTCCACATCCGTTTCGCGGAGCAAAAAAACTACTTTTATTTATTCTGACCGCATCCTAATTTTGCGGATATTCGCATAATCGCCGGTGTGTAATGACCTTTACAATAAAACATTCAATACTTCTTCAATACTTTTTCTGTCTTCAATGCCAAGTTAATACTACTAGACCCTACCCGGTGAAGGGCGCAGGCGAAAGTAGTTGCAAACTTGGGGTTATTGCACGTCCTGTCGTGCGGTTTCTCCCGCCCCCCCCCCCCCCCCCCCCCCATCTCCCCTGGTCACCCCTCCCCACGGGCACCCCCCCCCCTCCCTTCGCGGAACCCCCCGGGTCCCTATCTCCCATTGTTTGACACATAAACGCTAATAAGAAGCTGAGATTTGATGAAATTGAAAAACGGGCTTCGCAGTTAAGTTCAGATGGTAATGGTCAATGGCTGTGTGCAAAATCAGAGCAATTGCTCCAGCCACTGAGGAGAACCGGGCAGCTTCACGACTACAGACGCGACGACTACAAACGCGACTACTACAGAGGTTAGTCAAATTATAGGAGGATTCTGTAATAGATACAGGAATGCTTGCTGTTGACACTGCTATTATATCTGATAAGCCTAATCAGCATATGGTAATAATCCATGCTTTCTCTAAGGCTAAAAGCAGCTCCAAGTGCTTGAGTTACAGGGTGATTAACATTAGAAACAGTAGAAAACCAGTACAAAGCATACTGTAATTGTACCCAGTCTTACTGAGAAACTGGGCCAGACGCAGTTTGCCAGTGGGCCACACAGTTGCTGAGTGGGCCACATACGCGAGCAAAGCGCGCGTGCACATTTTTAAGTGAGGTTTGGAAATTTGTACAACAAATCCTGCGCTGTGATTGGCCAAAAATGTACCCTGCCTAACCCTGCACCGTGATTGGCCAATCACAGTCTATTCAGGACTGTGATTGGCCAGTCTATTCAGGACTGTGATTGGCCAGTGTCACATGACACATGTGCATAGCCCTATATAAGAAACCATAACTTAAAAAAAAAACATAACTTTGTTTTTCTCAAGTTATGGTTTCTTCCATCATAAAGAGTGTTTCAATAAATATATTTATTTTTTGTAAATGATTGGTTGACTCCATTCAGTATTGTGATTAGCTAGCAAGACACCGCCCACTTCACACAGGGTGTGATTTTTGGGCGGTGAAACCGCCCCTATAAGTGAGATTTGGAAAAATGTACAAATATTTTGGCCAGTGAAACCGGCCCTAAAAGTGAAGTTTGGAAATTTGTACAATTATCCTGCGCTGTGATTGGCCAATCACAATCTATTCAGGACTGTGATTGGCCAGTGTCACATGACACATGTGCATAGCCCTATATAAGAAACCATAACTTGAAAAAAAAACATAAATTTGTTTTTTTCAAGTTATGGTTTTGTCCATCATAAAGAGTGTTTCAATAAATGTATTTATTTGTACTTTGTACATGATTGATCGACTCCATTCAGTATTGTGATTAGCTAGCAAGACACATATATTTATATATGACACATTTATATATGTGTCATATATATTTATAACTATAAATATATATATTTATAGTTATTTAGTTATATAGTTATTTATTTTTTGTACATCATTGGTTGACTCCATTCAGTATTGTGGTTAGCTAGGAAGACACCGCCCACTTCACACAGGGTGTGATTTTTTTACATTAATGAATTATATACGCACGCATGTGTACGTGCCGTGCGTGTGGGAGGGAGGGAATAGTATAGTATACCCTCCAAAAAATCTAGAACACACCACTAGGTAGAAGGGAAATATTGTTTTGTTATTACAGCACTTTGGATTGTGGCACTTTTCTATTGTTGGTTGATTTGAACAAAGAAGGAAAATCATTGATATATTGTGTTTACAGTATTCTACAAGGAGCCCCATCGGTCATAACCTGAACAACTACAAAGTTATCCCAGTGAATTGACTCTACCCGAAGGACATAAATGGATGATGATTACCGTCATTTAGTTCGAGAGAGGAATCTGCACTTTTCCCTGACGTCTCTGGAACATCAGTCACACCTGCAAAGACATTCAAAGTCAAACAGAGGGAGACACAATGTCAGCAGGACTTGACAAGACTTGTCGACCATCAGCCAACAATTAGATGAATTCTAGACAAGCAGTATTACAGGATCATACACTCGTTTCGGTAAAATCCGTCAAACTATCATTTCACCTGGGTAAAATGTTTCCGTCCAAAATTAACCTCAGTAAGCCACAGACTTTACGATCAGAGTGGGTGACAATGTTATCACAAGGAAAGAAGAGATTACCTATATGGGTTGTATTTTAGATAAAACAAATATTTCCGGTGATAATCCAGAAAGTCAACCAAAGAATAATAGTTTTGGGCAGGATCTCCTCGTTGGTCAGTAGGAACACACTGAGGACACTAGCTGGAGCACTAATACAATATCATTTTGACAATGCATGCACCTCATGGTACTATAGCACCTCAAAGGCATTAAAACCAGTGACCATGTATCTGTCAAACTACTTCACTAGAGTGAGAAACACCAGAGGGAGCTCCACTGATGACCCCCCCCGGATTTGGCACAGACATGGGAGTGAATTAATTTTACGGTTATGGAATGCCCTACCAACAGCCATCAAAAAGTGTGACTCCCTACCCTCTTTCAAACGCCATAAAAGAACACCTGTCTGTCTGTTCATTTTGAACAGGACATCGACAACTAGACTTCTAGCTTGCCACCAGAAATTGACCCTGGTTCTTACTTTGTGTCTTGGCCCTGGCTGCATCATTACAGAAGATGACCACTCTCTGGAACCCCTTTTTGTCCAACACCGTCTAATAGGACACACACACACACACACACACACACACACACGCACACGCACACGCGCACACACACACACACACACACACACACACACACACACACACACACACACACACACACACACACACACACACACACACACACACACACACACACACAGCGTATCCATTAAACACACATGACAGCATACACATTAAACCACATTTTTACACGGCTCGGCTGAATGCTTGATTCTGATTGGTCAATCAGTGAATTCATTGGTGTGTTATTTTTCAATAATGACCCCTGAACTCAATAACAGAGCGCTGTCTGATCAAAGACTCAGCAGGTGGTGAGGGGTGTGTGTGTGTGTGTGTGTGTGTGTGTGTGTATACCTTGTCAGTGAGCTGGTCCAGGTAACTGAGTGCGTTGGCGTCCTGGACCCCCCACAGACCCAGGGCCTTCAGCCTGACCAGCAGAGAGGCCTCGTCCTGGTCAGCCACCGCCTCCTGCACCTGCCTCACTGGATGGATGGACCCACGCGCGCGCGCGCACGCACACGCACGCACGCACACACACACACACACACACACACACACACACACACACACACACACACACACACACACACACACACACACACACACACACACACACACACACACACACACACACACACACACACACACACACACATGTTATGTGAATATACTTTTATTGCTCCTAGTATTGATGATTTCTTGCATATTATTGTATGTCTTTATTATGTCTTGATGAATTGAATACACAGGACCACAATGGAAACAAACTCCCAGGGCTTTTTATGTTATCCTTTTAGCATTATTGTAGAACTGTAACTGTAGTAACTTTTTGCAAACTGTTAATAAAGTGTTCAATCAATCAAGACATTGTTAGTGCGATATCATGATGGCAATATCGTTTGATCATATTGATTGATTGATTGATTGATTGATCTCCACTTACCTTTGAGAGGAATCAGTAGATCATTCCTTTTTATCTTCTTCAGAACATTAGCCACGATTTGAATCGCAATACTGGGATAGGTCTGTGTGATCAGCTCTGTGGTTGTAATCCTGTCAGCGTTCTGTAGACAACTCTTTGAGAGCGCCTTGAGACCTTCAAGGTTAGCAGGCTGCCGCAGTTGATACTGGAAGGTTTTCAACTCTTGGTCTTCAAGCTCTTGCAGAATTTCAAAGATGCTATTATCAAGTGTCTCCATGTTTGATTCCTGGTATCATTTGGGATGGTGTTAGTCACAAATCATAGTTCAGGTGGTGTAGTTCTACAATGAGTCCACTAGATGGTGCACAGTAACTACATTAAAAGAATAAGAAAGCTATAAATAGGGTTTTGATATAAATTGGTGTTTGTTTTGTTCATTCAACCCATTAAGACCTGAGGCTGATTCTACAAATGTTGCTATATCAGTGGTTCTCAAACGTTTTCATCTCATGACTCATCCAAGATGTCAGACAGATGTGACACATCAAGCATGACTCACCAATGGAAGGTTTAGTAACAATCAGTTGTTTGCTTCTGTTTCTATCAGGACATCACTGAAAACAAAGAAATATAAATGTTAGACATGACCTCACAATTCATTTAATGAACGTATAATCTGCTAGTACGATCCTAAGACATCAAATCTAAATATTGTGTGTATGTTACAGTACATGCAGGACATCAGTCAGATGCGAGTCGACGCTGCTGATGCATTTGTACACTCTCAGAGTTATGCCGGTCCTTAAATGATAAAATGATAGAACCACTGATATTGTAATTGTATAGCAGACGTGAAGAATATACAAGCTCTGACAGTGTGATAAAACAGTTCCGGAAACGGTTCCAAAATGTGATGGAACCGATTCTGGTTCCTCAATGTTGGATCGGGTTCCTCCGGTTCTGGATCCAACGCTAACAGCAGGTACCATCCATGAGATTGGTGAAAAAAATAATGTAATAAGGTAAAAGTCCACATTGTCCACAAGGAAAATAAAATTCAAAGAAAAGCTCATGGACCCCATGAGCTTTGGGCCCCTGGGTCTGGGCCCAGTGGGCCTGGGTCTGGGCGTAAGGTACTTTGTTTGCTATTCTAAATGTGAATATTTAGGTTACTATCATGTGTTTTCTTTATATGTTGATTGATGTATTGATTTTGTTCCAGTAGTGCGTTGCTGTTTGTCGGCCATGGATTCATTCTCGTTCCCTTTGGTTTATGTGCAGCCAGCGAGGTGTGTTATTGTTCCTTTTATGCCTTCATTACCTTCATGTTGTAGAATGTTTATGCTTGATGTTATTATTTATGTGCGTGTAAATTTATGTCCGTAGCTAACTATAATATTTAAATATAAAATAATAATAATGAATATGTAACCGTTTATAAGTTGTATCTATCTCATAAGGAGAAAAACACAGCAACAACAAAGAAGAAAACATAAATACAACTTTGTTGCTTTCCAGGCCTCTCCCTATACACAAAAATAGATACAAATATTGTGACTAAATAATAGCCGTACTACATTGAACCTATTTCTTTGTTCCGCTTTTTTCCATCTCCTGAAAAGTATTGGTACAGACTGAAGATTATGTAACGTAGTTTAAGTTGACGTTACCTGTCACCAGTGTTGCATTGGTGATTTTATCTTTGGTGGTATGCTATTTTAATGACGTTACGTGTACGTCGCTTAATAACTTCACTACACATTAAGTTAATTCACGCTGACACCCGGCATTTTTGTAAAGTTTGTTGAGGTGTGAACTTAAGGGCTGTTTTTTAATCTGTGCATGTGCGTGCACGTGCTCCTGAAAAATCTTTGGCCGGACGCTATGTAACCGCTAGTCCACATCAACATAATATGTTATGTAGACATAAATACACATCCATGATTTTACACAACAAACAGTGATAATGAGACAGAATGAACCACCATCTTGTCTTGTCCTGCTCCTCCGTGCAGAGTTTACTTTAAACATTGCTGTTTTGCTGAAAGTTGAAGTTTACTTTCCATTTCATCCTTGGATTTATATATTACTTCTGTTACAACCTCACAAACCAGGCTTTCCACACAGCGGAGGTTTTCATTACAAACTGACCAGTGTGATCCGGTCTAGAGCTCGCCTTCCGTTTGCACACACACCCACACACCCACACACACCCACACATACACGCACCGTTTCCATATCCACTCTAGAGACCCAGACCAGATCAGCAACATGTAAAATGAACTGATCCCAGTCTAATCAGGTAGCCTAGTAATGCATTTTTAAATGTAAGTTATGTTTTTGACAAACAGAGATTGAAGGGAATGTGATGTTTTTGAAAAGGTTGTGTCAAAGAAAAGTTATAGACTATTCTGATAGTGATCATTTCTATAGACATTTCCAATTTTAGTGTTCCAGCTCCAATTCTGTCTGATCATTTTAATGTTGGCCTATAAATAGTTTTTTGTTTGTTTAATCACTTTCTATTTCAATTATTTATCATGTATCTTGTATGAGTTCTCTCTCCTGATTGAATCAAATCTGTATTACAACCTGAACATGCATTTAATGTTTACTAAAGAGCTGGAGAGACAAGGAGACTCCTGTTACTGAATTAAACACTATATAACAAAGACAGAATGTAGAGTTATTTACCACATATTTAACAAATAAATATCACTTAACCGAACTCTAAATGATCACAGTAATGGAATGTTTAATGTAAAACAATGTAGAAGATAGTTTTATATTCTTACTTAGTGGAAAATACTGCATGGCTCTGCACCTCCTCAGACGCAACATCCTGAGAGAGAGGGAGAGAGAGAGAGAGAGAGAGAGAGAGAGAGAGAGAGAGAGAGATGCAATATGAAAACATTAGCGAACCTTGAGAAACATGAAAACATTACATAGCATTAACCACATGAACCCCAGCATGCCTATTCTGGGGGGAACATTGCCTAACCTATTAATCCTGATGAAATATTGTATATTTTAGCCACACTGTACTGTCTATTTGAGTTCTGTCTCACCAGAGACAATGCAGAAGAAGCACGGTTTATACCTTGTCGCACAACGGTGTCGCGGGGCTAACATAGGCGTTATAAAAGACCACAACGCGGCATGGATGCAACACGTTGTGAGCTTGTAGATCGGCTGTTAGCTGCACTACACCGTGGTAGGACGAAGCATTATAACGCAACAGTTGATCCATGGCGTTAGCTTAGCTTCTTCTTTTAAGAACAGTAGAGCACCGTCATGCATGAGTGTAAACCAGGCTGCGTTCTGGATCAGGATGCCACGCACAATAACATGAAACCATGTCTTGAAATAGATATGTACACTTGTAGAGTTGCAGATCAATCATGGATAATGTTGAAATGTTTTGGATAATATTGGTAAGTGACACCTAGTCTGACTGCATCACAATATTTGTCTGTATCAAGGGGCATCCTTATATCTCTATGGGAGCATCACGTCAAGTGTATCAGTAGTTTATAGGTTAAATTAAGTTTGCACCACGTAGCTGTAGCCTATTAAACTTGGATCGGTCAGCATGCCATTAGCAAATACTCTCGAATTACTTTGTTTGGGAGTAAGGAAAACTAACTGAACAACTTACTTGAACAAACTCACGTGAGGGAACGAAGGATTGACAAGCCGAGCATAGACACAAGAGTCAGTGGCTGTAGTTATATGGACATATTTATTAACTCATTCCGAACAGAGATTCATACCCAACTGTTTACATGGAACCTGAATAAAAGTATTCCTCGTTTGCATGACCCAAACTAAAGCATTCATTCAGAATATAACTTTTGACATGCACAAAGTGGTTCCCGCCTACGCCCGGGCATGGACCAGGGGCCGCCCCGCTCCACTACCCGGGCGGAGCTTCCCCTGGTGGGCATGGGGAGGAGGCAATAGCCCCCTTGTGCCTCCGCAGCGGAGGTTTTCCGGTCGTAGGCAGGCCGGGAAGCAACGCACCGACTCCTGCCAGGCAGCGTTGTATGCGGTGCGAGCCCGCGTTCCTTTGTTATCGCCGTTTTAATGCGAAAGTAGCAGATCTACAAGTTCAGACCAGTTGATTTTTTTGTATTGTACCAGACACGGTCAAACTTAGGCTAGCCTACTACTTGTCACATTTCTCATGTAAGCTACCTTAATTTTATTTAAAAAACGTTTCATCTGACTGAATAGATTCTTTTGATTATATTAAGTTCCCGTTTCATGTCAAGGACAGGTAAAGATTGTTCCTCCATCACAGGCTCAGATCCTCGGAGCGTCCGTTCTCCTGGATAAGTCTGGGCTTAACCATTACATTATATAAGCTTATTATTAAATTACGCTATTAATCAAACATTTTATCCCGCAGGAGCGAGTGCTTCTCAGCACCAACCGTGGCCGACACATACAGAGACTTAAATAGACTTATGCAGTCTTTGAATTAAAGTTAAAAAGAATTTAAAAAAAAGAGATTTGATAGGTCATTTTCAGCCAATTCTGACAGCACTACTAAGCGCGGACATGTGCAAAAGAATGCATGTATTCCAAACAGAGGGAAGCGTTCGGAATAAAGTGTTTATATGGTAAATTCCGATTGGTATATTGTCGTATATATTGTCGTATATACCGATTCAAACGGTATATACCACCTCTCCTAACCCGGATGAAAATTAATTCGGGTCGGACTGGAATGGAATATTCTATTCCAATTGAGGTTTACATGAGAATTTTTATTCTGAATGAATTCATTCGTTCATTCATTCCGAATAGAAGTGGAATATACCTGTCCATGTAACCGCACTGTGTGACAGCTCATCTGTGGCTATATGGAATAATATATATAAAAATATATACAAATACAGTAGAAAGGTAGCCAGGTACGGAGTAATTATTATTATTATTATCAAGACGGCCTTCAGTGTTATTTTTACAATCATAACACAATTAACACAATGTTTCAGTGCATTTATAGACCATCAATCTTATGATTATAATCATATTAACTCTCTCCATCATAGAACGCATGATGAGCACAATAGGTTAAATGACCAAACACAAACGCACATTACAAAAAATAACCCAGGCTCAATATGAACCGTGTGTGTGTGTGTGTGTGTGTGTGTGTGTGTGTGTGTGTGTGTGTGTGTGTGTGTGTGTGTGTGTGTGTGTGTGTGTGTGTGTGTGTGTGTGTGTGTGTGTGTGTGTGTGTGTGAGTGAGTGAGTGAGTGAGAGAATACATTATAAATGGTTCAATGACAGATTCAGATGATCAGAGTATCTTCTATAAAAAATATAAAACAGAGTTGCATGGATTGTATTCAGAACTCACTAAATCAAAATGTAAATTCCACGTCAATGGGCAGCAAACCTCATCAAATGAGACAACCTTTAAAAGAGAGAGGGGAGAGAAAGTGATCATGATAACAGAGTTAAAGTTAGGGTAAGTAATAATTTTTGGTTAAAACAAAGTTTTATATTGTTTTATATTGTGATAGTAATCATTACTATAGAGCAGGGGTGGGCAACTTTGTAGATGGTGAGGACCACTAAATTTCCACACTCCGCATTGTTTATCGGCACTCTCGCCAGTAGTACCCCATTACTCAAAAAGCCCATAATAGTCACATATGTGATAAATAAGGGATATTAACAATTATTATTCGTTGTAACTTTGTTTTTATTCAACTTACCAAAGCTGTACTGCTAAACAAAACTTCACATTCCTGAGTATGCCTTTCAGAGTATTGCTGTAACCACAAAAATGAACACTAGAATTATAATTAATAAGGCTTCTATTAAAATAAACGAGAGCGCGCTGTTGTAATTAAAATGATTCATGGAAAGTTGCATGTTTGGAACAGCTGAAGGCAATAGTTCACCATTTCAGATATGTTTAGATTACTTTGTTTTTCTTTGTGATATTTTTTTTTTTTTTTGGCCTGGGGCCACATTGAGTGACGGTGCGGCACCGATTACTATCACAATATAGAGCTATTTAACACTGTTACTGAACATATCTATAGTATAGAGTGTTTCAGTAACAGTGTTAAATAGCTCTATACTGTGATAGTAATCATTACTATAGAGTGTTTGTTCAGTAACAGTGTTAAATAGCTCTATATTGTGATAGTAATCATTACTATTGAGTGTTTGTTCAGTAACAGTGTTAAATAGCTCTATATTGTGATATTAATCATTAGTATAGAGTGTTTGTTCAGTAACAGTGTTAAATAGCTCTATATTGCGATAGTAATCATTACTATAGAGTGTTTGTTCAGTAAAAGTGTTAAATAGCTCTATATTGTGATAGTAATAATTACTATGGAGTGTTTGTTCAGTAACAGGAGTCTCCATGTCTATCCAGCTTTAATAAAGAGTGGATTGCCAATTTCAGCCAATCAGGACAGTATATACGAGTACCTACAGTATATATTCTAGCGTCTATTTTATAGTGTTCCAGTTTCAATTGTGTCTGCTCATTTCTTTGTGACATCACTTCCAATTTCACTTCTTTATCCTGTATGAGTTCTCTCTACTGATTGGATCAAATCTGTATCCCAACCAGAAAATTTATGTTATGTTTAGTAAAGAGCTAGAGAGACATGGAGACTCCTGTTACTGATTAATTAAACACTATATAACAATGATTAATGACAGAATGTAGAGCTATTTACCTATTATTTAACAAAAAAATATCACTTACCCTACCTGTAAATGATCACAGTAATGGAATGTTTAATGTAGAACAATGTGGAAGATTAGTGGAAAATACTGCATGGCTCTGAAACCCCTCAATAGCAACATCCTGAGAGAGAGAGAAAGAGGGAAAGAGAGAAAGAAAGAAAAGGAAAGAGAAAGAGAGAGAGAGAAAACATTAGCACACCTTGACAAACATGAAAACATCATTACATCATTATGAATAGCATTAACCACATGAACCCCAGCATGCCTATTCTGAGGGGAACATTCACCAAAAATAGCCGATCTACAAGCTCACATCGCGTCATTGTGCGTTTTGAACACAGAATGGCCCGAAAATGATTATTATTCTTAAAACAATATTTTGTACCATTTCTGTCATGGCTGTGCCTCTATTGTAGAGCTACATTATTATGGCAAAACATATCATTACTATGCAAGGGATAATAGACCCCTTATCAGACAATGTCACACTGATAAGAACCAGTATGCGCACGCAAGCCGGCCCCAAGTGAACCCCACCTCTCATAAGATGCAATGTTAAATTGGTCACTGCATCACGTGTAAACATGAATCCCATCAAACTTTCAGATAATGTTTTTCTCCCCGTATGGAGGAAGAATACTAAGGATCTTCACTGTGAGTTCTCGCTCTTGAAATATATAATCCTTGGTTTCTGTTAGCAATTCAAAATAGCAATTCAAAGCAGTTGTCCCCCAAACCCCCATGAGAACGGGGGTCGCACTCTATGATCACGATACCAGAGCCTGCTTGGCTCACGCAGCTGCCCAATCAAGCCCATCAAGCCTAATTTACTAATAGGTTAACCTACTAATGTTACACCCTCTGACATGTGGATTTTAGTTTGGTTAATTCAAGATGACAACAGCAATGCTTCCTTCCTTCCTACTTGTCTTGAGTTGAGATACGGTGCCGTAGTGTGTGTGTGTGTGTGTGGGGGGGGGGGGGGGATATCAGCTGGGCTCAACTGAGAGAGAAGCAGCTGATGTGTACTTCTCTATCCAACAGTGTTTTACCGATCGGAGTACCAAGAGGTGCAACAAGCATAGTCAAAGAGGGCATCCTTGTTGACAAAAGAGGAAACTCTGCCCATAAATCTGGTTCTCTGGTTAACTCTTTTGATCACCTTACATAACCTCAAGTTACAATGGGAAGGGGGCGTGTCTGAATATCAAAGATCTAAATACTGAATCAAGCAGCAAACTGTCTGAGGTGAAACACAAAAGCCTGAGTACACGTTAAAATTTCCCCAAACATATTTGAAAGTGAAATATCCCTTTAAGTGCATGTGAATTACATCAATAACTAGAAAAAGTGCTCCTCGGAGCACAGGTCTCCGCCAGGTCAGGTACGTTATTGTGGCCTCCTGGTGGCGCTATAATAGGCCAATGTGAAAAGGGTGCCATTTATTCTTAGGTCTTTCACGGCAATCAGACACTGCATTCATGATTTGAGGCATTTTGTTCCAAAAATGTGTTTTGCTAAATTAGACCTGCTGGTGGCGCTATAACAGGCCAATGTGAAAAGGGTGGCATTTCTTCCTCGGCCTAGTGGGAATGTGCGTGTGAAAATTCACGGAAATCGCAAGCTGCGTGCATAGTTTGAGGCTTTTTGTTCAAAACGGACCAATCCTGCAAACTTTGGAAGCCAACCATAGGCAATGAGGATGGAATATGGGAAATCGGACAGATTTGTGTTGATCAAATGACTATAGAGATACTGTGTACCGATTTGCATGACGTTTGGATAAAATCTGTAGGAGTAATGTAAAAAAAAAAGGGTTTTGCACAAATCGGCCTCCTGGTGGCGCTATAACAGGCCCATGTGAAAAAATTGGGGCAGAGGTTCTGAATTGGCATCCAGGGAGTGTGTGTGCACAGTTTCGGAGCGACCGGGCCAACGGTGCCGGAGATTAGCTGCTAACACACAGACAGGACGGACGGACGGACAGACAGGGGCGAAAACATACTCTCTCGCCATGCCTTTCGGCCTGGCGGAGACAATTATGAATGACAAATTAATATGGTAGAAGGGTGCAATTTGTGACAATACAGCACAGAGATATTTTGTTTTTTTGTAGCACTCGTTCAATTTCTACAGCACTAATCACGATTTTAACCTCTCTGTCAATTGGTCTATTACCAAAAATGATACATTTAGTGGGTCAACGCAGGACACATCCGTCCCATTGGTTGGTGCCGGTCACTGCCGGGTCACATGGTTCACCATGTTGAACCCGATGTGACCCGGCAGTGACCGGCACCAACCAATGGGACGGATGCGTCATGCATTGAGTCCAGTTTTCTATCAGCGATCCAGAACTCCAAATGCAGGGAAATGCAAGGCAGACCATTCAGAACGGGCAGAAACACATCAGTATAAGTAGTCATATTAATCTGGCCATGACAGGCTAAGACTAAAGAGACACACACTCCTATTTCATTTTCAATGAATGTAAACATCTTTATTTTAAAAGTTGATTGATGAATGGCCTGAATGCTTTACACATTTTACCCATATGAGGAGCTTGAGCGTCTAATAAAGAAAAGTAGCAATAAATAAAGTATCCCAAATAAATGGGAAGCAGTTTTTATCAGTCCTAGTTTCACATCCTATACCTATGTACTGATGTAATTCACATTTTAACCATGCACTTAAACCCTCTATTCAGACAAAAAAGACAATTTTTTCCATCAATACAAAATCTCTTTCTCAAAAATAGCCTATCTACAAGCTCACAACACGTCACGTTGCGACGCTTGTAGATCAGCTATGTTTGGCAAATGTTACAGAAGCGTAGCCAGCGCTGGACAACGCGGGCAGCTGTCCAGCTGAGCCCTTACACACCGCTGGAAGACAGACCCAAACATACTAATAATAATAAAATAATAATAACCAAACGTCTGTCTCTGCTTAATGATAGATGGACATCTATCTATCTATCAAACTTAATAATAACCCAACGTCTCTGCTTAACGATAGATGGACATCTATCTATCTATCAAACGTAATAATAACCCAACGTCTCTTCTTAACGATAGATGGACATCTATCTATCTATCAAACTTAATAATAACCCAACGTCTCTGCTTAACGATAGATGGACGGGCACTCAGGCAGCAAGTCACCTTCCCCCCAACAACTCCTCCAAACAAACCATTCAAATCCATTCATAAATAAATAAATAAATAAATAAATAAATAAATGAATGAATGAATGAATGAATGAATTAATTAATTAATTAATTAATTAATAGATAGATTTGCGCAACACAGAGCAAAATGATTGATAGTAAGAAACCAAATGTACCCTTACTGTTACATAGCCTACATATCTGTAACTCTGAGTGTACAAATGGAACCAAATGGAGCCATTGGGTCCTGTTTTATAAAAGGTAAATCTACCCAGCAACACATCATTAACATTTACCAGCTGTAACATTTAAGTAATGAACACAAGCAAGCGTGCGTGCGTGCGTGCGAGTGTCCGTGCGTGCAGTGCACTGTCTCACACTCATTCCTTAAGAACACTGCTATCAATGAGGACATCATCAAATTCACAATAAAAGACAGACTACAAGTCCTTCCCACCAGACTCACTCTCTCCATCTGGTTCCTCAGTACTCAGGTTCCTCATTGCTTACACCAAACCACAGAACAGATCAGATCACTGAAACACTGTCACACATCTTGAATGGCTGCTATGCATACAAAGGGATGAACATACTGTAGCACGCCATGACAGAATAGTGGAACTCATAGCAACGGACATAAAATATCATGCATCCTCAGTGAGAATGTACAAACATTCCTGTGTCATTCCATCCATGTTTCATCTCTGTGATAACCCAGACATCTTTACATAATGATGAATAATAATGAATTACATTTATATATATACAGCTACTACATTATGTTACGACCACAATGGAAACAAGTCACCAGGACTGTTTGTGTTATCCTTTGAGCCTAAATGTCTTACTGTAGGCTACCACCATGCTGTTTACATTTTGACTAATAAAGTGTTTTAACAAATCAATCAAAACATTTTATTGAGGTTGATGAGAAGTCCAGAGAAGTGTCTGTATTAGAGATAACCAGCACCTTTGACCCTAGCCTGGAGGAAGCCTTTATGACCAAGGTCATTAGGACATTATACCCACAGGCTAGTTGTTAGGGTTTCAACAACTTGGGATGCACAAAAAGGAGTAAAAAAGGCTGGCAAAGTAATTTGCTGTCTCTGCTATAATTGGCAGCTGCCATATGGCGGAGACGCTGTTAATTGAGTACTGAGTGACATGCTTATTAACCTTATCTATAGCTGTAATATTTGTGTCGTGGTATGCTCTCTATGTGGACATGAATACATTGTTCAAATGTGTTGAAATTGACTCTCCTCTGTTCCTCCTAACCCCTCTCTTCTGTTCCCCTTTCTTCTCCACCCCTCCCTGTGTGCGTGCGTGCGCGTGTGTGCCACCCCTCCCGCGTGAGCGTGTGTGTGTGTGTGTGTCACAGTATATCCACTAATGTGTTCTTTCTCCATGTAGTAGTAAGACTTTTTGAATATCTTCCAACAACAAAAGATCATTAGCAATAGCATCATTAGCAGCCCTCAACCACAGTCAGCTAGCATGCAACACAAAGCAATGTGACACATTCACTCACTCACTCATTAACATGCATGAATAATTACAATAGGCATGCATCACATATACACGTACTTGGATGGAGATGCTGTGGATAAGTCTGCAGTGTCTCAGTGCATGTATGAACGCAACTGAACAGTCAACTTGTCTTCAGCTCTGACAGGACGTGTCATATCCTTGTCACATGTATCATATACATGTCTATATAAGGAAACAGTCATTTGAGGATGCACTGCAGGCGATTGCGTACACATATCTTGGTTACTCGTTCTCATATTGTTGTTGTGTTGACCACAATGTTATACATGTAATGTAGATAACATGTTATTTAAACAGATGCTAGGTTCATTGTTTACCTGCTATCCTATGGTTTCTCTACCTGTTTACTGGTGATTTGAAAATCATTACAAATCACCGTTGTAATGATTTTACATTTAAATAAATAACTGTATCAAGGAGTTTAAAAGTTACCTTCGAGTGCCTGCCTGAATACTATAGTGTGTGTGCGTGTGCGTGTGCGTGTGCGTGCGTGCGTGCGTGCGTGCGTGTGCAGTGCAGGATTAACGGAAGACTTTTGGTGCTGCAGCACAGGGCACCAACCAGTTAGCGGGGGGGGGTGGGGGGGCACCAAACGGCGGGGAGAAAGTGAAAGAAGACAGAATGGCAGAAAAGCGCCGACATGTAGAAGCAGCGGCTGTTGAAGGAGCGCTAAAACTGTGTGTGTGAACTCTCCTCCACACACCCTGCGTTAGTACTGCCTGGTGGAAAGGAGACACTTCTCAAGTCACACAGAGAGAGAGATGAAGTGTGTGCATATAATCCTTTACAATATGTGGTATAAATGCATATGGTTATGTGTATGTATATTATTATGATTATGTGTATGTATGTACAGTATACTGTATGATATGGTTTTGGCAGGCACATTTTTGCAATTTGTTTTCTAAGTCTTCAGATCATCTTATTCTGGGCAGAACATAATCAATGGCTAATTTAATCACTGGAACTGGTAACATTTTATCTGGAGACAGACAGTTATACTACCTTTCAGTAAACAAGCTCTTTCATAGAATAGGAGCTCAAGGTCTCTTCTTTGATATGGAGAGAAAGTGTGAAACAGCTGCCTGTCTTTCACTCTCAACATAAAAGCATTCTTCAGGTGGGGGTAGATTTGGACAGTACTGTATATATGTCAGATATTGTAAATTAATAACACAATTTGCCGTGCTCAGATATTATTGCTGGTGGGCCAAAACCTGTTGCTTACCACTGCTGTATGATAATGATGGCGTCATGTGGTTTGTCTGTAAGGCTGGTGGAAGTTAATTGTGTTACACTGTAAGCCAAGGCATGTCATAATGTCAGGGATTCATGTTAATACTTAAAGTGTAAATATATTGACACTTTAATGTGACTTTGTAACAACGTGTCAAATAGCAGCATAGTTTTCAGTTGCTGTGAGAATGTAAAGCAGACAGGAAGCCTCAAGCACAGGCATGAGTTTGTGGTTAGAACATTGGGCCTCACCAACCGCTCTGAAGAGGACGGCCCCTTTAACCTTGGCTCAAACACCAGGGGACCACAACATGATATAGGACACAGTCAGGTTTCACACCAAGTTGAAGGTTTATTTTTCAATACAACGTACAGTACAACATCAAGTGTATACGTTTTTATACCCCATAAAATACTGAATAAGGTAAAACAAGAATAATAGTGAACCAAGATTGAAACCTAACTTAAGTCCTCAGAAAACAAAGAAGTGATGGGCTGGCCAAACTCAAAAGTGGGGAATCTGGTGAGCCAGGCACTATGTGCCCGTCGTCTCACCACACTCCCATGAACTGCCAAAACATACGATAAAACTAAACTAACCAGTAACGAAAAACATACCAAACAAAACTTACGACCAGCCCATCAGAAATGAATAAAGAACTACAAATTAACTACGGGATCAATAGTCTGGTGTTCTCTGCTGGGGTGAGGAGACACCTAAGAGCTGGCAACAGCTCCTCTGTTATAGCCCTAAGCCCTAATCACACATGAGGCACAGCTGAGAAGGGGAGGGACAGCCAGAGCACTCCAAGGTGAGTGACAGGTGGCTAACCAAGACCAGGGCAGCAGGACAGGATAGACAGTGCCGTTTGAGCAGGACATGTGGGTCCATTTGGTTACATTTGTACACTCAGGGTCCATTTGGTTACATTTGTACTCTCAGGGTCCATTTGGTTACATTTGTACACTCGGGGTCCATTTGGTTACCTTTGTACACTCGGGGTCCATTTGGTTACATTTGTACACTCGGGTCCATTTGGTTACATGTGTAAAGTTAACACTAATCATTTAACAGTGTAGAGACATAAACCATAAACAGGTGAAAGATGTCAGATACAGTTAGTGCTGACATCTTAACCTCAGCTTCTGTTTTTTCACTCCTCTTCTTCCTCTGTTTGTGCGTCTTTACCACAATAACTCCTCCTCTTCCTCTGTTAGTGCTGTCCTGTCTTTACCACAATAACTCCTCCTCTTCCTCTATTGGTGCTGTCCTGTCTTTACGGGACCGTACCTATGTTCCCCAGGTTCTATGTTCCCCAGGTTCTATGTTCCCCACAAAAAAGGGTCTATGTTCCCCACTTACCAAAAAAGGTTCTATGTTCCCTGGGTTCTATGTTCCCCTTTTACCTAAGAAAAGGTTCTATGTTCCCCGTTTACCCCAAAAAAGGTTCTATGTTCCCCATTAAAAAAAAAAAAAAAAAAGGGTTCTATGTTCCCCGCTCACCCAAAAATGCAGGAAAAATACATTTTTAATTTCCAATTATTAATAACATCTCTGAACACACACAACTGAACATAATGGGGAGAAATTACTATCAGAAACTTGCCCGCCCCTTTCCCCTGGCGGCCACCTTGGACAAAAATTGTACCCTATGATAAGCATTGGTGAGGACCAATTATATGAAGATATGTTGAAAATGGGTGAAAATGGCGAGAGAGTATGTTTTACCCCCTGTCCGTCCGTCCGTCCGTCCGTCCGTGTGTGTGTCCTGTCCGTGTGTTACCAGCTAATCTCCGGCACCATTGGCCCGCTCGCTGCGAAACTGTGCACATACACTCCCTCGATATTAATTCAGAACCTCTGCCCAAAATTTTTCACATGGGCCTGTTATAGCGCCACCAGGAGGCAGATTTGTGCAAAACCCATTTTTTTACATTACTCCTACAGATTTTATCCAAACGTCATGCAAATCGTTACACAGTATCTCTATAGTCATGTGATCAACCCGGATCTGTCCGATTTCCCATATTCCATCCTGATTGGCTAAGGTTGGCTTCCAAGTTTGCAGGATTGGTCCGTTTTGAACAAAATGCCTCGAATCATGAACGCAGCTTGCAATTTCCGTGAAATTTCACACGCACATTCCCACTAGGCCGGGGAAGAAATGCCACCTATTTCACATTGGCCTGTTATAGCGCCACCAGCAGGTCTAATTTAGCAAAACACATTTTTGGAACAAAATGCCACAAATCATAAATGCAGTGTCCGATTGCCGTGAAAGGCCTAGGAAGAAACGGAACCCTTTTCACATTGGCCTATTATACCGCCACCAGGAGGCCACAATAACGTACCTGACCTGGCGTAGACCTGTGCTCCGAGGAGCACTTTTTCTAGTTGTATTTATTTTTGTGTGTAAAAAACTTTAACTTTTTTTATATGCTTTATAAATTAAGCACTTTGAAACTGAAGATGATGGCCAATGTTGATGATAGTAAAAATGATAATAATATCGTATCGATATCGTGAGGCCAATATCGTGTATCGTATCATATGTACCGTGAAATTAATGTATCGTGACACCCCTAAATAGATTTTGAGTCATGTCAAAGAAGTTTTCAAAACATGATATTTTGACACTTTAAAAACTGAAAAATTACAAATAACTAATGGGTATAAATACATGTATTTAAACCTTTTTAAATGTCTCACCATTTCCTGCATTTTTGGGTGAGCGGGGAACATAGAACCTTTTTTTGGTTGAGTGGGGAACATAGAACCTTTTTTAGAACCTTTTTTGGTTGAGTGGGGAACATAGAACCTTTTTTTGGATGAGTGGGGAACATAGAAGCCTTTTTTGGATGAGTGGGGAACATAGAACCCGGGGAACATAGAACCTTTTTTTGGGGGGGAGGGGAACATAGAACCTGGGGAACATAGAACCTGGGGAACATAGGTACGGTCCCGTCTTTACCACAGTCACGCAATAAGTTACTTACACACAGTGGTGTAAAGTAACTAAGTACATTTACTCAAGTACTGTACTTTTTTTTTACTTTACTGGAGTATGTCCAATTTTCAGTACTTTTACTTCTACTCCATTACCTATCTCAGAGGCTGCACTACAATTATTTTTAAACTTTAGTTACTTTTGATTATTATTACAAAACATACATTACCCACTTCAGCCACATATATACATCTCAGCCATTTGAAAATAGCAGATCTACAAGCTCAGAATGCGTTGCATGGCGACGCATTGTGAGCTTAGATCTGCTATTTTCAAAAGATTTTTATACATTTGAAAACTTGAAATGGGACATTCTGCATAATGAGTACTTTCTACTTTAAGTACATTTTGATAACAATACTTTTGTACTTTTACCCAAGTAAATTTTGAATTCCGGACAGAGTATTTCTACATTGCAGTATTGATACTTTTACTTAAGTAAAACATTTGAGTACTTTTTCCACCACTGCTTAGACATAAACAGTATTTTAACAGTTTTTTTTTTAGAAGTCTGGTACTGAATGAGTTAAAAATAATCATTGTTTTATTTATCATTCAAGGCAGAGTAAAGTCACTATAATAAAGACTTCAAACTGGAGAAGGTCATGAAGTTAGAAATATATTTATTTATCAATTACAAAAAGAGCTTTTTAAAATGTACTACAACATTGTATCAAAGTGTATCAGAAAAGGTTACATTACATTACAGTCATTTATCAGACGCTTTTATCCTAAGTGACTTACAATAAGTGCAACATAGGTAGGGAACGAAACTACTTAAGTCCATTCTCTTCTAAAACAAGCAACTAAGAATATACCTAGCGCTAAGGTAAAAGTGCAATATATCAGCTACCTATTTTCTTAAACAGATGGGACAAATAGGAAAATCAAATGAGAAAGAGCTAAAACAAATAAGTGTATAAAATAAACAAGATCTAATAAAACAATAAAACAAGACACCAGTGACTCTGCTGTCCTGACACCAGTGACTCTGCTGTCCTGACATCAGTGTCTCTGCTGTCCTGACATCAGTGACTCTGCTGTCCTGACACCAGTGACTCTGCTGTCCTGACATCAGTGACTCTGCTGTCCTGACACCAGTGACTCTGCTGTCCTGACACCAGTGACTCTGCTGTCCTGACATCAGTGACTCTGCTGTCCTGACACCAGTGACTCTGCTGTCCTGACATCAGTGACTCTGCTGTCCTGACACCAGTGTCTCTGCTGTCCTGACATCAGTGACTCTGCTGTCCTGACACCAGTGACTCTGCTGTCCTGACATCAGTGACTCTGCTGTCCTGACACCAGTGACTCTGCTGTCCAGACATCAGTGACTCTGCTGTCCTGACATCAGTGACTCTGCTGTCCTGACACCAGTGACTCTGTTGTCTTGATATCAGTGACTCTGCTGCAGTGACTCTGCTGTCCTGACATCAGTGACTCTGCTGTCCTGACACCAGTGACTCTGCTGTCTTGACATCAGTGACTCTGCTGTCCTGACACCAGTGACTCTGCTGTCTTGATATCAGTGACTCTGCTGTCTTGATATCAGTGACTCTGCTGTCCTGACACCAGTGACTCTGCTGTCCTGACACCAGTGACTCTGCTGTCCTGACACCAGTGACTCTGCTGTCCTGACACCAGTGACTCTGCTGTCCTGACATCAGTGACTCTGCTGTCCTGACATCAGTGACTCTGCTGTCCTGACACCAGTGTCTCTGCTGTCCTGACACCAGTGACTCTGCTGTCCTGACATCAGTGTCTCTGCTGTCCTGACATCAGTGTCTCTGCTGTCCTGACATCAGTGACTCTGCTGTCCTGACATCAGTGTCTCTGCTGTCCTGACACCAGTGACTCTGCTGTCCTGACACCAGTGTCTCTGCTGTCCTGACATCAGTGTCTCTGCTGTCCTGACATCAGTGACTCTGCTGTCCTGACATCAGTGACTCTGCTGTCCTGACATCAGTGTCTCTGCTGTCCTGACATCAGTGACTCTGCTGTCCTGACATCAGTGTCTCTGCTGTCCTGACATCAGTGACTCTGCTGTCCTGACATCAGTGACTCTGCTGTCCTGACATCAGTGACTCTGCTGTCCTGACATCAGTGACTCTGCTGTCCTGACATCAGTGACTCTGCTGTCCTGACATCAGTGACTCTGCTGTCCTGACATCAGTGACTCTGCTGTCCTGACATCACTGTCTCTGCTGTCCTGACATCAGTGACTCTGCTGTCCTGACATCAGTGTCTCTGCTGTCCTGACATCAGTGTCTCTGCTGTCCTGACATCAGTGTCTCTGCTGTCCTGACATCAGTGACTCTGCTGTCCTGACATCAGTGTCTCTGCTGTCCTGACATCAGTGACTCTGCTGTCCTGACATCAGTGACTCTGCTGTCCTGACATCAGTGGGGAGTTCATTCCACCACTGTGGGGCCAGAACAGAAAAAAGTAGTGACCGTGTAGATCGGCCAGAAGGACTCTTGAGCGACGAGGCAACCAGTCGCCCGGTGGCGGCAGACCGAAGTGGTCGGGCAGGGGTGTAAGCGTTGACCATAGCCTGGAGGTAAGAAGGAGCTGTTCCTTTCACTGCCCTATAGGCTAGCACCAGGGTTTTAAACTGGATGCAAGCCGCTAAAAAAAGAGCAAAAATAGTAGCAAAAATAGCAGATCTACAAGCTCAAAACGCGTGTGTTTCGAGCTTGTAGCATTCAAAAAATATATATATATATATAGGGATTCCAATTAAAAAATAGCTGATCTACAAGCTCAAAACGCTTTGGATTTGAGCATTCATATCTCCACCTGGGAAATGCATTCTTGGATCTGATCTCAAAATCTAAATGAGTGGATTCTCCACTGAATATAATGCAAATCACTATATTTCATGTTTATCTAAGTTAATAGCAGTGATGGACACTAACTAACATTTAGGAGTTGTTGTTGTGTTGTAAGAACATGACTTTTCAAACATAAATTGTTCTTCATCTTCAGAGCCACTGACATGACATTTGTCCCATTAAATACAATGAACACATTAACTCATTACTAATTACAATACAATTATTTAATGGTTAAATGAACCATTCTGCACAAAGAGTACTTTTATATTCAATACTGTGAGTATGCTTTTGATGATAGTTCAGATATCTTCAGATGTCTAAAAAGTCTATCAATCTATGAAATGGTTTTCTGATGACACCTGCTGGTTATAATGAGCGACTGCAGCCTACAGGGAGTTTTATCATTTCTATTTCAAGGACCCATCAGTCCTCTGCAGAGATGGGAAAAGTACTGACATTCTGTACTCGAGTAGAAGTACAATTACTTGTGTAAAAAACGACTTTGGTAAAAGTGGAAGTACTCATTCAAATAATTACTCAAGTAAAAGTAAAAAAGTACAGGCTCTGAAATGTACTTTAAGAGTAAAGGTGAAAAGTATTTTTACCGGATGTGCAAAGCCAACTGTAACCTCAAAAACACTTAATGTGTAGTAATTAAACTATTGTGTCCTAAAGGAGATACAGTAAAGTGACGTATGGCTGTGCATTCTAGTCATAGAGAAACTTACTTCAAGCAGATAAAAGTGAACACTGCACAGTGAAGCTCAAACGTTCAGCTTAAGTACATGAACAAAAACATACTTCATTTGTAGTAAACTCCTCTCCTAAAAAGGAGATACAGTAAATAATAAAGTGACATATAGGGCTGTGCATTCTGTAGACAATAATAAAGTGCATTCTAGACGTTACTGCAAAAAGCTCTGCTTTGTATTTATTGCGTTTGTCATCGTTTGGGCCTGTTCAGACCTTCATCAGGACAGATACAGTGGAAAAGGGAACACGCATGTTTATATAGGGTACATCTACACACTGATAGGCTCACCCCAATAGGGTAAGTGAGGTCACAGTCAACTCAACAGGAGGTTGGCTTTGCATAAAGTAAACAATATATCTAGATATAAACAGTGTGCACCCATCCCACCATCCAAAATAGCAATATACAAATATACAAATATACATTTAAAGTATCCCAAGATGAATGCATTTAATTATAAATATAACAGGTACTGGAAAAAGGGGGAACACAGTGACATGCTACAGTATAGGACATGAAGTGTTTTTTGTTTGAACAGGGTCTAAATAATAGGGAGATCGCCACTAGAATCCCTCCACATAATAATGTCATAATAGTCTCTTGGAAAAAAGCAAAACAACGTCAGCTCTAAGAGCGTACTCTATTACAGGTGTCCTGAAGGTGTATGGAACACTAATAGTCAGAAAACCAGTCAAAATGCCAGACAATTGCCAAACAAAACAAGAGAATAAGTGATACAGGCCAGAGCTCAAGATAAACCTGACCTATAGAGCTCTGCATGGTCAGGCCCCAGAATACCTAACCGACCTGGTCCCACGTTATGTACCAGGGAGGGCCCTAAGGTCTGCTGAACAGGGTCTGGTAACAGTTCACACACTAATCTAAGAACTAAAGGAGACAGAGCCTTTCAGGCTGTAGCTCCCAGGCTTTAGAACGCTCTTCCACATGTCTGGAGAACTATAGCCTCTGTGGACATGTTTAAGAACGACCTTAAAACGCTGCTATTTCAACAAGCTTTTACACATGTTACATGATGTTATTTACACCTTTGTGTTATTTGCTGTCCTGATTGAGATGAATTGTAGAGCTTCTTCTGTTCTACCTGCTTTAATACCTTGTTTTGTTTTGAATCTCTCTGTATGTGTAGCACTTTGTGAGTCCTCTCTGTGAGAAGTGCTATATAAATAAAATGTACTTACTTACAGTATCACATAACACAATGAGGTTACTCTAGACGCCATGCTAGCTGCTCAATGAAATAGTATTTAGTCACTTTCTGAATGGAGGTAGAACTGTCCATAAGTTCCTCTGTGTGTCTTGTCCCTGAGGTCATTATCTCAGCCGGAATAAAACACATTAACCCATTGATACGGTTTTCTGAAAAACCTATGTTTCTATATCAGTGGTTTTAAAACTTTTTCATGTCAAGGAAAATGATATGAATTTGGCCAAGGACCCCCATCTCAAAATATGTTGTTCCAGGGACCCCCCAGAAGCAAAGATTTGAGTTAATGTTTGCTTTAAAAGAATATATATATATTAAAAGATTTGCACACATTTTCACGATTTTTCAAAAATAGCAGATCTACAAGCTCATAGCGCGGCACTCGGTGCCGCGCTATGAGCTTGTAGATCTGCTATTTTTGAATAGCCAGAGTGTAAAATAATGCTTTTCAGCTCAAATTAAAAAGTGACACAGATTCCAGGTCTTAATGGATTAATGATCAGATTCTGATCCACCACTGTCTCTCTCTCTCTCTCTCACACTCACACACACACACACACACACACACACACACACACACACACACACAGGACTACCAAAAGTTTTTGTTTATCTTTAGCAGAAGCTGGTTCTCACAGTTCTTTGACCTTTTCAGGCAGAAAATCAGTCCTGTGGTGTTAAGAAGCCTCTCACAGGCAGCTGAGGCAGGTAGTGGTGTTTTCACTATGAATTGAGTACATGGACCCCATTGGAAACAAGCCATTAGGCTTTCATGGGCTTTTCATTCCTATTTAGTTGACCTTGTATTTAAACCTTGTATTGAACGCTTTAAGACCTGGAACGCATCTGTGTCACTTTTTGATTTGAGATAAAAAGCATTATTTTACACTTTGGCTATTCAAAAATAGCAGATATACAAGCTCATATACAAGCTCATAGCGCGGCACCGAGCTTGTATATCTGCTATTTTTTTTAAATCATGAAAATGTGTGCAAATCATTGAATATATATTGTTTTAAAGCGAACATTCTGGGGGGTCCCTGGAACAACATATTGTGAGATGTGGGTCCGCGGCCAAATACATATAAGCTTGGGGGTCCTTGAAATGGAAAAGATTGAGAACCACTGATATAGAAACGTATGTTTTTTCTGAATACTGTTGGGATTTAGAAGACATTTGTAGAATCGACTTCAGGTCTTAAGGTCCTTACACACCGGGGCGATTTTTTCGTGCGAATAATACGCTTTTTTTAAAAACCTTATAAAGTCAATGCAAGCGTACATGGCGCGAAAAAGCGGAAAAGCGAAGCGAAAAAGCGTCTTTTAATTATTCGGAACGAGTCCGAATTTTGTGTATATTCGCACATTCGCCGGTGTGTAACCGCCTTACATGGGTTAAACTGTACTTTCATGTGCTTTTTTTTGTGTACATTTCTAAATAAAGTATTTATTCAATCAATCAATCAATCAATCAATCAA
Organism: Gymnoscopelus braueri; assembly: GCF_963280865.1. Classification (NCBI taxonomy): domain Eukaryota; kingdom Metazoa; phylum Chordata; class Actinopteri; order Myctophiformes; family Myctophidae; genus Gymnoscopelus; species Gymnoscopelus braueri. The sequence continues at coordinate 43,877,409 of NC_137622.1, forward strand.
TCAATCAATGAATCCAGTGTGTTGAGCTTGAGAGACAGGTGTCACACTGATGTAAAGACTAGAGGACGTTCATGGTATCATCTGGACCGGTCAGGTAGGACTGCAGCTGCTTGTGTTTTCATGTGCATTATTTACCCTGCTTGATGGTGGAGAAGAAGTCATCCTCATCTGAAGACTGGGACCTGAATGCACCGTGGGTTGATCCTTCAGATGGCTTTGGATGTAGTCGAGGCCTATGGAATAACAAAACCACAAAACCAAAGGATTTAAGCTTTTCCCCAATAAACACTGTTTTAATACCTAGATAAAAACAATACATCATGGAATTAGACATTTTAATGCTGAAATGTTTTGTTAAATGACTTTTCATACACATGAGGATTAGTAAAGGTTGTCATTTAGTTTTCACAAGTAAACATGACTTACATTGACAGAAACAATATCTCAGTACATTATGGACACTTCAAATGACAAAATGTCCTCATCATCAATAAAGTAAAGAGCATCAGCAGCATTTACCATGTTATAGGATGTCTTCATCACGTGTCCAGCAGGTCCTGAACCTCTGGATCACCAAGCATCCAAAACACCTTTCCAGTCCTGCCTGAAGAGCATCTACCAAAGACCCACAGTATGCAGAGCTGCTGGAGCTCAGCCTTGATTGATTGATTGAATAATTTATTAGACATAAATACAAACATCACAGTACAGTCAAACACTTAGTCTAAAAGGAGAACACAACTTGTTTCCATTGAGGTCCTATATATTGAGAGAGAGATGAAGCAGGGACCCCCTCGCTGAGAGAGAGATGAAGCAGGGACCCCCTCGCTGAGAGAGAGATGAAGCAGGGACCCCCTCGCTGAGAGAGAGATGAAGCAGGGACCCCCACCACTACATTGCATACAATTGTGTTGCAGAGTAAAAATGTTCATAGATTTCATACAATCATCAGTGTGTAAATTCAGTTTTTTTCTTCATTTCAGCCCCCCCCCCCCCCCCCCCCCCACACACACACACACACACACACACACACACACACACACACACACACACACACACACACACCAAACCTCTTTGCCAAAAACAGCCGTTGTGAGCTTGTAGATCTGCTATTTGGGTTAATGTTCCCTTCAGAATAGGGATGCTAGGGTTCAAGTGGTTAATGCAAATAAAACTAAATCCTATCACACAAAGATTTGGCGGACCCCCTGTAGTAGCTCTGAGGACCCACTAGGGGTCCCAGACCCCCTGTTGACGACCCTTGAGCTACAGCATGGCAAACAGACTGGTACACTGATACAGCATGGAATACTAAGCTAACGTAACCTTAATGATGTGTGGATGATCCTCTGATTCATCCTGCATAGCGTTTTTCATTGAACTTTAGTTACTAGTTACTTGAATTATTACAACACATATACATTAACCACTTCAGTATTTAAACTTTGCTATTTGAAAATAGCAGATCTACAAGCTTCACGATGCCACGCGTTGTGAGCTTGTAGATCTGCTATTTTCAAGAGATTTTATACATTTTAGAGACATGATAACTTGTGAAACTGCATAATAAGAGTACTTTTACTTTTGGTACTTTAAGTATATTTTGATGCCGATACTTTTGTACTTTTACTCAAGTACATTTTGATTACAGACTTTTACTTGTAACAGAGTATTTCTACATTGCAGTATTGATACTTTTACTTAAGTAAAACATTTCAGTACTTTTTCCACCACTATGGCTAATAGGAATAAAAAAAAACAAGAAAGCCATTGGCTTGTCATCATAGAGTACAGAAGTCCTGACGTCACTGGCTCATCCTCTGGGTCGTGGAAGTCATTTCTCTATAGAGAATAACATCGGGTCTTCAAATCGTCTCATATATGAATTATGATCCATAAATAAACAAAGTGTCTCGGCGCTGTTGTCGATGAGGCTTTGTATTGTTTATGATAGTCAGTCACTCATATTTCATACAGTCTGTTTATGGAGAAAATTTAACAAATTTTGTCTAAAGTAACATTAATGTTTTCTCACCGTCAGTTGATGCTTCATATCCATAAGAGTCAAACCTCCGGGTTATTAGTTTATTTATGGAACACACTTCTTGTTATTACATTATAACACGTCTATGGGGATTCAGAACGGAGAACCGCGACCCAGTAGGATGCGTCACATAGGTTTAGGGAAATAAAGACCCACCATCTCCACTTTACTTCCTGTTTCTGTGTGAAGTGGGCGGGACGGAAGACCGGAAGCATGTTGGAGTCTATTCATTCTAAAGCTAATGGGAGAGTGAACGTGAACACAGCTTCTGAACCATTCTTTATTATTATTATTATTATTATTATTATTATTATTATTATTATTATTATTATTATTATTATTATTATTACCCCAATTATTATTATTATTATTATTATTATTATTATTATTACAGCTTCTGAACCATTCTTTATTATTATTATTATTATTATTATTATTATTATTATTATTATTATAGCTTCTGAACCATTCTTTATTATTATTATTATTATTATTATTATTATTATTACAGCTTCTAAACCATTCTTTATTATTATTATTATTATTGTTATTATTACAGCTTCTAAACCATTCTTTATTATTATTATTATTATTATTATTATTATTATTATTATTATTATTACAGCTTCTGAACCATTCTTTATTATTATTATTATTATTATTATTATTACCCCAATTATTATTATTATTATTATTATTATTATTATTATTATTATTATTACAGCTTCTGAACCATTCTTTATTATTATTATTATTATTATTATTATTATTATTATTACCCCAATTATTATTATTATTATTATTATTATTACCCCAATTATTATTATTATTATTATTATTATTATTATTATTATTATTATTATTACAGCTTCTGAACCATTCTTTATTATTATTATTATTATTATTATTATTATTATTATTATTATTATTATTATTATTATTAGTACAGTTTCTAAACCATTCTATAGCTCCATGGTCACTGAACTAAATATTGGACCAGATCGTCACAAGACACATAATATGTACAACATTTTTCACACTAAAATGTATTTTTTCAGAGAGACTGAATCAGGAGAAAATCTACCTTATTATCGACATGTCTCTGTCCCAGCAACACACTCTCGCGGGATCTAGCGCCAGTAAACAGAGAAACATTGGACGTTCGCAAGATTTGCCGTCAGACGCCGGCGCCCACTAGGAGACCATGTGTAGGGTTTATGTACCATGTCGCCTCTAGTGGCTCCAGTCGGGATGGTGGATCTTCATAAATTAACAATCTTTGGTGGTGGTCTGTGTTTCCGGGTTTACAGCCAATGACATTTCACAACATTGACAGAGAGCCAATCACAAGCTGGGATGTAGGCTTGGTTTGTGTGGAACGTAAACAGGAAGTGACGTGCTGGTGGGTTGTCATATAGAGACCGGGTAGGAACACTTTTTTAAAGAACCTAGTGGTACCTAGTGGCTACAGTACTAAAGCGCCACCATTATTGCCACACACACACACACACACACACACACACACACACACACACACACACACACACACACACACACACACACACACACACACACACACAATGATATCTATAAACACTCTTAAGTACTGTTGCAATCATAACACATTATAAAGCCTTTTATAGCGACTAATAAGGTTAAGTATCATTACTTGAGAAAAAAAAATTAAATAAAAAAGTTTTAATTTTTTTTAATTTAATTGTTTTATTTTGTATTTTAATTGTCTTTATTATTAAAATGTTATTAAATGTTATTACATGTTATATATTTTTTTTAGAATAGATTATTTTACATGCTGGTGGAACCTAGAGCAGCAACAGCATCAAATAGTTACAAGGAAAACACTAAATATGTCAAAATGGGCTGATTTCTTTTAGCCCAAATCAGCTTCCATTGGCTTTCATTGAGTTGAGTGATTGACAGCTGACATGACACGCCTGCTTGATTTACTCACCATTGGGGCTAACTTTTCTTAGCCCCCAAGCTCCGCCCTCACTGGCTTTTGACCAATGAAGGTGTACCTGCGTTTTCTGTGCTTTGTTCTGGGAACAACACAGTTGGGTGCGTTCGGATATTGCACACCGGAGCGCACTCGCCTATTAGTTTGTATTGGCCAGTGCGCTCAGTGCTGTATTTCCGAACGCACCCAGTGTGTGTGTGTGTGTGTGTGTGTGTGTGTGTGTGTGTGAGAGAGAGAGAGAAAGAGAGAGAGAGAGAAAGAGAATTCAACTGCCCCTAGCGATCTAACGGTAAGGCTGGCGGACATGACAGTGGATGTGTTGGATGCAGCTCAAAGTGAACTTTACTCAGGTATCTAGTTTGTTGCCGTACGACCTTCCTAGACCGAGTTATTAAAGAAAAACGGGCGACAATGGCCAAAACTCAATCGAAAATCGGCAACCGGAAACCGGTGAAAGCGGCCGTTTTCAAGATGTTTTGGCCATTATCTCTGGAACGGAAGGTCCAATCTGCTCAGTTCAAAGCTTGTTTAATGCGTGACTTTGAGGACATTAAGCTCCTAGCGACACCTTTACGGGGTTTTTGGGCCTAAAAGTATGGTAATTGTTCGGACCGGCCCAGTAGGGCCCAGTTAGGGCCAAGCCTTAATTTTCAGGCCCGTGGAGAACTTTAGAGAGACAGACAGACAGACAGACAGACAGACACTGTCTGTCTGTCTGTCTGTCTGTCTGTCTGTCTGTCTGACTCACTGACTGACTGACTGACTGACTGACTTACTTCCACAGTATGATTTTATTTTTTTGATATCATTGATATCAATGTTGAAATGCATGATATCATGCTGAAATGCATGATATCATGCTCAAATGCTCTCAGGCAGGATGCCATATGTGCCATCACTAGTTGATGTGTGACTGACTGATTTGTATACTTTTGTCTATACTTTTGTCAACTAAAAGTATATTTTCCTAAATCTGGATGTGTAAACTATACAGATTATTACTGTGCACATGTACTATTTAAGATAGCATGTTTGAGCATAAATATGCATTTTGAGAACCCAAAAAAATTCTGAAGCGCGCACGCTTAGCCCTCCCACCCAAAGTTCCCACCAGCCGCCACTGAACGGTTTAGTTTATGGACACAGTAGTATCTCTGCTGTTTGGTTACATTACATCATCCCATCATGTGTCTGTTACAACATGAGGAATGTCACATGTTTCCTTCAATGTTTGTGTTTGACATTGATGTCAACGTGTGTGTGTGTGTGTGTGTGTGTGTGTGTGTGTGTGTACGTACACATAGTATCACTGCTGCTTGGTTACATGTTGTTGTATCAGTGAGATCATGTGTCTGTTACACCATGGATGTCACATGATTAATGTCATGTTTGTGTTTGACATTGATGTCAACATGAAATTTAGCTGTGTGTGGGGGGGGGGGTTGTGTGTGTGTGTGTGTGTGTGTGTGTGTGTGTGTGTGGAGGGGGGGGGTGTGTGTGGGTGTGGGTGTGTAGTAGTTAAAATGCAGTTTCATGTGTCTGTTACACCATTAATGTCACATGTTTCCTCCAATGTTTGTTTGATGTCAACATGAGAGAGAGAGTGTGCGGTGTGTGTGTGTGTGTGTGTGTGTGTGTGTGTGTGTGTGTGTGTGTGTGTGGTTTACATGCAGTTTATCAGTGAGATCATGTGTCTGTTACACCATGGATGTCACATGTTTAATGTCATGTTTGTGTTTGACATTGATGTCAACATGAAATGTGTGTGTGTGTGTGTGTGTGTGTGTGTGTGTGTGTGTGTGTGTGTGTGTGTGTGTGTGTGTGTGTGTGTGTGTGTGTGTGTGTGTGTGTGTGTGTGGACACATTAATATCTCTGCTGTTTGGCTCAGTTTTTCACTGAGATCTAGTGTCTGTTACACCATGGTTGTTTGCTTTAATGTTTGTTTTTGACATTGACGTGTGTGTTTAGTTTATATGCAGTTTCAGTGTGAGATGAGGTCATCATATCATAGATGTCACATGTTTAATGTCATGTTTGTGTTTGACATTGATGTCAACATGAGTCTTTAATGTATGACTGGTTGTGGAAATGCATGGTTATCAGTGGTGGAAAAAGTACTCAAATGTTTTGCTTAAGTAACAGTATCAATACCTCAAAGTAGAAATACTCTGTTACAAGTAAGAGTGAGACATTCAGAATTTACTTGAGTAAAAGTACAAAAGCATTGGTATCAAAATGTACTTAAAGTACCAAAGTAAGAAGTACTGATTGTGCAGAATGAAGTTTTCAAATGTTTAAAATGTATAAAAATTATTTTGAAAATAGCAGATCTACGCATTGTGAGCTTGTAGATCTGCTATTTTCAAAATATTTTTGAGATGTAGTGGAGTACATTATACAATAGATAAGATTATAAGAAAGATAGATAAGATTGTTAAAAGGATAAAACACAGAAAGCCCTGCGTCAGGGCTTGTTTCCATTGTGGTCCTCCTATGCATGTATTCAATTCATCAAGACATTTAAAGACATGATACGATAAAATACAAGACATCAATCAACACTAGTAGCAAAAAAACGTATATGTGCAGTAAACATGTCTATTGTTAAGCTTAGAAGACTGTTCTAGGATCAGTTCTACAGGACAGACAGGGATCCTCTCATGGAGGTTTAGAAGAAGACTGTTCTAGGATCAGATCTACAGTACAGACAGGGATCCTCTCATGGAGGTTTAGAAGTAGGAAAGAGGGAGTCACACTGTTTGATGTCTGTAATGTAGGTTATATACATAATAGTGTGTGTGTGGATGCATGTTGTGTGAATTAGTATGGGTTCATATGCTGTGTGTATGGTTGCATAGTGTGTTTGTATTGGTTACATATCGTGTGTGTGTGTGTGTGTGTGTGTGTGTGTGTGTGTGTGTGTGTTTGGTTACATATTATTGTGTACATGGTTATATTCTGAACAATGTTACACAGTTACTTTAGTTACATAAAAGAAAAACAAAACAGACAAGAAATTGTCCAAGCAGAATGAGTCAGATTTAACGACACATGCATGGTTACCATATGGTGTGTGTACACTTTGTGTGTACAGTACAGTATATGGCTGTATGTTTGCATGCTGTGTGTGCACGTAAGGTTACATTGTGTATTACATTTGTGTGTATGGTATATTGTGTTTATGGTTTTATATATATTGTGTTATTTACTTGTGTATGGTTACATACGTGTGTGTGTGTGTGTGTGTGTGTGTGTGTGTGTGTGTGGGGTACATTGTGTGCACTGGGTTAGTATGTTAAACATGTCAGGGTTGTTCTCTAAAAGTAGGTCATCATGACATTCTGCCAGGGTCACTGAGTACACACTACATGCACAGACAGACAGACAGCATGGAAAATGTTGCTTTTGTATAAGCATGGGGCAGGTGACGGTCATGTGTTCTGAGGCATTCTGGGTATTGAAGTACATCTGATGTAGCCTACAAAGCCAAAGTGCAGTAACTACGAAAAAAAACAAAATCACTGAAAAATGGCTTTTAAAGTGTTTCAACTGGTCAGTCAAATGAGATATCTAATTATAAGTGATATTACACTAATTGTACATCTGTTCTGGAGGTAATTGTTTATCCCCCAGTTAGTAGTTACTGCACGTTGGCTTTGTAGTGTTACTGTGTTGTGACTTCATGGAGAAAATAGAATGTTCTTGATGCATGTTGTCTTTCTATGAGTGAGAGCTGTTTGTTTTGCAAGAACTATAGGCTGGTTTGATAGAATCCAGTGAACAGTCAGCCAGTTGAAACTATTAATGTACTATAGCTGTCTGGGCCGCTATGTTGTTTAGTTCATGGTTTTCAACCTTTTTCATATCAAGGTCCATTATTTATTCGCCATTGGAGCCACGGAACCACCGTTTGATGAGCTTTAGACTCTGAGACCCAAAACGTAGAATATTTTGTTGTCGTTGGAAACGATTGTCCACAATTCCATCCATGCTGTATAGATGTTGGTACCAATAGGAGAGATAACAGGCAAACGTTGATCAAAATAACAATTCTTCTACATTCTCTAATTGTGTTAGACTTCTTGGAAATGAAATAATGCAGTCAGATGTTTAACAATAATTTAACTCTTAAGAGCGTAAAATGAAACCAAATGGACCCGTAAGGGTCCATTTGGTTTCATTTTACGCTCTTAAGAGTTAAAGATGTATAAGGGTCCATTTGGTTACCAACTCTCCATCATTTAGCTGGGGACCACCTGGAACCCCCTCATGGACCACTGGTGGTCCCCGGACCACTGGTTGAGAACCACTGGTTTAGCTGTGTCTGACATCAGTTCATGTTGTTGAATGGTTGCTGTTGTGTCTGACTTCAGTTCATATTGAATTCAATTCAATTACATTTTATTAAAGTGTCAAATCACAACAAGTTGTCTCAAGACACTTTACATGTAGAGAAGAGACCTGACAATGAATGGTTGCTGTTGTGTCTGACTAAAGGACATACAGAACCATTACATAATAAATGGTAACAGCAGAGATCAATGCTGTCTGCTGTTACCCTGTATTATGTAATGGTTCTGTATGTAGAACACAAGGACATTCAGTAACATTACATGACAAATTGTTGCTGTCGGGGAGAAACCTCTAATCTTCTTCATATTTTAACTTATGTTTTTTCCCCCCTAAATGAATCCTACTTCCTCACTACAGTGTCACATAAAAGTAGCAAAAATAGCCGATCTACAAGCTCAACATGTGACACAGTTTGAGCTTGTAGATCGGCTTTTTTTTGTTGCCATTTTTAAATCAGAATCCTGAGAAGTAACAGTTTTGACAGTAACAGCCATGTGAGGTAGAGAGAGGAAATGTAACAGCAGAGAGCAGAGCAAGAGGACATACTTTACATTACATTACATTACATTACATTACAGAACAATGTTATGAAAGCAGAAATGTCTTTCTCACTGACACTGTACTTATGTGTGTTGTTAACAATCACACTGTCTGTGTGTCTGTGTTCCACACAACCTTTATGACGTACAAGCCTACCGATGGCACAGAATCCTAAATCATGTTTTGGGCGGCGAGAGTTTGCCCCGACTGCCACTCAAAGTGGCTACTGGCCAATCACAGCGCGTCTTTTCCGGGACTTCTAGTCAGAATGTAGTTGTGTAAAACTATCAGGAGACCTGTTAGGTTCAGATGTGTGTCAGTCATTCTGCATGTCAGCCTTAGATTAAAGGTGATCATAAAGTTATGGAGCAGCCTTCCTTCCCCCTGCATGTCTGAACATCTGATGCTTATTTCATAACATTTTACTGGACGCTTCATGCTTTTATTTCCTCGTCTTTTCCTCTCTGTGAAGGTCATGTGGTTTTGAATTGTTTTACCTTTATTATTTGATGTATTATCTGTGTGAAGACCTTGGTTCAAAAAGGTGCTCTATAAATAATTATTTTCAGGCAGGGGTCTTTTTTTCAGCCCAGGGACCCCAGCTGACTCTGAGAGAGAGATGAAGAAGGGACCCCCACTACATATTATTGTATAAAATGGTGTTGTAGATTAAACGTTTTCATACATTTCATAGATAGTTTCATAGACTTGTTTGACAGCACTGTCATCAGTTTTGTGTTGGATTCATGTGTATTTTCAGACAGTTAACCACCTACACCCTCAATAGGCAACGTAGAACACCGCATTGCCAAAAATAGCTGATCTACAAGCTCACCACGGCGTTGTAGCTTGTAGATCGGCTGTTTTCGGTTCCTGTTCCCCTCAGAATAGGGATGCCAGGGTTCAAGTGGTTAATGTAAATAAAAGGTTCCTGAAGATTTGGCGGCCCCCCTAGTAGTAGTAACTCTGAGGACCCCCTGTTGAATTAATAATTTAATGAGGTGTGTGTGTGTGTGTGTGTGTGTGTGTGTTAAATAAGCTTAAAAATAAATTACGGTATTTAAATGTAAAATAAAAAACAATTCAAAACCACCGATGACAGTTTAATATGTTGAGTCACGAAAAACTAGTGTAATGGGTCTGTTTACATGTTTTCACATTGTTGATATTAAGCATTGATCCTGTGGCTTGTTTCTTCAGTTTTGGTCCACGGCACCTCATGCTGTTGTCTTGTTGTGTGTTATTATTTAGATGCCAGCTGCTGGTCCATGGGTGTGAGTCGGCTGGATTTGATCTACAGACGGCTGCTCCTCACTAAGCTCTTCATCCAGGGATGGGGGAAGCCGGAGGACCTCAAGAGGTCAGAGGAACACAACAACACAAACTTAACATGACATGCTGTACCAAATGTACTGTAATACATGGTTCATTTATATAAACTAACATGACATACTGTACCAAATGTACTGTAATACATGGTGCATTTATATAAACTAACATGACATGCTGTACCAAATGTACTGTAATACATGGTTCATTTATATAAACTAACATGACATGCTGTACCAAATGTACTGTAATACATGGTGCATTTATATAAACTAACATGACATACTGTACCAAATGTACTGTAATACATGGTGCATTTATATAAACTAACATGACATACTGTACCAAATGTACTGTAATACATGGTGCATTTATATAAACTAACATGACATGCTGTACCAAATGTACTGTAATACATGGTTCATTTATATAAACTAACATGACATGCTGTACCAAATGTACTGTAATACATGGTGCATTTATATAAACTAACATGACATACTGTACCAAATGTACTGTAATACATGGTGCATTTATATAAACTAACATGACATACTGTACCAAATGTACTGTAATACATGGTGCATTTATATAAACTAACATGACATACTGTACCAAATGTACTGTAATACATGGTGCAGTTATATAAACTAACATGACATACTGTACCAAATATACTGTAATACATGGTGCATTTATATAAACTAACATGACATGCTGTACCAAATGTACTGTAATACATGGTGCAGTTATATAAACTAACATGACATGCTGTACCAAATGTACTGTAATACATGGTGCAGTTATATAAACTAACATGACATACTGTACCAAATATACTGTAATACATGGTGCAGTTATATAAACTAACATGACATGCTGTACCAAATATACTGTAATACATGGTGCAGTTATATAAACTAACATGACATACTGTACCAAATGTACTGTAATACATGGTGCATTTATATAAACTAACATGACATACTGTATACGTAGTGCATGTTATATAGCACCTTTATCCTAAGAACTTTACAGTGTGCATTACACTCTCACATTCACACGCACACATACATTGTGTTTTTCCATCAAGCCGTTTCGAAAATATGAAGCAAACTTTTGCCCGTTTCCATCCACTGATAAAATGTGATTCTTGGGAGGTAGTTCATGCCCCAAAATCCAGCCCCTTCAAGAGCAAAAGTGTTTTTTTTGTGAAATATGAAGTTTTTTGTTTGGATTTTCAAGTGATTCCATTGTGTGATTCCATTCAGTGGTTTATGCGCAGAATTTTGTTGACGGAAACGCAGTTATTGTCTCACCGACAGCAGAGGAAACCATACAAGGCACCAACCTGCTCATTGGCAGCAATTAGGGGTTCAGTGTCTTATCTACCAACCTGTGGTCCGGGGCCCGTTGGCGGGCCGTGAGGATATAACATGTGGGCTCCCAGATAATTGGCAAAACCCTTAACTCATTGACTGCCCACAGGAAATACATGAATGAGTAAAGAAATCAGCCCTTGCCAGTGTTTTGGAGCATTTTTTACTAACCTTTTAAGAGCCACAGAATATTTCGCTCCATGACGATCGACACACAGAGTGTCGCAAAAGACGGAGGAGTGTCTCTGCTTCCATCGGGGGGAAAAAACGTGTCACCGCGACCCTCCGTTCTTTAGTTATTGGCTGTTGAATATAGCTTGTTCTCGCCAAAAACACTGAAAAAAACAACCAAGCAGAGAAAGATGTATCTCGCCTCCTGTGTTTTAATATGTATTTTTGACGAGACGTGCTATTTTCAACGGCCTAGAAAGAACGGCCTAATGAAATGTTCTTTCTTTTCGCGGAAGCACAGTGAACCCCCCGTGATTAGCAACCATCAGGGGATTGTTAATAGTGGAGATAAATATTCTGTGACTACTTCATTAATGAGCTGCTTACTGTTTGTTTGTTTGTTTGTTTGTTTGTTTGTGTAATTCTGCAGAATCTTTGAGTTCCGTAAGATCATTGGTGACAGAGAGAGGTGTAAGGACCTGGTCCCCAAAGACTATCCTGTCTACATAAACAAGGTATGTGTCTGTCTGTCTGTCTGTCTGTCTGTCTGTCTGTCTGTCTCCGCATAATTGTCCCCGTCAGGTGGAAACATGTCCAAAACCGTTACTTTTCTGGAAATGGAAAAAAGAAAAAGTAACCTGAACTCCAATGGATCCAGTGTAAAGTAGTTATTATTTAGTCATAAGATCTAGTTAATACTTGTCATAGGTTGCATATTCATAAAACCCACAGACACACTTAAAATTAACCACTTTTACTTTCACTTGTAAGGAAGAAAGAAAGATGGCAGATCTGCAATTTTTTTGCAACTTTTTGTGACACTATATTATGACGAAGTAGGACATACATTTACAAAAACAAAACAACAACAAAAAGTTGAAATATGGAGAAACTTAAGATTTCTGCCCGACAGCAGCGATATAATCCTCTGTGTTCATTTAGCTGTGAGAGTTAGAGTTCTCAACGGGCCTGAACAATTACCATTCTTTTAGGCCCTAAAACACGAAAAGGTGTAATGTCCTCAACGTCACGCATCCAACAAGCTTCGAACTGAGCAGATTGGACCTTCCGTTTCAGAGATAATGGGCAAAACATCTTGAAAAAGGCCACTTTCGACAATTTTCGATTGAGTTTTGGCCATTGTCACCCGTCTCTCTTTAATAACACGGGCTAGGAAGGTCAGACGGCGACAAACTATATACCTGAGTAAAGTTCACTTTGAGCTGCATCCAACACATCTACTGCCATTTCCGTCGGCCTTTGAAAATAGTGAAAATAGCTGATCTACAAGCTCACAATGCCTCACATCGTTTGAGCAGCGTTGTGAGCTTGCAGATCTGCTATTTTCACTACTTTGTGCGACACTCTTGTATGATGAAGTAGGGATTTAAAGTTAGGGTAAGTGATATTTTTTGGTAATTACTTTTTTTGGGTTAAAGTACTATATGCTGATATAGTAATCATTGCTACAGAGCGTTTGTTCGGTCACAGGGGTCTCTCCAGCTCTTTAGTAAACAGAATAGTAGACATAATAATAGTACATTTTCAGGTAGGTGACACAATTTAAGCCAATCAGGAGAGAGCACTGAAAACGCATTTTCTGTTTAATAAAGAGCTGGAGCTAAAGAGACATGGAGACTCCTTTTACTGAACACACACTCTATAGCAGTGAGTACTATCACAATATAGAGATATTTAACCCTTATTTTAACAAAAGTAAATCACTTACCCTACCTTTTTAATTGATGAAAAAACATGGAACTTCGAAACTCAGAGACAAAAAAGGTTTCTGCCCAACAGCGACAATATGGGAAAGATTATCACATCAAATGCTGCTAATCTTTCATCTGATTGCTTGTCTTGTCCTCGTATGTATTGCCACTGATTTTAAAAGTCTTTCTGGTAGAGCCACTGGATCAAAGCTACCGTAACATAAACCGACTAACTAACATAATGACTGTTCTTGTAGCTGCTACTGTTCAAGGTTCCCCAACAGACCGCAGAGCAGCAGACATTAAAGACAGGTGAAGGTAACAACGTTAACATTGTAATAATAATCATTGTTGTTGATGTTCCCAGACAGAGGAGCAGTCAGACTGTCTCATCCATGAGGGCTACTTCATCTCTCCTCTGGAAGATCTGGTCCCTGGGATCCTTCCACCAGAGTCTGTTAAAGCCAGGTATCAACCCCACCACACCACAGTGACCACACTACCACTGAGTACCATATCAACCACACCACACCACACTACCACTGAGTACCATATCAACCCCACCACACCACACCACACTACCACTGAGTACCATATCGTTGCTCTATCATCTCCATATTTTAAGTTTTGGTGTTTTTTTCCGTAAATTGAACGCCCTGCGTGATCATGCTTACAGCGTCACACAAAAGCATCATAAGGAGCAGATCTACAAGCTCGTTTTGAGCTTGTAGATCTGCTACATATGATGCTTTTGAATTTGAATGAGCGTCTCACGTGGTTTGAACAGAAAACAAAGTGAACTGACCTTCTGAGGAATTAGTTTGGTCAAAGTTCAGATAAATGTTTTTGCAGTTGTTTCAAGTTCAGCCTTTCATTCAACCCTGTCATCACAGATAAAAACCTAAGACTGTTAAACTTTGGTGTGTGTGTGTGTGTGTGTGTGTGTGTGTGTGTGTGTGTGTGTGTGTGTGTGTGTGTGTGTGTGTGTGTGTGTGTGTGTGTGTGTGTGTGTGTGTGTGTGTGTGTGTGTGTGTGTGTGTGTGTGTGTGTGTGTGTGTGTGTGTGTGTGTGTGTGTCATGACCACAGACAGTTTCACAGGACCAGTGTTCGCCCTGCTTTTTATTGACCTTTTTCACCATAAAATGAGAGAATGAGTCACTACCTCTGGTTCCTCAATCATAGAATCAATGAATAATAGTTGGACTTAATATATCATGGCCAGGTATTTATATACAACCCAAGGTTCAACATGGCGTATAGTATAGTATACCCTTTCTTCTTATCAGCCTGACTGTTATGGTGTTAGAAGGTACACAATGGAGCCTTTTCACGGTGGCAGGCATTTTGACAGGTAAACACAGCTGCTGATAACATGGAATGTTTTTCATTCAGGTGTTTCTGTGTGTCAGCATGAGTTTAACTTTACAACCGCTGTCCATGCTGACGCCTTAACCCAGTAAGACCGGGAACACATCTGTGTCTTTTTAAGATGTCTTTGCCCATTCAAAAATAGCAGATCTAGAAACTCATAGCACGGCACTGTGCCGTGCTATGAGTTTGTAGATCTGCTAATTTCTGAAAAATCGTGAAAGAAATTGCAATTTTGCGGATTCCAAATCTGAAACAGATTTTAAAAAAAACTTCTGTTGCTATATTATCAGTAGAAACATTGTCATGTCAAGGACCCCCAAAAATTATATGTATTTGGCCACGGACCCCCATCTCAAAATATTCCAGAGACCCTTAGAAGCAAAGATTTTACAAATGTTCGCTTTAAAAATATATATATGTTACAGTATGATTGGAGAACCAGTACGATTGAAGAAAGCGCGCTCGTTTTTACCACCCACCCAGCACTAGAGGGAGCCACAAGCCAGGCTTGTGCACAAACATATATGGCCACACACACACACACACAGTCTCACACACACACACACACACACACACACACACACACACACACACACACGCACACACGCGCACGCGCTCATGCTTTTTTTGGTTTATTGAAAGCAGGACTGTTTAGATACTTTTATTGTGTTCTGGCTTTTGTTTTACTTTCTCCCTGACACACACACACACACACACACACACACACACACACACACACACACACACACACAGTGATCCATGAAAATAACTATTCTGTCCCTATCGGTTTACAAATCAAACGGCGCTGAGTCGACTAGTGGAGCGTCGGCCGGTCAGCGCGGGCACTCGCGCCTCGAGGCGCGAGGGCGCGCTTCCTCGGCCTCAAGCTCCACTAAATCGGCGCGCCTCCGTCATGGACAAGCGTGTGCGTGTGAACTCGTGTTCAGCGTTCCCCTCATAGATATTATGGTTCCCCTGGCGTAGCTTCCTGGTTGCTATGTGGGGGGGAACAACAAAAGACAGGTCCGCTCGGCGCATCAAAGCCCCGCCTCTCCGCGTTCTCCTTCTCCTCCTCCTCGGAGGAGGAGAAGGAGAGAAGGAGAGGACGGGACGGTTTATTACGCGAGGAGGAGGAGGAGGAGGCTCCTCTTCCTCGCGAGCCTCGCGTAATAAACCCACGCCTCGCAGCGCCGCATCCTCCTTCTCCTCCTCGCGAGCCTCGCTAATAAACCCTGTCTCGAAAAGCCCCGCCTCCCCCCGAAGGAGCCCCGTGCCTAAAAACGAGCGCTCTGTCTTCAATCGTACTGGTTCTCCAAACGTACTGTGACATATACATTCAAAGATTTGCACAAATATTTACGATTTTTCAAAAATAGCAGATCTATGAGCTACTATGAGCTTGTAGATCTGCTATTTTTGAATAGCCAATGTATAAAATAATGGTTTAAGTGGTTACACAGATGCGTTCCCGGTTTTAATGAAACATGCAACGATGTATGTTATTACCTTCAGATAGACACAGAATCACAAGCAGGATCAGAATCAATGTTATTGTCACATCAGAGCTTTACAGGTGTGAAGAAGTGGGTGAAATTAGTTTGTGTGCAAAGCTCCATTATTTGTTATTTGTTGTTGTGTGGAGCGTCACTGTGACGCAAAACGCGTCACAGAAGTGACGCGTTTGGAGCCCCAAATAGGCCTCGCCCACCAAATTTCCAACCCGGAAGAAGGGTTCAAACAGGCCCATGCGCTGGGTGAGCAACTCAATGCAAGTGGATGGGAGGAGAATTCGGGTGCCCTCTCTATTATTTTTAACTCTATGGGTGTACTCCAAGGGATCCCCAGCTATTACATGAGTGATAGTTAGGAATCAAATGTGTGATGACTGTGTTGCAGGTTCCAGTTCATAGTTCCTAAGAAGTGGAAGAAGAACAGACCGGTATGCATCCACCTGGCCGGGACTGGAGACCATGTAAGATCTGTACCCTTCATCGTAATACAAACACACCGTGAACATATCTCACACCCATGTTAGCTGATCTCCACTGCTTGGCCTGTGAGATCAAGGATCTATCTTTTCATGCTGGTCCCTTTATAAGCAGTGTTGATTTCGTCGACTAAAACTATGACGAAAAATGTTGGTCGACTACCTTTTTCCACTGACGAAAACTACATAAAAACTACATAAAAACTAAGCTATGATGACTAAAACTAAGACTAAATATATTGACAATTTTGTCAACAAATAAAAACTAGACTAAAATGTTAGGGAGGGATCTAGTGGAGAAGAGACCCAGTAGAACTAAAAGACGTGTAATTTTATTATTTTTGTGGGGGCTTTTATGCCTTTATTTGACATGACCGTAGACTGACAGGAAATGGGGAGAGAGAAGGGGACAGACTGGAGACATGCAGCAAAGTCCGTCGGGATCGGGAGTCGAACTCGCAACGCGCTGTCAGGCTACATTGAGCCAGGCCAAAGACAAGTCATTTTATGTTTGGTTGCGCTCGGGTGTTGTGCTCTGAAAATAGCAGATCTACAATCTCACAATGTATCGCACTGTGACGCGTTGTGAGCTTGTAGATCGGCTATGTTGTTATATGTGTGTACAGTATTTATATGAGTGTAATATTATGCTATATATGTGTACAGTATTTATATGAGTGTAATAATATTATGCTATATAATGTGTGCAGTATTTCTGGCGCAGACGGACCCTGATGGCCAGACCCATGATCAAAGAGACGGCCATGGCTTCACTGCTGCTGGAGAACCCTTATTATATCCTTTATACTGTAACACCCTTATTGTATCCTTTACTGTCAAATCCTGAGTGTTAATTCAATCACTTTCGGCTATTTCCTCACGATGCGACGCTGTCGTACGCTGAAGTATAAATTGGGCTTCAGTGGTTAACTAAAGCTAGATTTATTCTGAAAATAGCAGATCTACAAGCTCACAAATGTGACAGGTTATGAGGTTATAGACTGGTTATGAGGTTATATATAACTGACCTACCTGACCTACTTGTTGTTAACTAGTTGTACGAACGCTTGTTCTCTATTGCTGTATTGTTTATTGGATTATTGGATTGTTTATTGGATCTTGTTTAGTCGATACACTTATTTGTTTTAGCTCATGCTCATTTGATTTAGCTATTTTGTCTCATCTGTTTAAGGAAATAGGTAGCTGATATATTGCACTTTTACCTTAGCGCTAGGTATACTCTTGGTTGCTTGTTTTTGCAGAAAATGCACTAAAGACTTCTGGTGATTAATAGTTTTCGTTCCCTACCTATGTTGAATACACTTATTGTAAGTCGCTTTGGATAAAAGCGTCTGCTAAATGACTGTAATGTAATGTAATGTAATGTTATGAGGTTACCTCCAACCAGCGCAGTTGTTATTTATGTTGTATTCACACACAGATTGTTTTGATTGAAAGCTTTTAGTCACTAAGCATCATAGCATTATAAATAAGTTGTACACTAGTTTATATCCATTGTCACTGTCTTGTGTCCATTCCTTGACTTAACCTTCACATGGCTATCGGAAACCCAGAGACCAAATGTAAGTCAACTTATATTTATATTATTATTAAAATGACACATAGTTCTGTGTGTGTCGGAGCATTTTGGGGTTTCATGTTTGATGTATTTTTTTTTTTTTACAAATGCATATGCATGAACATACATGTGTACAAATCTGTGAAAAGGAAAAGCTGGAAAGCTTATTTTCATTGTGGACCTTTTGTAATTGCAGTTAATGATATCACAGAGATGGTATATTATAGATATTATCATTGGTCGCAACCTTTTTCGCCTGTTCATGTGTCTGGCCCCAGCTGTAGTAAGCTGCAGTACCAGAATTGGCCACCATGACTTAAGTTTTCTCTCTGTTCTTGGGGCTTGAGTACTGCAGTTAATTGTAGGCTGTCATGTTGTTGGGAATTGTGGGTATTGTAGTACTGCAGTTAATTGTAGGCTGTCGTGTTTTTGGGAATTGTGGGTATTGTAGTACTGCAGTTAATTGTAGGCTGTTATGTTGAACGTGGGAATGCTGGGTATTGTAGGCGCTCCAGTTTGAAGAACGTGTCGGACCTCTTTGTGATGGGCGGGGCTTTGATCCTGGAGTCGGCGGCACTTCTCCATTGGCTAGAGAGAGAGGGCTACGGGCCACTAGGAATAACCGGGATCTCCATGGGAGGATACGTAAGTAGATGTTCTAGTGAAATAAAACTTTCATAAAATCTGTGTTCGAAAGAAAATTGAAAGTGTGTGTGTGTGTGTGTGTGTGTAGATGGCGTCCCTGGCAGTGACCAACTGGCCTAAGCCCATCCCTCTGATCCCCTGCCTCTCCTGGTCTACTGCATCCAGTGTGTTCACCACAGTAAGATAACACTATATAACCTTTATTCACTGCATTCAGTGTGTTCACCACAGTTGTGTGTGTGTGTGTGTGTGTGTGTGTGTGTGTGTGTGTGTGTGTGTGTGTGTGTGTGTGTGTGTGTGTGTGTGTGTGTGTGTGTGTGTGTGTACACACATGTGTGCTGAGAGGTTGAACACACAGTATAAATAAAACAAGAATTGAACATCACTGTACATGACATACATACCACATGTTCACTTGCTGGAGCTGTAGCCCTGAACAGTGTGTGTGTGTGTGTGTGTGTGTGTGTGTGTGTGTGTGTGTGTGTGTGTGTGTGTGTTTACATGTATGTGTGTATGTGTGTGTTTACATGTATGTGTGTGTGTAGGGGGTGCTGAGTAAAGCGGTGAGCTGGAGACAGCTGGAGAAGCAGTATGCCATCAATTCAGTCTATGAGGAGGAGATCGTCCACCTGTTGGAGTACTGTGGGGTAGGTCTCCTTTTTATTGTTTTATTTCTTTATTTATCCAGGATACTAGCTGAGCACAAGAGCTCATTTCCAGCAACGCCCTGCACATAGACACAGACAGACATGTCTATTAGGACCATGGGAGCTGACCAGTACAACCACAGTCTGATACTGTTGTACTGGGAGCTGACCACAGTCTGATACTGTTGTACTGGGAGCTGACCACAGTCTGATACTGTTGTACTGGGAGCTGACCACAGTCTGATACTGTTGTACTGGGAGCTGACCAGTACAACCTCAGTCTGATACTGTTGGCCCTTAGGAGCTCCACTGGAGCAGTTGGGGGTTCAGTGCCTTGCACAAGGGCACTTCAGCGGTGTTGGGGGAGGGGTCCATTTGGTTCCATTTGTACACTCTCTGAGTTAGATTAACATTGATGATTCAGTGTAGATTTCGGGTTCCAGAGATTAAAAAAATTAAATGGTGGTCAATGGCCTAATAATGCATATCAAATTGGGTTCCTTGAAATTAAAATGGTTGAGAATCACTGCTATGTAACCTTAAAAAAGTCTCTTT
Organism: Gymnoscopelus braueri; assembly: GCF_963280865.1. Lineage (NCBI taxonomy): Eukaryota > Metazoa > Chordata > Actinopteri > Myctophiformes > Myctophidae > Gymnoscopelus > Gymnoscopelus braueri. The sequence goes on from NC_137622.1 coordinate 43,897,701, forward strand.
TGGGGGGCCCTGGCATACCTTTTCAAATGGGGGTCTTATATGTATCAATTTGTGGCTCCTTGACGTGAAAAAGTGTGTGTGTGTGTCAGAGGGTGCTGTGTTGTTGTTGTGAGCTTGTAGATCTGCTCTCATGATGATTGTGTCTCAGAGGGTTCTGTGTTGTTGTTGTGAGCTTGTAGATCTGCACTCTGTAGTACCATGATGATTGTGTCTCAGAGGGTGCTAATTGTACATTAGGATACAAACATTTTCAGTCGTGAGATTTTATTTTGCTTTAACCCATTAAGACCGTGAACGCATCTGTGTCATTTTTAGATTTCTTCGGCTATTAAAAAATAGCAGATCTACAAGCTCATAGTGCCTCGCTATGAGCCTGTAGATCTGCTATTTTTTTAAATGGTGAAAATGTTTGCAAATCTTTGAATTTATACTTTTTAAACATGAACATTTGTAACATTTGTAACTTAAATCTTTGCTTCTGGGGGGGGGGGGGGGGGCTGGAACAACATAATGAGTGTTCAAATGATTTGAGTTACAAATGTTCGCTTTAAAAATATATATTCAAAGATTTGCACAAATGTTCAAGATTTTTCAAAAATAGCAGATCTACAAGCTCATAGCGCGGCACCAGAGCTTGTAGATCTGCTATTTTTGAATAGCCCAAATAAATGTTAACATGACACAGATGCGTTCGGTCTTATAATGGATGAATCCATGAGATCAGCCAGGTATAAATCAGGTGTTATGTCTCTGTCTCTCTGTTCAGGCTGATTCCTTTAAGATGGGTCTGGACCTGCTGAAGAACTCCCCGGACGGTCTGGGCTCGCTGGCTCACCTCCTGGGCCTGACCCGAGACAAGGAGCCCAGGGGCCCAGGGGCCCAGTCTGCTCACAGGTCAGGGGTCGTGGGTGGACCGTCTGACGGGGGCCGCGGTGCTGCTGGAGTGGACACGCTGCTGTCATCTGGAACAACACCACGGTAATGAGAGGTTCAGTGTTGTTTGTCTTTGGCTGTAGGAGGTAGAGTTCTCAGATACTGCCCGAACCCGACCCTACACGACCAGACGTTTTGGGGCCGGCCTCAACATCTATGCTAATTAGTCGGGCCGGGCCGAGCCTCGGGTTCAGTGAAGAAAAAAATATATTAACCCCAAAAAGTACATTTCAACTGCCCCTAGCGGCCTAACGGTACAACTGCCCCTAGTGGCCTAACGGTACAACTGCCCCTAGTGGCCTAACGGTACAACTGCCCCTAGTGGCCTAATGGCCCCCAGGTCAAAATGAGTTTTATGATTTATTAGAGGAGCACATGGCAATCATTGGAAATTCGGAATTGATTTTGATTGGCGACTACAATACGGATGTACTCCGGAAAGACGCCGCCATATTTAAATCTTTCAAAAAATTCTGTGACATGCATAGCCTCACCCAAATGATAAAAAATATCACAAGGGTAGGCCCCACTTCTCAGACCATCATTGACCTCATTTTGACATCAGACCAGTCGAGGATTCCTTTAAGTGGAGTCATTGAGTGCAGTCTAAGCGACCATAACATCATTTTCTGCACGCGTAAGCTTCACAGATCTGTAGTTGATTGTCATAGCACGATCAGCTGCAGAGCTGTGAAAACTTACTCATCAGAAGCTCTCACAACAGCTCTTGAGAAAGTGGATTGGTCAAATGTACTCGGTGGCTCCTCGGCTGAGGAGTCTTGGATTGGTTTCAAAACTGCTTTTGTGTCTGTTATTGATAGCCTAGCGCCCAAGAAGGTGGTGAGAGTCAGAGCCCGTACACAACCCTGGATGAATGGAGACATCCTAAATGCAATCAAACTCAGAAACAAAATGTACTCTGAGTTCAGGAAATGCAAAGATGTGCAACTACTTGAAAGATGCAGAAATCAACGAAATGTAGTAAACAAATTGGTCAAAACTGCCAAAAAGAATTTCTTAAATGAAAGTATTGAGGCAAACAAAAGCCACCCACAAAAGCTGTGGGAAGCGCTACAGAAATTGGGCTGCAACAACAAAATTCAAACCAAAGCTACAAACATCTGCATTATTTCAAGTGGCGTGCTCATTACCGACAAGCAAGCGGTAGCAAACTGTTTTAACAGCTTTTTTACCACCATTGCAACCCAGTTGGTAAGCAAACTTCCTCAGCATTCAGGTTTGTACGGCTCTGACCACATCCATGCTCACTATGTTAAACTAGGGGCTAAAAAAGACTCCTTTTCATTCAAACCAGTAAATGCTGATGATGTGCAGAAAAAACTACTCGCCCTCCAGCCAAACAAGGCCACCGGCCTTGACAATATCCCCACCAGATTCCTCAGAGACGCAGCTACTGCTATTGCCCCCATAGTAGCCCAAATCACAAACCTATCCATCAGCCAGTGTCACGTCCCACAGGATTTCAAGTTGGCAAGAGTAATCCCTCTGCATAAAAAAGGAAGCAAATTAGAACCTGGCAACTATAGGCCTGTTTCCATCCTTTGTTCCATCTCAAAGGTTGTAGAGCGATTAATTCAAGAACAAATCAACAGCTACCTCAGCGAGCATAAGCTGTTGTTTGAATTCCAATCGGGCTTCAGAACCTCCCATTCCACTGACACATGCCTACTGTATCTGACCGACTACATCAAACGTGAGGTAGACGCGGGCAAATACTGCGGCATGGTCATGTTGGACCTCCAAAAAGCGTTCGACACTGTAAACCACTCAATTTTACTTGATAAGCTGAGGGCGATTGGTTTTGACTGCACATCACTAAACTGGATGAGATCTTACCTGGAGGGAAGAGAACAAGTGGTTGACATCAACGGAACCATGTCCTCATCCCTCCCGGTGAGCTGTGGGGTTCCTCAGGGCAGCATTCTAGGGCCGTTACTGTTTCTTCTATACATTAACGACATGAGTGCTGCCTGTAACTGCAAATTGTTCCTGTTTGCTGATGACTCGGCACTCCTGATCTCGGGAGAGGACAAGTTGCAAGTTGAGGAGGCGCTCAGCTCCGAACTCTCAAAAATCCGTACTTGGCTTACCGATAACAAACTGTCACTACACCTTGGGAAAACTGAATCCATTCTCTTTGGGACCAAACATTCCCTCAGACAGATGGATGTAAATGATTTCAAGGTCAAAGTCGATGACACAATTATCTCTAGCAAAGAAGAGATTACCTATTTGGGTTGTGTACTTGACAAATACCTGACAGGTGATAGCATGGCTACAAAGGTGGTCAAAAGAGTAAACCAGAGAACCAAATTTATGGGCAGAGTTTCCTCTTTTGTCAACCCTCAGGCCCTCAGGACCCTCTCTGGGGCCCTGATTCAACCACTTTTTGACTATGCTTGCACCTCCTGGTACTCCAACACCTCAGTGTCACTGAAGACTAAGCTTCAAACCTCCCAAAACAAACTGATTCGGCTACTCCTCGGATTGGGGCCCATGACCCACCTTTCTCCCACCCATTTTGCCAGCCTAGGCTGGCTCAGGGTGGAAGACAGGGTTAAACAACTAAAAATGGGACTGGCCTTCAAAATTGTAAATGCAAATTTGCCCGATATGCCCCCAATTCCCGCATATCTGAGTAAATACCTCCAAAAGGTTAGCGACACCCACAGTCACAATACCAGAGGGAGCGTTAACAACAATTTGGTACCACCCACCCATAAATCAAACATGGGCAAATTCTCCTTCTACAGCACTGCCACCCAGGATTGGAATAGTCTAACTCCATCCCTCAAAAAATGCAGTTCGCTGGGCTCATTTAAAAGAGCCTTAAAAAATCACCTTTCAGGAGGCCAAAGGTGGAGGTAGTACCATTTTCCCGTTAGACAGCAGACCCCCCCCCCCCCTGTTCTTGTACATATTTTTTTCCCCTCTTTTTTATTTTTTTTGTTGTACATAGTGTTATATATTGTTTTTGGCTGTTTATTTTGTAATGATATTTGAACTGTGGTGCCACTATATATGCCTATGAATTAAATACCAAGGCCCTCATTGGAAACAAGTCCGCAAGGACTTTTATGAACGGACCTGTTAGACAAAGTATTTTAAATGTAACTGTGCTGTTTTACATTTTTTGCCTAATAAAATATTCAATCAATCAATCAATGGTACAACTGCCCCTAGTGGCCTAACGGTACAACTGCCCCTAGTGGCCTAACGGTACAACTGCCCCTAGTGGCCTAACGGTACAACTGCCCCTAGTGGCCTAATGGTACAACTGCCCCTAGTGGCCTAACGGTACAACTGCCCCTAGTGGCCTAATGGTACAACTGCCCCTAGTGGCCTAATGGTACAACTGCCCCTACTGGCCTAATGGTACAACTGCCCCTAGTGGCCTAACGGTACAACTGCCCCTAGTGGCCTAATGGTACAACTGCCCCTAGTGGCCTAACGGTACAACTGCCCCTACTGGCCTAATGGTACAACTGCCCCTAGTGGCCTAATGGTACAACTGCCCCTACTGGCCTAACGGTACAACTGCCCCTAGTGGCCTAATGGTACAACTGCCCCTAGCGGCCTAACGGTACAACTGCCCCTAGTGGCCTAATGGTAAGGGTGACAGAAATGGCAGTGGATGTGTTGGATGCAGCTGAAAGTGAAACTTTACTCAGGTATATAGTTTGTCGTCATCCGAACGTCTTAGCCGGTGTTATTTAAGAAAAACGGGTGACAATGGCCAAAACTAAAACAAACACAAATCAGCGAACCTCGGGCCGGCCCAGATAGGGCCCGGGCCTTACTTTTCAGGCCTGTTGAGAACTCTAGTAGTAGAGCAGTGTTCATTTCGTCGGCTACCATTTTTTTTCACTGATAAAAACTTGACACTGTAGGACTGTCAAATAAATAATCGAACCTCAAATGATCGTCAACTTTGGTAGTCTAGGTCAGATTTCATAATTTTTTTTACCCTGTTGCCAAATCGTGCTAATTTATGTTTTCTGTGTGCCCAGCTCAAACATGTCTATTAATGCCTCAGAATGGACCATTTAAAGGGTAAGACCACTTTAGTAGAGGTTTGGGTTGTGTAGTTACCTTGCCATGATGTAACTCCAAAGGTGGGCAAGAAATCAAAAATAATTGCTCGATTGATTAGAAATTGATAATGCAAAAGATGCTCCTCATTGACTTACATTGTACGGTAAAACAACTCTTAAAGTCACTCTTTTAGCACATAAATGAACCCAAACATAGCTGATTCAGACAATATAGAGCATCACCAAACCCAGTACTGTTTGTTTTTTTAATAAAAATGTCAACTTCTTTTTTTTTTACTTAAAATGCCGAGCTCATGCCTCCTTCAATGCATGAGAGCCAACTGACCTTCTTGTCACCTGACAGGGGGGAGTTTCCCTGGTTGGACGTAGCGCGTGGAAGGAACACGTTATTCCAACCAGTTCCCTTCCCCTCCATCAAAAAAAATATATGTCAACTTCCTGTTGATTTTACTATTTGAAGATCTGGATCCGGATCCGCCGATCCAGTCCGGGTTTTCTACTTATTAAAAATGGCAAAATCAACAGGAAGTTGACATTTTTATTTAAAAAAAAAAAGTTTTGGTGATGTTCTATATTGTCTGAATCAACTTTGTTTGCGTTCGTTTTTGTGCTAAAAGAGTGACTTTGAGAGCAGTTTTACCGTACAATGTAAGTCAATGAGGAGCATATTTAGAATTATCAATTTCTAATCAATGGAGCAATTATTTTTTTATTTCCTGCCCACCTTTGGAGTTACATCATGGCAAGGTAACTACACAACCGAAACCTCTACCAAAGTGGTCTTGCCCTTTAAAGATAGTGGCCACCACCATACTGAAATGTATAAAAACATATCCTTTTGACTAAACAAGGTAGAAACTTGATTGAATTTTTTTTACAGGCAGTCCTTACAGAGAGAGTCCCTGTGCTTCATGAAGGGAGTGATGGATGAATGCACTCACATGGCCAATTTCTCTGGTTAGTAGCACCACACGCATGCACATCTATCTATCTGTCTGTCTGTCTGTCTGTCTGTCTGTAGCATCACACGCATGCACATCTATCTGTCTGTCTGTCTATCTGTCTGTCTGTCTGTCTGTCTGTCTGGGCTGCTCGGAGACAGACCTGATAGATAGATGGACCTTTCGTATTATGTTATTAGAATGCCTTATTCTTCATGCAAACTCAATTACAATATTGCCAAACCTCAAATAAAATATTGCTGCGCCCAACATCTGTCATCACACATAAAAGACAAGAAAGACATGTGTATTTTAAACAATCTATTGTTTGGATGTATATTATATAGACGTGATACAAATTCCAACCGATCTTTATTTACATATCAGTTGTATTTAGAGCTAAATTATTAGCCTCAGCGTGTCTGCCAGTGTCGGCCACAGTTTCACGTAATGATGAAAATAGACAATCATGCCTTAATGTCGCAGGAGGCAACAGACCGAGCCTCCAATGCGCCACGAAGCAATATAAGCGATAATGTGCATAACGGGACTCCGTGATTTCAGTCCAAATCCGACTCAAAGTACGGCGTGAGAAATGTTTAACTGGACGGTACATCTGAATGGAGCACCGATAACATTTGTTAATACCACTATCGCAGTTGGAGACTATGTGTACGCCTTTAACGGGCTCTGTGTCGACGACATGGCTCGGACGGACGTGCACGTCTTCAACTCGGTGTCTTTGCGCTGGAGGAAGTTGCCCCCGGTGACACCTGCAAGAGGAGAACGTCACCTTGAGCTTAAATCCGAGAGCCATCTCCACAGGACTGTGCTGATAGGAGATATCATCTACCTCTTTACAGGGTCCAGTTCCTTCATTGTGCTTTATGCATTTGATGTGGACACCCATGGTCCAAACCCGAGGTTTTTCCCTTGGCCCACTCTGGGAGTGTGCGTGCAAAGTTTCACAGAGACACGGACACACAGACGAACAGACGGGAGCATTAAACATAGTCTACGGCCCACCGCTGACCCGCATTCAGCCAGACAATAAAATAAAATAAAATGACTCACTGGCACAGATTAATAAAGCACAGATCACAGTAGAGTTCTTCACGGGTCCAATAAAACGGACCGAACCGAAATGGACCCCTGAATTGTGGTCCCATTCTGAACCGTTCCAAGATTTTCTTTTCTTCAAATAACGGCACCGAGCCAAGTGGACCCGTGACAATTTGGTCCGATTCCGATTGGTTCCGAGATTTTACAGACCCGACACAGACACCCCTTCAAAAAAGCGCACATGAAACGAATACAAAAATAAATAAATAAATAAATAAATAATGCGCAGATCGGTAGGCTATTAATTTAATACGTTTTCTTTGTCTATAAATGTGGACTTTATGAAATAATAGCAGACCTATTGACCAATGACAATTTTTTTATTAAAAATTTGCTTTCACCTGGTTGAGGACAACAGTGTCGGAGGAATCCATGATTGCACATCTGAGTTTTCAAATCAGCCTGGCAGCTGCAGCTGACTTGCCTTGCAGTATGGTGCGCAAACTGCACATTCATTGCGTAGCTCAACTTTTTTTGTTTTTTTCGCTGCTGTAATCGGATCGCAGACCAGCATAATCATCACAAAAGTTAAAGTTTCTCTCCTGATCAGGGTCTTTTGCGGATCCACTCGGGTATTACACATAATGATAGACAGACCCGAGTTCCGAGGTAATAGAACCGATACGACCCGACCCAGAGTGATTTTGATAAAATATGGATCCGACCCGTACTCACCTGCCCGTGAGGAGCCTCCACCGAGAGGACGCAGTAGAGCCTTTGTCCTATACTCCTCCCACCCAACACTAAGGGACCTGAATATCGGGTGGGGGGGGGGCGATAAGGGACCTGGATATTGGCAGGGGGGTGGGGCTACAATCTAATCTAAAATCTAAAATGTCCCTTGTTCCTTGCAGTTCCCGTGGACCCCAGCCTCATCATCGTGGTCCAGGCTAAGGAGGACGCCTACATCCCTCGTACGGGAGTCCTCAGCCTGCAGGACATCTGGCCTGGATGTGAGGTCCGGTACCTGAACGGAGGACACATCAGTGCCTACCTGTTCAAACAGAACCTGTTCAGGTAACCTCAACATTCTACCTGTTCAAACAGAACCTGTTCAGGTAACCTCAACGTTCTACCTGTTCAAACAGAACCTGTTCAGGTAACCTCAACGTTCTACCTGTTCAAACAGAACCTGTTCAGGTAACCTCAACGTTCTACCTGTTCAAACAGAACCTGTTCAGGTAACCTCAACGTTCTACCTGTTCAAACAGAACCTGTTCAGGTAACCTCAACGCTCTACCTGTTCAAACAGAACCTGTTCAGGTAACCTCAACGTTCTACCTGTTCAAACAGAACCTGTTCAGGTGACCTCAACGTTCTACCTGTTCAAACAGAACCTGTTCAGGTGACCTCAACGTTCTACCTGTTCAAACAGAACCTGTTCAGGTAACCGTAACATTTAAACTGTTTAAACAGAACCTGTTCAGGTAACCTGTAGATGGATAGATGTAGTGATCGACCGATATTGAGAGTATAGGGAAGTCCGATGGACGATCAAGAACCGATTACCTTTTTTTGTTTGTTTTTTTCGGCATCAGTAATAATGTGAAAATAAAAACAAGCAGTTCTGCTTGTTTTTATTTTCACATTATTACTGATGCCGAAAATAAATGCCAATAAAAACAAGCAGAACTGCCCTGGCTGCTAGTTTTCTACCACAAACTAACAAATCTACAAGTTATGAACCTGTGCTTTGATACCAGTGCACTTGCTCATGGACATAGAAAGCTGTAATTGGTGTTCTATCTACAGATAGGCCAAAAAAAATACTAATAATAATCGGCTGAAATTGGACTGATATCCATAAATCATTAGATTCGAGACAAATCGGGCAAAAAAAAATTGAATAACGGCTGATTATATATAGATATTTTAACTCTTTAACTGCCATGGACGCGTTTTCGAGTCAATGGTACTTGGTCCACATGGCCATTGACAATTGAAAATATTAGGGAAATATTCTGTATCTCGGCTCCTGTGTTTTACTATGTATTTTTGGCAAAACATGCTATGTTCAACTTGCCGCAACTATGGAACGGATTACTACGTTCAGCAATTTTTTTCCCCCAAATGTGCGTGTAATGAGGGGATCACCGTGTAGACAGCGTTCACAGAAAATAAAGGTAGGTCAAAACATTAGCTTTCGCTGGCACTGGGGTGACGATTACAATTTTACTCTGGCAGTTAAAGAGTTAAAGACAAATATTGGCGCCGATTAATCGGCCGGTAACTTAATTAATCGGCCGGCCCCCCTTCAGCAACTCTGAGGACCCCCTAGGGGTCCCCGGACCCCCTGTTGAAGACCCCTGGTCTAAACCCAGTGTGATTGTGTCATCTCCAGGCAGGCCATCTACGACGCTTTTGACAGATATCTTCACAAGTATTCCAACACACCGCCGTAGCCACGGCGACCTCCGAGAAGACCCCTCCCTCACAGGAAGTGACCCCAGGGCTACGGTCCAATCGGCAGAGACCATGTGACTTGTCATCCCTGTCCCGGATTGGCTGGAGAAAAAGAACATCTCACTTGAAGGATTTAGCATTAGAAATGCTGGGTGCTAATTTGACCTATTTTGTATTAGCATCAGTTCCAGCCAGTAAATGTACATGTTTAAAATGCTGGCCTCTTCTAATGAGATTATGAGTATTTTTATAAGGAAAACATATTAATAGATTATATGACCTCTAGTTATGAATAGATTATGATATTTATGGCATCTTTAAACTCATGCACAGAAAAACAAACTGCCTTTCATTTGACCTATATGGAGATTTGGGTTTTGTTAACGGCCTTAAACTAATTGCAGTATTTAGGCGTTTTCCATTGAGTTTGAGCCCTTGTGGAGTGTGTGTGTGTGTGTGTGTGTGCGTGTTCCAGTCTGCATACAATGCCAAATATAATAAATGAATTAATGCCATGCATTTCTACATGTCCCCATCCTAGAAAGTAAACACAAAAAACGTACCATTAACATAATTGAACTCTGAGTTAAAGGCACAGTATGTAACTTTCCCCTGTGTTTACGTAACACAACAATACTTTTTTCAATACAATACATTTCCTGCTATATCAGCAGTTATCAGCCACTACAGTAGCGTGGTGCATGTTTACCTGCAGAAACACACTGTCCTCTCGCTGTAGTTTGGTGTTTTCACTGTAAGTTTTAGTAGACGGCCCAAAAACATCCCTGTCTACCAAAACAAACCCAACCAAAATACAGTGAGAGGACCGTGTTTCTGTAGGTAAACACCACCACACTACTGTAGTGACTGATAACTGCTGCTATAGAGGGAAAGTATGGGTCAAAAGAATATGCATTGTTTTATGAAAAAACACAGGGAAAAGCTACATACTATGCCTTTTAATATTAATATGTAAACTTTAACGATTGCTAAAGTGAACACCTAGCAAGCCCGTGTCACTGTACTGACGTAGCTACTAGACTTGAAGTGACTGAAGCAGCATAATAGGCTTTTTGCGAAGCAGCCATATTGGAAATTGGGCTTCTTCCTTAATTCCTTCACAGGCAATGATAAGAATGAAGGCTCTGTTCCATTTAGTGCAGCACAGCGGTCCTCAAACTGTTTAATTTCAAGGACCCTCATAACTCGGAGAGTGTAGAGATGAAACCAAATGGACCCTCTCAGAGTTACACACCCGTCAGGGGCCATTTTGAACCCCCTCAAGGACCCATGAGGGTCCCTGGACCACACTTTGAGACCCACTGGTGTAGCAGAGTGTTTCCAGTGAGTCAACACCCTGACTCTGTTTGACCAGAATGGAACAGAGCCTTCATTAGTATCATTGGTAACAACCTGTGAAGGAAAGTAAGGAAGAGGCCCAGTTTCTTTCCAATATGTCTGCTGTGCATAGAGCCTATTTGTGGATGCATGCACATGACTGTACCATACCTCAACTGTTTTATTGTATAACCTAGCATGCTCGACCCGGTCAAATGGTTTGTGATTGGCTGGATGGCCTTTCAATCAATCCGTCTAGACCAATAGGTTTTCATGCGTGGGGGAAAGCTCGGTTTCATTAAATCAATGACTACCTCAGGAACAGGGGGAGGGGCGGAGTGGAATCATGTTTGACTGAAAGTGAACACCTTTAACACCCAAAGCTGTGATGCCGGTGCTTTTAAGATTTGTTCCATTCTGTTTATATACTTCCTTTTGATCACTGTCTCAGTTACCTGCTCAAAAGTAGGGATACACACCCATATATATGGTATGAGACGAAATGGGCTTTAATCAATCACAGTGGGCATCGGTCCTCTTGTATTTTGGGATGTCATAATAAACCTATTAGCTTAAATATTAAACCTATTAATTTAAACATTCACACAGTCAGTGATTTGTGCCAGCTGGCCTTCCTGCATTTGGCAGCTGCAGCAGTGTTGCTTTTAAGCCTTATCAGTTTGAGTTGTTCTCAGTTGTCTGATATCACAGTTTGCTTTTTACCTGCATGTGAAATATGCCACTCTGCTGCCACAAACACCCCGCCCCCTTTCATGTGAGCACGCTCAGAGCTAGATTGGGAAATCCTGGGTTGACTTAACGAGTTGGCTAACCACCAACCGTCATGTGACCACAGCGTGTGACTGTGATTCTTAGAGAAGACGGATAAAGAGACTATATCCTGGGTGTGTAGGATTTGCTTTGTAGCACGAGCCTCCGGAGGCGCCTCTTGTTTTACTCCTGAGGTGTTTCTGAGACTCCTCTAAAAACTAAATGTTCCTACTTTAATATCTCAAGACGGGCATGAGTGAAAAGCTAACTAATGTTATATACAGATGCATAACTGTCTGTAAACTAAATGTCTGTCCATCTATCTGTCTCTCATTCATACCCATGTACGTCATTAATGCGACGTCAGCAGTTTTTGACGGCATCAGGGATGCCCATATCTCAATTTTTGGTCGATCGTTCGTATGATAGTGGGTAAGTGTTCCGCACTGGGTACTCTGGGTACAATGGACATTGCACAAACTGGTGGTGGGATTCCCAACTTGCATCGTTCCCGAGTAGGCGGTGCTCTTTTATAACTAATAACGCATTGATTGTAATAACTATTAGTACTGTGATAACCGCTAATAACACTGGGTACTCTTAACAACAGGTACAGCGAGTAGGTACAACAGGTATTGCATAACCAGGTGGGGCATGCGTTCCCGACTAGCATGCGTCCCCGACTTGCGTACATCGTTCCCGATTTGCGTACATCGTTCCCGACTTGCATACATCGTTCCCGACTTGCGTACATCCCGACTTGCGTACATCGTTCCCGACTTGCGTACATCGTTCCCGACTTGCTTACATCGTTCGCGACTTGCGTGGTCCCCGAGTGGTCCGGTATCCCAGTAATCTTTAATCTTCTGCTTTACGGCACCTGTTCTCTGAATGTGGGGACCTTGAGGAGTTAGGCATCTGTAGCTCAGATAGGGTACAAATGGAACCAAATGGACCCTTAACGGGTGAACAGTACTATGGCCGAATAGTACTGTTCACAGGTGAAGCGGTTCCATTTTCAGACCGTTACACTTTAAGGCCGATCCAGCTGGAATCAGAAGGGTTCCGTCAAGTCTGAACAGCAAAAAACTACAACAGATTTTGAAAAAATTGCTAATAAGATTTTAGGTGGTTTGAATTGCTCATTTCTAATGAAGCTCACAATTGACTATGGGCTGTCAACAATCAGTCCTAAACAATGTATTTGCAAAACAAATCAGACTTGGCTGCAGTACTGTGAGCAAAGCCTAAAAATAAATGCTATCTGCTGCAGTATTGTCAGTGTTGGTTTTATCAGGGTTTTGCTGTGGTCTTTTGTTTCTGGATATGAGTTTATGAATTCCTCCATGTCGGTGCTCAAAATCCTCATGGTGCTCGAAATCATCATGGTGCTCACTGAGGGACAGTCAAAGCCCTCTGTCTAAATCAGTGGTTCTCAGACTTGTAAATTGCAAGGACCCCCAGTTATAGCATCATTAGGCCACGGACCCCCAGTTATAGCATCATTAGGCCACGGACCCCCAGTTATATCATCATTAGGCCTAATGGACCCCCAGTTATAGCATCATTAGGCCACGGACCCCCAGTTATAGCATCATTAGGCCACGGACCCCCAGTTATAGCATCATTAGGCCACGGACCCCCAGTTATAGCATCATTAGGCCACGGACCCCCAGTTATAGCATCATTAGGCCACGGACCCCCAGTTATAGCATCATTAGGCCACGGACCCCCAGTTATAGCATCATTCAAACAAAATGATCTCTGGGACACCAATCTACACTACAAAAGCCTAACTGTGGGAGTGGACAAATGGAACCAAATGGACCCTTAAGGGTCCATTTGGTTCCATCCGTCCATTCCCACAGTTACAGACCCCCGTAAATCCTCCAGGACCCCTGGGGGGGTCCCCGGACCCCACTCTGAGAACCCCTGATCTAAATGACTCGTGCCATTAAAAAACACAAATGGCCCGAATAACTTCAACAACTTAAAGCTCCACTACGTAACTTTTGGTGTGTGTGTGTGTGTGTGTGTGTGTGTGTGTGTGTGTGTGTGTGTGTGTGTGTGTGTGTGTGTGTGTGTGTGTGTGTGTGTGTGTGTGTGTGTGTGTGTGTGTGTGTGTGTGTGTGTGTGTGTGTGTGTGTGTGTGTGTGTGTGTGTGTGTGTGTGTGTATATTTATTTATTTTGACCCATCTATATAGTAGAGTATGTTAATATGATATAACACTGTTGCAGTGTTTTGATTTGGTCTCCCTGGTCTTCTACTGAGAAACATTTAGATCCTGTGGGTAGGGTGACCTCCACTGGTTGACAAGTGGTACTACGGCCTGAAGGTCAAAATGCAGTTTCTCCACTGAGTTAAAGCAGCTGTGCTCTCTTAGCTCAATGATGTGTGTGTGTAGGGGGGGGGGGGTCAAATCTTGGCTAACAACATGAATGTTATAGAGTGCAGCTGTAAAATATCTTCACTGAAAGTGAACTGAGCTACAGGCTCGCAACATGACACGTTGTGGGCTTATAGATCTACTATTTTCACTGATTGTTCACCCCCCCCACCCCCTAAATAAGGCTGCTAACGTGTTTAATTCCTGGAAACGGTCAGTTGCAGTAAGTCATGGTCAACAATGAGGCTTTTATCTAACCTTGCTGGTAAACTTGGATTCCAAGGTCAATACTGTCCATGAGATAAGAAATGATGTTGACCAGTCACAGAGTTATGGAAATGAACTGCCATGGGCTTGGGCAGAAAACATTTTTAGATGTGTATTTGGCCGCGGACCCCCATCTCAATTTGTTTTGTTCCAGGGACCCCCAGAAGCAAAGATTTGAGTTACAAATGTTTGCTTTTATATATATATATATATATATATATATATATATATATATATATATATATATATATATATATATATATATATATATATATATACATACATACAAAGCTTTTCAAAAAGATTCGCGATTTTTCAAAAATAGCAGATCTACAAGCTCATAGAGTGGCACTCGGTGCTGCGCTATGAGCTTGTATATCTGCTATTTTTTGAATAGCCAAATAAATCTTAAAATGACACGGATGGATGCGTTACTGGATTGAATGACTGACAAACTGCAGCATTATTTTCAAGAAGTATATTTTTGATATATTCTAGACCCAGAGCCGTGGAAACTTTAAGATGGAATGTTTGACATATAATATGATCTCCACAACAAACAGGGTTAATGGAAAAAAAAAGCCTTAATTACTGATTGATGCCATTTCAAAAGAATGATAGATTACCAGAGGATAGACTTGTTTTTAAAAGGTGCCAAAACTGCCAAGCCATACAGGACCTGTCAACACTGAAATAAATGATAGTAGTATATGATTATCTGTCCTTCACTCATCTGGAGAAGCGTTCATGTCACATGACGACACACGAAGTGCGGTGGTGTTGAGCGGGAACACGTGTTGATTTAGTCGACTAAAACTGACGAAAAATGGTCGTTCACTACCTTTTTTCACTGACGAAAAACCAAGCTATGATGACTAAGACTAAATATGTTAACAATTTCGTCAACAAATAAAAATTAGACTGAAATGTTAGTGAGGGATCTAGTGGAGAAGAGATCCAGTAGAACTAAAAGACAAGTCATTTTATGTTTGGGTGCCACTCGGGTGTTGCGCTCTGAAAATAGCAGATCTACAAGTAGATCGGCTATTTTCAGCATGCAACCAAGTGTAAAATCAGCCATTACGACGCCATCAAGGCACCGCCAAAATACATTGTATTCGACTAAATCAACTGTAGATTTAGTAGACCATAATCTTATGATATTTAGTCGACTAAAACTAGACAAAAACTAAAACATTTCAGATGACTAAAATATGACTAAAAACTAAAAGGAGTTTATTTCAAAAGACTATGACTAAAACTAAATCAACATTTGCTGTCAAAATCAACACTGGCGGGAAGTCAATCAAAAGAGTGTTTCTCCACAAAGCTGTATAAGCCAGTGGTTCTCAAATCTTTTTCATGTCAAGGACCCCCAAAATGTCATGTATTTGGCCTCGGACCCCGATGTATAGAATGAAAAATTGTTACTGATGCTGTTAAAAACTAGTTTTCCTGGGGACCCCCTGGAACCCCTCCTCAAGGACCCCTTGGGGTCCCCGGACCCCCGCTTTGAGAACCACTGCAGTAAGCAGCACTTGCAGGGGCCCCGCTTTGACCCCCCTCTCCCCGAATTGGCCCCACCGCTCCTATTGTAGAGAATGTAAAATATCAAGTGATTTCACGTGACGAGGTGGCATTTATGTTTTAATCCCCCCTTTTCATAGATACATATTTTGGCAGTGTTATTAGCCCATAAATGTTATCATTATGTCACAGGAATGTTTGCTCCTGGGTTTTGTCTACACCGTGTGGCTCCCATTCAGATAGAATTACTTTTCCACCACCATTGGCATGTATGTACAGCATGTATATGGTCTCTGTCAGGGCAAAACCTTCTATGTCCAAAACCATTCCTTTTTATTGTCGAGAAAAGAAAAGCTGACCTACAGAACACAAGCACAATCACAACGCCTTGTTGTGTGAGCCTGTAGATCGGTTATTATCACAACTTTTGTGCGTCGCTCTTGATATCATAAAGTAGGGCGAATTTAAAAAATAAAACATAAAAAGATGAAATATGGAGATACCAGGTTTCTGCCCGACGGCAACGTTTATGCAGGTTTTTTTTTCATGTGGGAAACCCTGCTATAAGAAACCAGTGATGGACTGGTTTCCCACACTGCCAGTATAGTATATATATATATATATACACACAGTACATGAGTATTGCCTTTTTGAAGACATATTTTAATAAGATACGTATATGTGTGAACATCTTTGAAGTGGTCCATGAATTAATAAATAAAGGAGATATTTCTACTTGAACCGACTTTGTTCCTCTATTCCTGAATGAATGGAACTACAGAACCTGCTGCATGTCAGTAGATCTACATTTGTATTTGATCTTGTTCTATTTTTGTCAAGTTGTAAACCATGTTTGCCAATTCTTTTGTTGGTGAAAAAAGGTGGTCGATTGTAGACCACCTTTTTTCACCAACAAAAACACAAAATTAAAAACGGAATAACAACTAAGCTATGGAGACAAAAACTATGATTAAATACACTGGCAATTTTGTCAACCAATAAAAACTAGCCTAATGTCAGGGAGGGACTAGAGGAGAAGAGATCCAGAGTAAAACGAACACTAGCCATTTTATGCTCGGTTGTCGCGCTCCGAAAATAGCTGATCTACAAGCTCACAACGAGCTTGTAGATCTGCTATTTTCAGCACACAGCTAAAGTATAAATCAGGCATTACGACGCCATCACGGCCAAAACACATTATAGTCGACTAAATCAACTGTAGATTTAGTCGACTAAAATCTCATGATATTTAGTCGACTAAAACTAAACTAAAACATTCCAGATGACTAAAATATGACTGAAAGGAAATGGAATTGTATTCAAAAGACTGTGATTAAAACAAATACAATATTTGTGAACTGAGACAGTACTTAACAAACGTTTTAATTTCAAGGACCCCCAGTGTTGTAATGCATTCAGTGTGTAGCTTCATGGGGACCCCCTGGAAGGACCCCCCCCCCGTCACATCCATGGAGGTAGCCTACTGCATGTGGTCCCTGACCATTGTTTTAATTTTGTATTCTATTATAGACTACTTTATTTTGGAGAGACTTGAGTTGGTATTTTGTGCCATTATTATTATTAGTATTGATTGATTGAATACTTTATTAGTCAGAAATGTAAACAGCACGTGGTACAGTCTGCGGTGGTGTAAAGTAACTAAGTACATTTACTCAAGTACTGTACTTACGTACAATTTTGAGGCATTTTTACTTTACTGGAGCATTTCCAATTTTACGTCCTGTGGACTTGTTTCCATTGTAATATCATTAAACACAGTGGAATTGAAGACTATCATCATTATTATTACCAGTGGTCATTTGACAAAGCTTAGTTGTGCTTAAATTCCAAAAGTAGGCTACTTTACAAAAATATATGAGTTAAAAATCCAACTACTAAGGCGGCTGTAGTGGTAGTGCTGTGTATTATGTATTTCTTGACATCTGGCTCCCTCTAGTGTCCGTTGTGTGTCATTGTCCAGTTCAGAATGCATAGTCAATCTACAATGGCTTTTACTATTTGACCTACAGTACAATCTATAGGGTTTATTTTTTGTTAAAATAAGTGTTAAATAGCTCTATATTGTGATAGTAATCATTGCTAGAGTGTTTGTTCGTTTGTAAACATGTATACTTATCTTTATTTACTGTTAATTTCTCCTACACATTTTCTCCGATTGGTTCTGGACAACCGTGTGTGTGTGTGTGTGTGTGTGTGTGTGTTTACTATTAACCATAATGTTGCTGCTTCGTGTCCTCGCTCTGGTCGATAGCGCTCAATTTCCTCTTCCCACGGTGCCGTTCTGTTCAGCTTGGTTCTGAACAACTGTTCTGATGCAGCTGTGGTCCATATAATTCATATATGGGCAACTGGCGGCCCGGGGGCCACATGCAGCCCCCACCTTCACTTAATGCGGCCCACAGGTTAATATCAGAATACTGATATATTATTGTTACAATTCCAAACCTGCAAAAATGACCTGCTTTTATTACTTCAGTCTATATTGGTAGCTTAATGACTAGTATTAAAAAATGATGGTCTTTTTTATGCCCAATGTATTTGTATTTAAGTTCATAAAGTTAACATAAGTATAACTAAATGAATTTGAAATTAAATACAAAATTTTCTTTTCAGGATTCCAATAAAAAAATGACAAAAACAAAATTCTGGATTCCAATTCAAAAATAGCAAAAATAGCAGATCTACAAGCTCAAAACGCGTCGCACTGTTTTGAGCTTGTAGATGGGCTTTTTTTGCTACTTTTGTGTAACTTAGCATGGCGAAAAGTGTGGAAATCCCCACCCATTCACTTCTATGGAGTTGCTCGCCCAGTGCATACTCCATTTTTACCCGTTCTTCTGTGTCTGTTGACGGTAAAGTCCCAACCACATCCACGTCGCAATTATACTAATTATGGGGTCCATTTGGTTTCATTTGTACACTCTCAGAGTTACACACCGTAAGGAGCCATTTGAAACCCCCTCAAAGTTTTTTGTCTTGTCGTTTTCTAAACATAACGTTGGTAATGGCCTGGGGCACTTCATTGGATTTGTCAGGGAAAAGGGGTACCACTGACTTACTCTGTGTGTGTGTGTGTGGGCCTAGCCTACAGGGTGTTGTGATGCGTCTAGTGCAGTAGCTAGAGGGAAGGTTGCATGCATACTTCCTGCTTGCTAACCTCTCGCTTTCAGACACTGCCGCTGGCTAGCCCCCTTGTGGTGAACGGAGAAGCAGCCTCTGGTGTATGTCTTCTCCTGCCAGTACACAGCCTCTCCTTCACCAAGACTCCTGCCAGGCCTCCACGTGGCCACGCACGGTAACTGGGGCCCCGCGGCCCCAGGCCAACGTGGCAGGGGATCTCGGAGCTGCAGTGGTCCCCAGAGGTGTGATGTGCAGGCCCACGGTGTGGACACCGCCCTGGCATCAGCCAACCACTGCCCCCGCTGCCTTGTGGGTTAGTCTGGGAGGACAAAAGGCTAGAGGAGCACACTCTGAGAGAAGAGCAAAAGACTAGGGGAGCACACCGTGAGAGAAGAGCAAAAGGCTAAAGGAGCACACCCTGAGAGAAGAGCAACGTGCTGGCAGGAGCACCATAGGCAGTCCTCCGACAGTTGAGTATGTCTTGTATAAATGGAAGTGTATGTCTTGTAAAAATAGTTGTATATGTCTTGTAAAAATAGTTGTATATGTACGGGGGCACGGTGGCACAGTCGGTAGTGCTGTCGCCTCACAGCTAGAAGGTCCTGGGTTCGATTCCCGCAGGGGACGCTGTGGGCGCTGGGGGCGTGTTCTCTCCTCCGCGTCATCAGTGCCCATACCCTAGGTGGGGTTGGCGAAAGGGCCTTTCTGTGTGGAGTTTGCATGTTCTCCCCGTGTCTCCTAGGGTAGATACCCTCACAAAAACATGCAGTAATCCTGGTCACTATACTGCCTCCCCCTGGCCAGCCGGGGCGCCTGATGGAGGGGAAGGGAACTGGTTGGAATAACGTGTTCCTTCCACGCGCTACGTCCAACCAGGGAAACTCTCCCCTGTCAGGTGACAAGAAGGTCAGTTGGCTCTCATGCATTGAAGGAGGCATGAGCTCGGCCCTGGCCTCCCTAGGTTGGCAGAGGGAAGGTAGTGCCCAGGATTACATAGACAATTGGCACTGGGTGTAAAAAATAGGGTTACAAAATCGTGGGATAAAAATTTAAAGTAAAAAAAAAAAATAGTTGTATATGTCTTGTAAAAAATAGTTGTATATGTTTTGTAAAAATAGTTGTACATATTTTGTAAAAATAGTTGTACATATTTTGTAAAAATAGTTGTATATGTTTTGTAAAAATAGTTGTATATGTTTTGTAAAAATAGTTGTATATGTTTTGTAAAAATAGTTGTATATGTTTTGTAAAAATAGTTGTATATGTTTTGTAAAAATAGTTCTATATGTTTTGTAAAAATAGTTGTGTCTTGTAAAAATAGTTGTATATGTTTTGTTAAAATAGTTGTATATGTCTTGTAAAAATAGTTGTATATGACAAGAAGGAGCTGAGGAACAGCTCCTTCTTGCCTCCGGGCTATGGTCGATGCTTACACCCCTGTGGTGGAATGAACTTCCCACTGATGTCAGGACAGCAGAGTAACTGTGTACTGTAACAGAGTAAGGTATACTCTTAGTTGCTTGTTTTAGAAGAGAATGCACTTAATGCTTCTGGTGATTAGTAGTTTCGTTCCCTACCTATGTTGAATGCACTTATTGTAAGTCGCTTTGGATAAAAGCGTCTGCTAAATGACTGTAATGTAATGTAATTTGTCTTCAGGGACGTGCAGAAGGAATTCTAGGGGCAGGGGCTTAAACTTCCAAAGGGCACCTCTAGCCGTCGCCCGAAGGGCGACGGTTTCCGAATTTTTTTTTGGGGGGGCCCAAAACCATTTGGGGGGTTTTCGGGGCCCCCAAACCCCCCAAATGCGTAGGAAAATATGCATAGGAAAATATGCATTTTGGCACAGTTAGACCTATAATAAAATGTGTTGCCTTTTGTCTGACCTCTACCCTGAAACCTGCCTGGCTTGGTTGAACCTGCCAGGGGTATGACCCCTGCCAGTATAGACCCCAGGGTTTTTTTTTTTTACCCCAATTTTGATTGGGTGGGCAGGATGCACGTTTGGGTGGGCACTGCCCACCCCTGCCCCCCCCTAGAACCGGCCCTGGCGATTTTTTTTTACATTTCTAAACCGATTTTGAGGAATATCTCATCTTAAATTAACATTAGGAATCTAATAATCTAGGATTATATTGAGAAAATAACTCCACAAACAGTAATAATATTCATACAAAAGTTACACTTGTTATAATAACACTGGTCTGATATTTGCTTATTTTTTCTCTCACTTTCATCTCACCACATGCTCTACCTGTTTTACACTCCAACAGACAGATAGCATAGCAACACAGGCAGAAACACTAAGCTAATGTAATAATAATAATGACCATCATTATTATCATTCATTATTATTATTAACTGCATGGCTGCCTCTTATAAAACCTCTATTAATAATCTCTTCATCTCTTCATCTCTCCATACAAGGTATGATAATTGCTTACTTAATTACAGTAACAATGAGCAATAAGAAGATGCAGATACCATTACTATGTGCGAGTGCCAACAAATTAGTTAAATATAATTCACATTCACGTAATACTGATAATATAATTATATAAAGCAACACAGAAGCTTTAGATAAGGTGTATGAGAAAATGTTTATTTTTTTGCTGTTAAGTTTTTTGCAGCAACAAATCTATTGCTAAAGAGGATTGAAAGCAACAGTAACACGTGTAGATCAAACCTCATAACATCAATCCACTTGGTACAATGAAACAGGCTAGTGTCTTTAGGCTGGCTTGAGCTTATTTGGACTTGGCAAAGCCCACCCTGTTGTTATCACGATCACAACAGTGTTCACAAAAGAGTGCAGTGTCAGTCCCCCTGACACTGCAGCACATTTTTCTTGATTTAACTTAGAAATGCAAGGGAAAAAAGAGCTAGAATGAAAATGAAATGCGCATTTGTTAATATAACTTATATTATTCCCTTCCTGTGTTAGTAGCTTGTTACTTTGTTTACAGCCTTTATCCTTTAGATTAGGAGTTATTATTTTCCAGTCCAACCTGTATTGTCTATGACCTCATTGTGGTCTGTGTACAGGAATGTCTTTCTCAATATTAAAACATTCTCAATAGTAAAACATTCTCAATAGTAAAACATAGAAATAGTAAAACATAAAACATTCTCAATAGTAAAACATAGAAAAGACAATGGGGAATAAAGTGCTTTAACTTGAAATAATAAAGAAAATACTACTTTGGCCTTGTTACTAGCTTGTTATAGCTTCCTTTTTCTCCCTCCTTCCTATGTTACAGCAGCAACCTCCTGGGGGCCATATCCTTGTAGATGTTGATCACCTCATTGTGTTTTATAGGGATGTCTTTCTCAATGGCGAGGAGGAGGAGATCAGAAAGCCTCTCTTCCTTGCATAGGCTTCTGAGTGAGGTTTTCACCAGATTGAGCTTAGAGAAGGACCTCTCCACCGTTGCAGTTGACACTGGAATTGTTGCATATGTTCTTATCATGTCCATCAGTGTTGGAAAGATATCCGGTCCCTCATTGTCTCCTAGTGTGTTTCACATCCCTTTCACTGTGGATGTGCCTGGGAAAGAAGCATGAAAAACCCTGAGCTCTGTTTTCAACTTATCCTCCACTCCTCCATAGAAATCACACAGTGGCCTCAACGGAGTCAGCACCCATGGCATCTTTGCCTATCCAGTTCTTGGCTTTGGTCAAACTGTGGAGTGCATTGAGTACCTTGCCAGACTGTGTCTCCCCATCTCCCCTAAATCTCCTGTGCAGTTCCTGAGACAGAACATCAATGAAGGGGTAGTACATCTTCACTCTGTAGTAGTCTTCTACTGATTGGAAAGAGTGGCTCTCTGCGGTTGCAGTCGTACTCTGTAGATACTTTGCAGGCACCTTCTTCTGCCTTTTCTGTCCCAGGGGGACTGTGGGGATGCTGATCCCAGAGGCTTTTGCCTTTTCAGTGGCATTCTTAAACAGTGTTCCAAACTGTTTTTCTGTCCTCAGGTCAGACAATGTGTGTATCACTCCACTGACAACAGTGTATGCAGTGGACAGGTCAATATCCTGTCCTTGTAGAGCATCAGAGGCAAGTGCGGTGACCTCAAAAACTGGAGTGGCTATCTCAAGCTCTGTAGCAATTCAAGAACTGTCTTCTCCATCTCCTCACCTGTTGTTCTTGACACATTACAGACCTGGAGGAAGCGCTCCTTGATATCCATTCCCAACACATAACGCACAGCAAAGGAGACCTGCTCAGTATGAGATACATCAGTGGTTTCATCTACGAGTATGGAATATATTTTGGCCTCTATTTCTTTCCTTATCTCTCTTTTTGTGTAGATGGCCAGGGCTTTTAAGATATCGTTTTGTGTTCTGTTTGATAAGAGTGAAACCTGACACCTCTTCTTATTTCTTTTCTTTTCTGTGACTTCATCTAAATGTAGTTTTAGTACACTTTCGTACTGGCTAAACATTTTTACAAGCTCCAGGAAGTTGCCCTGGTTTGAGCTTGTGTCAGACTCATCGTCGCCCCCGAAAGCCTTCCCCTGCCGTGCCAGATAAAAACTGATGTCAATTAATCGGGTCAAAATTTCTCTGTTTCTTTGTTTCTCTTGCTCTCTTTCCGCCATGCCTTGTTTATCTGAGACATCAAAAGCTGCTTGTAGAGCTTTCTTTTTATATGTGTTCCATCTCACCATGCTGGTTAAGTGGGACTCTGAGTTGGCATGCTCTTGTATTTTATCAAGCCCTTTTTTCCAAGTATTTACACCAGCTACTCTCCAAGCATTCGTGTTGTACTTTCTTTCATTAAGAAAAAGCCGGCAGCTGAAGCAGTACATGGCATCACTTTCTGGGGAATACTCCAACCATGGCTTATTGTCATACCACTGCCTCTGAAATGATCGGCCATGTTGGTTTTTTGGACATCTCAGAACAGGTCGACAGGGCCCTCTATCAACACACATTTTGACGTAGCTGGCATTACACTTCAGCTCAAAGGCTTGAATGTGGGCAGGATCTGTAGGATTCTTTAATGATGCAAGTTTTGATAGGGCCTCTTCAACAGGTGTTTCCTCAACCTCAGCCTCCTCCTCTCTCTCCGTCAATACCTCTAAATCATCCTCCTCTCTCTCTGGTGTTAGTTGTAGAGCCTCCTCTCTCTCTGTCGTTATATCTAATGCTCCCTCCTCTCTCTCTGGTGGTGTTAGTTGTACAACCTCCTCTCTCTCTGGTGGTGTTAGTTGTACAACCTCCTCTCTCTCTGGTGGTGTTAGTTGTACAACCTCATCTCTCTCTGGTGGTGTTAGTTGTACAACCTCATCTCTCTCTGGTGGTGTTAGTTGTACGGCCTCCTCCTCTCTCTCTTGTGCAACACTTTCTGAATCTGAGTCATCTGTTCTCTCAGGTACGCTGCTACTGGTACTTGGTTGCTTTAACCATGCATTAAGAGATTTGCTACTCTTGGCTGCATCCTGGAGCTGCTTGTCCTTCCTTTTCTTAAGTCTTTCCTTCCTTGGCATTGTGCTACAGTAGGCATGATTAAAATGTATCATGTGTTAATTGTAATGTTTCAGATATCAACATGCATGTTGATAGAAGTTGAATTGACTTACTATATTATTGTATGTGCTGTTTTACTAGCATATTGTCATTCATCATCTTATGCTAGCTGTAAATAAGCATTGCACACACACACACACACACACACACACACACACACACACACACACACACACACACACACACACACACAGCTATGTAGTTAAATAAACTATAGAAAATGCAATGTTGTGACAAGGACTTAGAGAGGTACACAGTTAATTTCTGATAATGTACTGTATGCAACTACCTGCTTTTGTCTAGCCTAGCCTGTCAGGCTGTCTGGGGCCAGGGGTGGGGGTCTGCTGCTTGGCTGGCTGCTGTCACACTGATGATCTGTATAAGCAATTCAGCATGTATTAGTCTACAACAGTGGGACACAGCTTTGTTGCCCTGATCATGAGGTACATTGACAAAAAACAATCTAGAGCCACAAGTTGCACAACAACCCCCCAGCTGTCATATATTGTGATTACTGTGATTACCATTATTGACACCAGCCTGCCCTAACAATCCAGTAGCCTAGAATTACTGATAACAAAGTTAAATTAGCAGTTGCTGTTATGAAGTATTAAGCATTTGCTTGATTACCTAGAAGACAGTGTCAGTCAGAAATGTTGTGATCGATAAAAAAAATCAAATTGTGAAATTACACTGACTGCTGACCAGTGGTGTAAAGTAACTTGAGTAAATTTACTCTACTGTACATAATTTGAGGTACTTTTATTTTACAGGAGTACTTCAAATTGTAAGTAGTTTTACTTCTACTCAACTACATATCAGAGGCAAATATTGTACTTTTACTCCACTACAATTATTTGAAGACTTTAGTTACTAGTTACTTAGTTTGTAGATTTAGATAATTATTACAAAACATACATAAACCACTTCAGCCCTATACATTTCGGCCATTTGAAAATAGCAGATCTACAAGCTCACAATATGTTGCATGGCGAGGCATTGTGAGCTTCTATTTTCAAAATAGTTTTATACATTTGAAAACTTGAAATGGGACATTCTGTATAGTGAGTACTTTTACTTAAGTAAAGAAATTGAGTACTTTTCCCACCACTGCTGCTGACACAGAGAGTGAGAGGGAGAGAGAGAGAGATATAGGCTCCTGTCCTGCTTGACAAGTACTTTGAAATTAACAGTTATATATATTATTTTTTTGTCCATACATACCTAATCTGTCTCCAAAAAGTTGTCCGTGTTGTGCGATGCGACGTGTGTTCACTGCGTTGTTGTGCCCAGCTGCCCTCGGTTAGGTTTTGATTGTGTATAATATACTTCGTTTGCCGGGCGGTATCGCGCATCAAAAAATAGCCGATCTACAAGCTCACACTGCCTCGCGTTGCGACGCATTGTGAGCTTGTAAATCGGCTACAATTCTGCGCGAGCACTGCACGGCACGGGGCTTCATTAAGTAAGCTTTACTGCAGGTGCGGGGCCAACGGGCGCGCGCAGGGATTTCTACAGTTTACACACACAGAGAGGAGAGTCTTTCTTACAACATTTAAATATTGAAACTAGTTCAGGAGAGTTAGACAGGGGCAATTCTCCAGTACAGCAAGGAGAAAGGGCATTTGTTTTTTTTTTCATCATTATAAATGTTGCTGCATCCATGGTTTGGGGAGGGCACTTTTTGACAGACATAAAAAGGGCAGGGGCTCAAGCCCCCTTTGATGTCTATGTGTGCACGTGCATGTTTGTCTTGTAAAAATAGTTGTATATGTCTTGTATAAATGGCAGTGTATGTCTTGACAGTTGTATATGTGGCTCCCCGTAGCGGCTCGCATCCAATTTAAAACCCTGGTGCTAGCCTATAGGACAGTGAAAGGGGCAGCTCCTTCTTGCCTCCGGGCTATGGTCGATGCTTACACCCCTGCCCGACCACTTCGGTCTGCCGCCACAGGGCGACTGGTTGCCTCGTCGCTCAGTGGTCCTTCTGGCCGATCTACACGGTCACAGCTTTTTTCTGTTCTGGCCCCACAGTGGTGGAATTAACTGCCCACTGATGTCAGGACAGCAGAGACACTGATGTCAGGACAGCAGAGACACTGATGTCAGGACAGCAGAGTCACTGATGTCAGGACAGCAGAGTCACTGATGTCAGGACAGCAGAGTCACTGATGTCAGGACAGCAGAGTCACTGATGTCAGGACAGCAGAGTCACTGATGTCAGGACAGCAGAGTCACTGATGTCAGGACAGCAGAGTCACTGATGTCAGGACAGCAGAGTCACTGATGTCAGGACAGCAGAGTCACTGATGTCAGGACAGCAGAGTCACTGATGTCAGGACAGTAGAGTCACTGATGTCAGGACAGCAGAGTCACTGATGTCAGGACAGCAGAGTCACTGATGTCAGGACAGCAGAGTCACTGATGTCAGGACAGCAGAGTCACTGCCCATCTGTCGCCGCAGGCTGAAAACCCACCTCTTCAGGAAACACTACCCTTCCTCTTCGCCTTGCCTACTTGTTGTTAACTAGTTGTACAAGCTCTTGTTTTATTGTTTTACTGGATCTTGTTTATTCTATAGACTTATTTGTTTTAGCTCTTGCTCATTTGATTTTCCTATTTGTCTCATCTGTTTAAGAAAGTAGGTAGCTGATATATTGCACTTTTACCTTAGCGCTAGGTATACTCTTAGTTGCTTGTTTTAGAAGAGAATGCACTTAATGCTTCTGGTGATTAGTAGTTTCGTTCCCTACCTATGTTGAATGCACTTATTGTAAGTCGCTTTGGATAAAAGCGTCTGCTAAATGACTGTAATGTAATTTGTCTTGTAAAAATAGTTGTATACTGTATGTCTTGTATAAATGGCAGTGTATGTGTTGTAAAAATAGTTTTGACTTGTATAAATGGCAGTGTATGTCTTGTAAAAATAGTTGTATATGACTTGTATAAATGGCAGTGTATGTCTTGTAAAAATAGTTGTATATGACTTGTATAAATGGCAGTGTATGTCTTGTAAAAATAGTTGTGACTTGTATAAATGGCAGTGTATGTCTTGTAAAAAAAAATTGTATATGACTTGTATAAATAGTTGTATATGTTTTGTGTAAATACTTGCGTATGGCTTGTATAAATAGTTGTGTATGTGTCACCTGTGGACATGAACTTGACAATGAATGGATGTAAACAGAGACAATATACAGAATGGACTGAGTTATGATGGATGGAATGGTGTTATACTGGCAAGTGCCTGTGTTGGTTCTATGTTTCCCCTTTCCCGCTGCAGGTAATGAGAGGGTTGGTGAAACAGGCGGAGGTGATACCTGACGCCCCGTTATTGGATGGCAGCGGTATAAAGGAGGCATTATTCGGCAGCGCGAGTCAGAGGGACACGCCGCTGACTACACCAGACGCCCGACGCTACGCTGCACGCCACCACGACCACGCTGCTCGCCCGACAACTCTGAGCCCCTGCTGATATGCCAGTTAACCCTGCTTAAAAAGGTACGTTACCCACGAGATCCAGCTTTGTGTGAGTGTGGTGTTATAATGCAAATCTGACCGTTACTTACGAGCCTTATCCTCCTTCCCAGTTTCTGCTCCTGGATGCCGCAGAACAGCGTTGATCGCACCCGACGTCCCGCTGAGGATCGCCGCGACCACGCAGATTGATTACCGCTACATGCCAGCCAACCCGGCCTAAAAGCGACGGTCCTTCCGAGCTCTATCATAATTGTGTGAGTGTGACGCTACGTTGATTTCTGCCACCATCGCTTACAGAGCCTCCGTTTCCTTCTCAGTTTCTACCTACGGCCGTGGCCCACGTTCGTCATCACGCTTGGTGCCTTGGTCCTGGATCGCCACGGCCCAACGGACTTCAACACGGCTCTGAATAGCCGCGGGACACACGCTGCTTACCGGGACTTGATGCCAGGCAACCGACGCCACATACGGGGCTTCTCCTCGTCCGGAGCCCCGATTGGACAAGGGACAGTGACGTCACTCTGCCTGGCTGGGCCTCGATTGGAAGAGGAATGAGATTGAGCACCTGGGCTCTGGAGCCGTGAGTTTGTGATTTAGGTTTAGTTGTGTATGAACACATTCACCGCCAAAGTCTTTTCAAATCCAACCGTTAACCGCCAAAGACGGACAAGTCTGTCTTTTGGTCTTTTTATTGATTTACCGTAAATTGCACTGTTGCGCAGCTTGTCCGTTAATACGGTAGCTCTAGGTGAAGAAAAAACAAAAAAATCACGTGATCAGTCATGTGATCACCCAAAGGTGTTAAAAAGCTGACGGTGGAAGGAGGAGTTCTGTGTGCCCATTGCCCAAACAATTACAGAGAGAGACAGTAAGACAAATAGAGATCGGAGTAAGAAGTGACAGATTGAGAAAGGTAAGAGAGCATGTTGAGTGTGAGTGAGTGAGACAGGTGAGTCAGACAGGTTGAGACAGGTTGAGTGTGTGAGATAGTGTTTGAAAGTGCATGAAAGTGTGTGAGAGGAGCGTAGCAGAGCATAGCGGAGGGGAAGGGGAAGGGAAGGGGAGAGGAGAGGCGATTGCTTGGTGAGAGGAGAGGAGATAGAGGAGATCGCGTGTTGTGAGAGAGGAGAGGAGAAGAGAGGCAAACGGATTCAGATTTATTGTCACTTAGATGCACTGTTTAGGTACATCCATGTGAAACACTTACGCTCGAAAACTCCAATACAATAAAAGCATGATAAAACAACTTAAAAACACTCAATAAAAGTAAACACAGGGAAAGAATATCAGTCAAGAAAGTGCATAGTGCAGAGTACACTGTTAGCTGCCCTATCCCCCCGTCAAAAAAAAAGAATAAAAATAGCAGATCTACAAGCTTGTAGATCTGCTATTTTTATGGCATCACACAAATGAGTTGCAAATCAGGTCAACCCACACATGTACCTGCCTTCTAATGTAGCTACAGTATAAAGAAGCTGACTGAAATATAAACTTGCTGTGTGCCATTCCAAAGCTGTGAGGCTGTTGGTAGGAGCATATTCCTGTACATAATATTTACCAAGTATTTGAGATTTTATTTCTGTATTTTGACTGTGATTTCAGACACACAGTCGAGTGAGGCAGAGCCCACGTGTTCTACTCCTGTACCACCTGTCAGCACTAAAAGAGGTAAGCACTTTTTCTGTTTGTCACACGTTTACCACATGAATAAAAAAAAAGTATTTTATGGTAATTACGTTTTTCTATAATTTACAGCTCGTAAGAGCGGTCCAGCTGCAGATCCTGTGGATGAGTGGGCTGACACAGACTGGCATCAGACCGTCATCCCCTTTACTGCCGGGAATCCGGGCCCTCAGAGTGCTGCTGCTGAGCTCCAGTCCGACCGCCCGGAGCTGCTACTCTCTGATGTTCTGCTCCAGGAGATCTGTCATCAGACCAACATCTATGCTGAGTGGAGCATTTCAGAGCTGCCACATGCCAGAGGGAATGCGTGGAATTCGTTGACCGTTGGAGAGCTGAAGTGTTTCCTGGGGCTGTTGTTTCTGACCGGCCTTGTTGTCAAGCCTGACCTGGAACAGTATTGGTCGACAGATGAGCCCCTGGAAACCCCCTACTTCAGTAGGACCATGTCTAGGAACCGTTCCAGTTGATTTGTAGTAACCTCCACTTCAGTGACACTCCTGATCCTGCTGACCCGATGTGGAGAGTACGCCCAGTCCTGGACTCCCTCCTGGCAAATTTCCAGGAGATGTATCTGCCAGGCCAGAACATCAGTATTGATGAGGGTACGCTGTGTTTCCGTGGGGGCCTACAGTTCAAAGTATACAACCCCGCAAAGCCCATAAAATATGGCATCAAGTCATGCATGCTGTGTGACTCTACAACCTGTACAATATGAAGCCATACTGTGACCTCCGGTTTACCAACCAGCAGACCGTTACCTTCCTGCTAGGATCCCTTACAGGTCAAGGGTACAGGTTGTATATGGACAACCTGTACAACTCAGTCAAGAACTGTAAAGCCCTCCTCCAGAGCGGTACTCTCCGTAAAAATAGAGGGCAGCCACCCATAAGCCAGGTGACCAAGTCCAAGCTGGCACTTGGGTCCACATTGATGCGTCACCAGGGGATGTGATGGTAGTGGCATGGCGGGCCAAGGAAGCCAAGATCGTCACTATGATTTCCACATTCCACAAGGACGAAATGATCACTGTGGACACAAAGAAGAAAGGCCACAGAGAGAAGGTGTCAACAGTGAAGCTAGTGTGCGTTGCGTTGTAAAAGCAATACATGAATGGTGTTGATAAGTGTTGTGATTTCGGTTGACCATACATATGGTTCCTAAGAGTCTCCATCTATAAGGGTGGTGGTGAGTGAAGGTTTCTGTTGAGACGCACGCGCGGAGAACCACTTGACACCAGGCAGTATCACACGAAAAGCTCTCAAGTTTAATACACACATAGAGAATATATACAGTATTGTACAGTGGACACATGACGTGACCAATCATGAGGAGGGGGTGAGGAGGGGGTTGAGGAGGGGGATGGCCTACTCCAATCCTCTTTCAAACAAACAGTAGGAGTACTAATAATAGAGCCATTTCATACTTATGCAATATACAACTATAATTTTGAATGGAAGTGTATATGAGCTTTATAATATTGAGATTTGGTTTGACTGAAGTAGACATTTTTCTCATGTCGTCATGTGGACGCGCATGCCGGAAGGGAAAAATCCTACCAAGCCTAGTTGCAAGTTCAAAATAAACAATATCGTTTTAGTTAAAGGGAGGTCTGAAAGACTTAAGTGGAAATTCTGTGACTGAAACATATCAGTGTCTAGCTGACTATTTATTTGAGTGGTTGGTCATGACTTTAACATAATGTCATGTCTTTGAAAATGTCACAATGGTGTGTTAACAAATATTTCTTCCCCACAGTGTGAATGTTTTTGGATTGTATGACTAACAACTAACAACAAACTAACTTGTTAACAATAAATACGCCTGCACACTGTATGGACTCGTATGGACTCATGAAAGGCTGTGAACAGGCCCTTTCAGCCCTTATCTTAGTAATAATAACAAAGCCGTTTTCTTTACAAAATAACTTTGCTCCCTGTACAGTTCCAAGAGGCCCAAATGTGGAAATGGTGAGTATTAAGTAATAGACACACCATAGGAACACTTTCTATGCACCATAGATTTAGAACTTAATATTGTTCAAGATTTTCATAAAAAATAGTTTGATAATAACATTTAATATATAGATGGAGACTCTTAGGGACCATATGTATGGTCAACCGAAATCATAACAATAAGTGTGACCAGAACCTGGCATACTACCTCTTCACCAGGAGACAAAGAGGTGGCCCAAGAAACGTGTTGCTTACCTTATCCAGATCACTTATTTCAACGTCTTTGTGCTTTTCAAAGCAAAGCACTCAAAGGA
The DNA here is from genome assembly GCF_963280865.1 of Gymnoscopelus braueri. Lineage (NCBI taxonomy): Eukaryota > Metazoa > Chordata > Actinopteri > Myctophiformes > Myctophidae > Gymnoscopelus > Gymnoscopelus braueri. The sequence goes on from NC_137622.1 coordinate 43,929,572, forward strand.
CATAAAAACTATGTTCGACTTCACCAGGGCTGTAGTGAAGTCATGGACAACCTTGAGCCACCTTGGGGGTGAGGAGGGGGGTGTTGGGGGTGAGGAGGGGGGTGAGGAAGAAGACCACGATGATGACCCAGCTGGACCCAGCCCGAGGGCCCCACAAAGCACAGACCCTGACAGCAGACCGGATGGCAACACTGCTGCCCATGAACTGGTGCGGTTCCAAGCCTCAATCAAAAAGCCTAGACCAACTAAGAAATGCCGAGTCTGTGCCCGTAACGGAAAACGGAAGGAGACGAGGTTTTACTGTAATGTGGGTCAATGTAACACAGTTTATCACTCTAAGAAGAAATATTTTTAATATGATTTATTTTTGCTGAACTGTCAAAAATAGTTGTGTGTGTCTCGTATAAATATACTGGCAAGTGCCTGTGTTGGTTCTATGTTTCCCCTTTCCCGCTGCAGGTAATGAGAGGGTTGGTGAAACAGGCGGAGGTGATACCTGACGCCCCGTTATTGGATGGCAGCGGTATAAAGGAGGCATTATTCGGCAGCGCGAGTCAGAGGGACACGCCGCTGACTGCACCAGACGCCCGACACCACGCTGCACGCCACCACGACCACGCTGCTCGCCCGACAACACTGAGCCCCTGCTGATATGCCAGTTAACCCTGCTTAAAAAGGTACGTTACCCACGAGATCCAGCTTTGTGTGAGTGTGGTGTTATAATGCAAATCTGACCGTTACTTACAAGCCTTATCCTCCTCCCCAGTTTCTGCTCCTGGATGCCGCAGAACAGCGTTGATGTTACCCAACGTCCCGCCGAGGATCACTGCGACCACGCAGATTGATTACCGCTACATGCCAGCCAACCCGGCCTAAAAGGGACGGTCCTTCCGAGCTCTATCAGCATTTTGTGAGTGTGACGTTACGTTGATTTCTGCCACCATCGCTTACAGAGCCTCCGTTTCCTCCTCAGTTTCTTTGGACAAGGGACAGTGACGTCAGTCTGCCCGGCTGGGCCTCGATTGGAAGAGGACTGAGATTGAGCACCTGGGCTCTGGAGCCGTGAGTTTGGGATTTAGTTGTATATTAACACATTCATTTGGTCTTTTTATCGTAAATTGCACTGTTGCGCAGCCTGTCCGTTAATATGGTAGCTCTAGATGAACATAAAACATCACGTGATCAGTCATGTGATCACCCAAAGGTGTTAAAAAGCCGACGTTGGAAGGAGGAGTTCTGTGTGCCCATTGCCCAAACAATTACAGAGAGAGACAGTAAGACAAATAGAGATCGGAGTAAGAAGAGACAGTTTGAGAAAGGTAAGAGAGTATAAGGATAATGATAATTCCTTTAACAGGTCCGTTCGTGAAAGTCCTTGCGGTCTTGTTTCCAATGAGGGCCTGTGAGCAATTAGGGGTTAAGAGTCTTGCTCAGGGACATATTTCATTTCATCGACACATTTGCTGGCCTGGCCTGGAATCGTACCTGGGGCAACCAGGGTCTCTGGCTCCCTAGGCGGGCTCACTAACCACTCAGCTATGGCCGCCCCCAGTATTTTGAGTGTGAGTGAGTGAGACAGGTGAGTCAGACAGGTTGAGACAGATTGAGTGTGTGATATAGTGTTTGAAAGTGTGTGAGAAGAGCATGGCAGAGCATAGCAGAGGGGGAGAGGAGAGGAGATGCGATTGCTTGGTGAGAGAGGAGAGGAGATAGAGGAGCTCGCGTGTTGTGATCGAGGAGAGAGGAGAGGAGAAGAGAGGCAAACAGATTCAGATTTATTGTCACTTAGATGCACTGTTTAGGTACATACATGTGAAACACTTATGCTCGAAAACTCCAATACAATAAAAGCAAGATAAAACAACTTAAAAACACACAATAAAAGTAAACACAGGGCAAGAATATCAGTCAAGAAAGTGCAGAGTACACTGTTAGCTGCCCTATCACCCTACCAAAAAAATAAAATAAATAGCAGATCTACAAGCTTGTAGATCTGCTATTTTTATGGCATCACACAAATGAGTTGCAAATCAGGTCAACCCACACATGTACCCGCCGGCCTTCTAATGTAGCTACAGTATAAAGAAGCTGACTGAAATGTAAACTTGCTGTGTGCCATTCCAATGCCGTGAGGCTGTTGGTAGGAGCATATTCCACATGTAGCCTACATAATATTGACCAAGTATTTGTATTTTTACTGTGATTTCAGACACACAGTCGAGTGAGGCAGAGCCCACGTGTTCTACTCCTGTACCACCTGTCGGCACTAAAAGAGGTAAGCACTTTTAATTTTTGTCACATGTTTACCACATGAATAAAAAATATTTATTTTATGGTAATTATGTATTTCTATAATTTACAGCTCGTAAGAGCGGTCCAGCTGCAGATCCTGTGGATGAGTGGTCTGACACAGACTGGCATCAGACCGTCATCCCCTTCACTGCCGGGAATCCGGGCCCTCAGGGTGCTGCTGCTGAGCTCCAGTCCGACCGCCCGGAGCTGCTACTCTCTGATGTTCTGCTCCAGGAGATCTGTCATCAGACCAACATCTATGCTGAGTGGAGCATTTCAGAGCTGCCACATGCCAGAGAGAATGCTTGGACATTGCTGGCTGTTGGAGAGCTGAAGTGTTTCCTGGGGCTGTTGTTTCTGACCGGCCTTGTTGTCAGGCCTGACCTGGAACAGTATTGGTCGACAGATGAGCCCCTGGAAACCCCCTACTTCAGTAGGACCATGTGTAGGAACCGGTTCCAGTTGATTTGGACTAACCTCCACTTCAGTGACACTCCTGATCCTGCTGACCCGATGTGGAGAGTACGCCCAGTCCTGGACTCCCTCCTGGCAAATTTCCAGGAGATGTATCTATCAGGCCAGAACATAAGTATTGATGAGGGTACGCTTTGTTTCCGTGGGGGCCTACAGTTCAAAGTATACTACCCGGCAAAGCCCATGAAATATGGCATCAAGTCATGCATGCTGTGTGACTCTGCAACCGGCTACCTGTACAATATGAAGCCATACTGTGACCTCCGGTTTACCAACCAGCAGACCGTTACCTTCCTGCTAGGATCCCTTACAGGTCAAGGGTACAGGTTGTATATGGACAACCTGTACAACTCAGTCAAGAACTGTAAAGCCCTCCTCCAGAGCGGTACTCTCCGTAAAAATAGAGGGCAGCCACCACCCATAAGCCAGGTGACCAAGTCCAAGCTGGCACTTGGGTCCACATTGATGCGTCACCAGGGGATGTGATGGCATGGCGGGCCAAGGAAGCCAAGATCGTCACTATGATTTCCACATTCCACAAGACGAAATGATCACTGTGGACACAAAGAAGAAAGGCCACAGAGAGAAGGTGTCAACAGTGAAGCTAGTGTGCATTGCGTTGTAAAAGCAATACATGAATGGTGTTGATAAGTGTTGTGATTTCGGTTGACCATACATATGGTTCCTAAGAGTCTCCATCTATAAGGGTGGTGGTGAGTGAAGGTTTCTGTTGAGACGCACGCGCGGAGAACCACTTGACACCAGGCAGTATCACATGAAAAGCTCTCAAGTTTAATACACACATAGAGAATATATACAGTATTGTACAGTGGACACATGACGTGACCAATCATGAGGAGGGGGTGAGGAGGGGGTTGAGGAGGGGGATGGCCTACTCCAATCCTCTTTCAAACAAACAGTAGGAGTACTAATAATAGAGCCATTTCATACTTATGCAATATACATCTATACTTTTGAATGGAAGTGTATATGAGCTTTATAATATTGAGATTTGGTTTGACTGAAGTAGACATTTTTCTCATGTCGTCATGTGGACGCGCATGCCGGAAGGGAAAAATCCTACCAAGCCTAGTTGCAAGTTCAAAATAAACAATATCGTTTTAGTTAAAGGGAGGTCTGAAAGACTTAAGTGGAAATTCTGTGACTGAAACATATCAGTGTCTAGCTGACTATTTATTTGAGTGGTTGGTCATGACTTTAACATAATGTCATGTCTTTGAAAATGTCACAATGGTGTGTTAACAAATATTTCTTCCCCACAGTGTGAATGTTTTTGGATTGTATGACTAACAACTAACAACAAACTAACTTGTTAACAATAAATACGCCTGTACACTGTATGGACTCGTATGGACTCATGAAAGGCTGTGAACAGGCCCTTTCAGCCCTTATCTTAGTAATAATAACAAAGCCGTTTTCTTTACAAAATAACTTTGCTCCCTGTACAGTTCCAAGAGGCCCAAATGTGGAAATGGTGAGTATTAAGCAATAGACACACCATAGGAACACTTTCTATGCACCATAGATTTAGAACTTAATATTGTTCAAGATTTTCATAAAAAAAATGTTTGATAATAACATTTAATATATAGATGGAGACTCTTAGGGACCATATGTATGGTCAACCGAAATCATAACAATAAGTGTGACCAGAACCTGGCATACTACCTCTTCACCAGGAGACAAAGAGGTGGCCCAAGAAACGTGTTGCTTACCTTATCCAGATCACTTATTTCAACATCTTTGTGCTTTTCAAAGCAAAGCACTCAAAGGGCATAAAAAACATGTTCGACTTCACCAGGGCTGTAGTGAAGTCATGGACAACCTTGAGCCACCTTGGGGGTGAGGAGGGGGGTGTTGGGGGTGAGGAGGCGGGTGAGGAAGAAGAACACGATGATGACCCAGCTGGACCCAGTCCGAGGGCCCCACAAAGCACAGACCCTGACAGCAGACCGGATGGCAACACTGCTGCCCATGAACTGGTGCGGTTCCAAGCCTCTCTCAAAAAGCAGCCTAGACCAACTAGGAAACGCAGAGTCTGTGCCCGTAACGGAAAACGACGAGGTTTTACTGCAAAGGCTGTAAGGTCCCCTTGCATGTGGGCCAATGTAACACAGTTTATCACTCTAAGAAGAAATGTTTTAATATGATTTCTTTTTGCTGAACTGTCATCTGCAATGACAATATGCCGTGCTATACCTGAATGCACACGGTGATACTGTACTGACAATAATAATGTAATATCATTATATGCAATGTACGGTTTACAGTGGTGTAAAGTAACTATACAAAATGTATAAAAATCTTTGTAAATAGCAGATCTACAAGCTCACAATGCGACGTATTATGAGCTTGTAGATCGGCTATTTTCAAATGGTCGAAAATGTATATAGAGCTGAAGTGATATGTTTTGTGATACTAATCCAAATCTAAAAAGAAACTAGTAACTAAAGTTTTCAAATAAATGTTGTGGAGTAAAAGTACAATATTTGTGTATGTCTTGTGTAAATAGTTGTGTATGTCTTGTGTAAATAGTTGTGTATGTCTTGTATAAATAGTTGTGTATGTCTTGTATAAATAGTTGTATATGTCTTGTATAAATAGTTGTATGTCTTGTATAAATAGTTGTATATGTCTTGTATAAATAGTTGTATATGTCTTGTATAAATAGTTGTATATGTCTTGTATAAATAGTTGTGTGTCTTGTATAAATAGTATGTCTTGTATAAATAGTTGTATATGTCTTGTTTAAATAGTTGTGTATGTCTTGTTTAAATAGTTGTGTATGTCTTGTATAAATAGTTGTGTATGTCTTGTATAAATAGTTGTGTATGTCTTGTGTAAATAGTTGTGTATGTCTTGTATAAATAGTTGTGTATGTCTTGTATAAATAGTTGTGTATGTCTTGTATAAATAGTTGTGTATGTCTTGTATAAATAGTTGTGTATGTCTTGTATAAATAGTTGTGTATGTCTTGTATAAATAGTTGTGTATGTCTTGTGTAAATAGTTGTGTATGTCTTGTATAAATAGTTGTGTATGTCTTGTGTAAATAGTTGTGTATGTCTTGTATAAATAGTTGTGTATGTCTTGTATAAATAGTTGTGTATGTCTTGTATAAATAGTTGTGTATGTCTTGTATAAATAGTTGTGTATGTCTTGTATAAATAGTTGTGTATGTCTTGTATAAATAGTTGTGTATGTCTTGTATAAATAGTTGTGTATGTCTTGTGTAAATAGTTGTGTATGTCTTGTATAAATAGTTGTATAGGTCTTGTATAAATAGTTGTGTATATGTCTTGTATAAATAGTTGTGTATGTCTTGTATAAATAGTTGTGTATGTCTTGTGTGAAGACAGCAGGGGAGGAAAGTTACTGGCGACCTGGCCAGATGTATGGAGGATGGAGATGACTGCAAGGTCACCGCTGGAGGGTTCGTCCGAGGACCACCTGTCCTACAGAGAGGGAGGACCACCTGTCCTACAGAGAGGGACGCTCTATCTCTCTGTCCATGGGTTCCACAGTTTGACCCTGATGTCACTGACACAACTGAAGTCAAGTAGAAGACCACTCAAGGTAGGAAAATTGTTTTGTTGTGTCTTAAAGGTAGGGTAAGTGATTTACTTTTGTTAAAGTCAGTGTTAAATAGCTCTATATTCTGATAGTACTCATTGCTATAGAGTGTTTGTTCTCCCATGTCTCTCCAGCTCTTTAATAAACAGAAAATGCCTTTTCAATGCTCTCTCCTGATTGGCCTAAATGTTGTCACCTACCTGAAAATGTATTTATATTATGTTTACTAAAGAGCTGGAGAGACCCCTGTGACCAAACAAACGCTTTAGCAATGATTACTATCAGAATATTATACTTTAACCTTTTTAACAAAAAACAAAAAAATACCAAAAACATATCACTTACCCTAGCTTTAAGTCACTGGCCATCTACTGTATGTTGTGTGTATACTGTACTTCATGTTGTTCAAGCTGTTGTTATTTTGAAACCCCAATGGGTCGCAATGGAACATGTTCAGTGACTGATTGTGGCTCTAGAACTGAAGGTTGGTGAGTTTTAACCATAGAGTTAAAAATAATAGAGAGGGCACCGGAAATCCTCTCCCATCACTTGCATTGAGTTGCACTGGTTGTAACAGAGAACATGTGTGTGTATGTGGCTCTTGGTCACTTCACTTATATATATATTATATATATGTGTGAGGTTGATATTTCCTTTACATTTCAAGATACAGGTTTTTGGCTTTGACATGACGGCTATCAATTGCAATTGTTCATTTGGAATAGAAGACTGATGTGGGTCTACAGTGTGTTGAGTTGAGTTGTGGCTGATGTTGAGTTGTGTTGAGTTGAGTTGTGGCTGATGTTGAGTTGAGTTGTGTTGAGTTGAGTTGTGTTGAGTTGAGTTGAGTTGTGGCTGATGTTGAGTTGAGTTGTGTTGAGTTGAGTTGTGTTGAGTTGTGTTGAGTTGAGTTGTGTTGAGTTGTGTTGAGTTGAGTTGTGTTGAGTTGAGTTGAGTTGTGTTGAGTTGAGTTGTGTTGAGTTGAGTTGAGTTGTGTTGAGTTGAGTTGTGTTGAGTTGTGTTGAGTTGTGTTGTGTTGAGTTGAGTTGAGTTGTGTTGAGTTGAGTTGAGTTGTGTTGAGTTGAGTTGAGTTGTGTTGAGTTGAGTTGTGTTGAGTTGAGTTGAGTTGAGTTGTGTTGAGTTGAGTTGAGTTGTGTTGAGTTGAGTTGTGTTGAGTTGAGTTGAGTTGTGTTGAGTTGAGTTGTGGCTGATGTTGAGTTGAGTTGAGTTGTGGCTGATGTTGAGTTGTGGCTGATGTTGAGTTGAGTTGAGTTGTGGCTGATGTTGAGTTGAGTTGTGGCTGATGTTGAGTTGAGTTGTGGCTGATGTTGAAAGTTGTGAGTTGTGACAGGGTGGCTGCATTGATTCATGTGAGTGTGTCACAACGCAGGAAGCTGTGTGTGTGGTTTGAGTACTGTTGTGTATGATGTAATGGAGCTGCATAATTATGCTTGGTGGGTGGTGGCGGGGGGGGGGGGGGTGTGCTAAGACAGGGGTTCTTAACATGAGGGCAAACTTGACAATCTTGAAAGCGTTCACGGCCCACCCACCTGACCATTTAAAGAAATAGTTCACCCAAAAAGTGACTTATTTTCTATCAATTACACACCCTATGATTATGAAACCTTGAATCCATGGAGATTGTCTTGTTTTTGACACATTCCTGAGACAGTAATTTGATGGCCAGGTGTATTTCTGGTAGGAGACTCAAAGGAGACTCCTTTGAGTCTCCTACCGGATACATTAGCATCTTTCCACCGGTAATGCAATGATTGGCTTATGAATGCAACAGAAACAAAACAAAATCTCCATGAATTCAATGCTTCACGGGGTGTGTACTTGATAGAATATTTTGTTTTGGGTGAACTACTCCTTTAACCCTTTAAGACCGGGAACGTATCATGTGTGTCATTTTTAGATTTATTTGGCGAGTGCCGCGCTATAAGCTTGTAGATCTGCTATTTTTGAATAGCCAAATAAATCTAACAGTGCATTCAGCAGAGCCTTCATAGTGTTCCAGTTCCACTGTGTCCGCTCATGTCTTTGTGTCATCACAATGTCACTCGTTTATCCTGTAATGAGTTCTCTCTCCTGATTGGATAAAATTGGTATCCTGACCTGAAAATGTATTTTCTGTTTATTAAAGATCTGAGAGAGATGGAGACGCCTGTTCCTGAACAAACACTCGTATTTAACACTTGTTTTTTAACTAAAACAATATCACTTGATGTCTGTCTGATACGGTTAAAGCCTCATGTTTTACTGCTTTGTGGTACGATGGTGTCACTCACCGAAAATAGCCAAAGTACAAGAGCACCAGTGGTGGAAAAAGTACTGAAATGTTTTACTTAAGTAAAAGTATCAATACCACAATGTAGAAGTACTGTACTCTGTAAAAGGCCTGTGTTCAAAATGTTGCTTGAGTAAAAGTACAGAAGTATTGGCATCAAAATATACTTAAAGTAACAAAAGTACAAAAATGTTTGAAAATAGCAGATCTACAAGCTCACAACGCGTTGTGTGCTAGTAGATCGGCTATTTTCACATAGCCTATGTATAAAATGGGGCTAAAGTGGTTAATGTATATTTTATAATATAATGCAAAGTAACTAGTAACTAAAGTTTTAAAATAATTGTAGTGGAGTAATAGTATAATATTTGCATCTGAGATGTAGTGGAGTAGAAGTAAAAGTACTGCTTAGTTACTTGACAACACTGAAGAGCACAACGGCAAGTGACCCCATCCTATGACAGAGTATACATATAACTATATAAGTATAAATATATAGTCTACCCCCCCCCCCCCCACACACACACACACACACACACACCTGACCTACTTTTAGAGAGAACAACCCTGACATGTTTAACATGCTAACCCAGTGCGCGCTGCGCGCGCACACACACACACACACACACACACACACACACACACGCACGCACGCACGCACGCACGCACGCGCACACACAGGATTCAGTGTCAATGAATGAACCTATTATGCCATATTTAAAATATAGTTAAAATAGCAGATTTACAAGCTCACAGCTTGTAAATCGGCTTGCTGCTTCATATTAATTGATATTAATACGTCATTAATTTAGGGCTCCTTGACATGAACACATTTGAGAACCACTGGTGTGTATTGCCAGAGTTCACACCTCCTCCTTATACATCCAAACCCTCCTCTTTCACCACAAAGTGTTTATTTTATTATGTTCATGTGTCTGGCTGGGTGGAGGAGGGAATACAAAGTGCAGCAAAAATGTAAATGAAAGCCAGAGTCACCCTGATAATATTTGGAGTGGCGGCCGCCTTGTTTTCCTTTTATTAAAGCATGATTAATATGCAGTGTAGGTCAGCCCTAATACTGCTGTTGAGGTGCAGCTGAACTCACTTATTGTGCTGTTGGCTGCAAGGCTCTGTGTGTGTGGTAACTGTTATAAGTTAGTGACCCATAATCTGCCTATGGATAGTATTGCACAGAGCATGCATGCACACACATACGCATGCATGCACGCACGTACACACATCTGCACATCCACACTACTGCATGCATGCACACACATGCACACACATGCACATCCACACTAATGCATACACACACACACACACACACACACACACACGCTCAAACTAATTCAGTATAAGATGACATCCTGGACAATGTGTACATCCTCCACACAACATGTTTCCTTTGTGCACAGAAACCACAGCCTGCAGCCTACACTTCACTGTTTAGTACCCTGTTGACACTCAGAATGTTGTCTTATCCATTTAAAACACAAGTATTTTAAAACAAGCCTCTTTCTTTTATCGCAAAATGGAATCATAGATAGAACTCAGAGCTTCTAACTTTTATTTAGAATTTATTTGAACCTTATATGTATTGTATAGTTACTATTATAATGGTTTCATTTGAACCTTGTATTTAATGTATAGTTACTATTAGAATGGTTTCATTTGAACCTTGTATTTAATGTATAGTTGCTATTAGAATGGTTTCATTTGAACCTTGTATTTAATGTATAGTTACTATTAGAATGGTTTCATTTGAACCTTGTATTTAATGTATAGTCACTATTAGAATGGTTTCATTTGAACCTTGTATTTAATGTATAGTTACTATTAGAATGGTTTCATTTGAACCTTGTATTTAATGTATAGTTACTATTAGAATGGTTTCATTTTAACCTTATATTTATTGTATACTTACTATTAGAATGGTTGCATTTAAACCATGAGGTCTCAGTGTTTGTAAACAAATAATTGGTCTATACGGTGCACCTCCAAAACCTCTTGAACTTCTGCCCATAGGGCCATAGTTCTGCTAAATACAAATCCAATGGCCAAAACAAACTGGGGAAAAAAAGAAAAAACTGAAACCTGATTCAAGAAGCAACTTTATTGTCACATCACTGGTTTACATGTTTAAAGAAGCGGGTGGAATATCATATTTTGCATAAGCTCCATCATTTTGTTGTTTATAAAAAGGAGAAAAAACTAAAGGAGGACAGGGCGAGAAGAAACTCCAATCATACAGATGCATGTCAAAAAGAACCTCCAAATAATATTGTTTTTTAAAACTGTTACTTCAACATTTATTTTGGATATTTTTAATCATTTCAATCTTGGAGAACGCACTGAGAAGAAAAGCCATTTACATATTAAAGTGCATCCAAAGACAACCCTAAACCTGTGTCTCAGACAAGGCAGTCTCTTGGCTGGTGATCCCCGGGTTAGTGGAAGTGTTGGTCTGAGGCAGCTCAGTTCAGTTCAGTTCAGTTTTTTTTATTTTCGGATAATGGGCACAAACATCATACAAATAACATTTCATTATTATTATTAATTTTCTCAGTAGTGTCCAAGAGTCCGAAAAGGGGCTAGGGAGAAGCACTAGGCTTGTCGGGCCCTGCCCTGTAGTCTTACAACTTTTTTCTTCATTATTGTTTTAATCACAAAGCACGCCCCATGGCGTACTTACTTACGTATAAATTATTTATATATACATATATATGTACATATATACATGTTATATGGTATATACATCCCAATATAATACAATAGTATGTTGTAAATTACAATATAATTCAATATTACAATAGTAATAGTATAGTAACAATATAATAGTATATAGTATAATTGCAGATATATAACACAACATATCCCAACACATCATTTAATATAATATGTTATGATATAACAATACAGCAATTACAATATTATAACCATTTCTACTGTCTAATATAATTATATAATGTAATTATATAACACTACATCATACTTTCAATCAAGCTCTTCTTCCCTTCTGTACCTATCGAAAATAGATCTCTTTAGTCTAACTTTGAATTTATGTATGTTTTCACAATATTTTAATTCATCCTCTAACCCATTCCATAGTGTGGCTCCATAAGAAGAGATACACATTATTTTAAGATCTGTTTTCATCACATGTTTCTTGAAGTTCAGTGGTCCTCTGAGGTTATATCCCCCCTCTTTATCCAAAAATTTGCTTCGTACATTTCCCGGTAATTGATTATATCTTGCTTTATACATGACCTGTAGTGTTTTAAAGATGACCATATCCTTGAACTTCAAAAGATGTGATTGAAGAAACAATATATGTGTATGGTCCCGATATCCTGCATTATTTATTACTCTTATTGCTCTTTTTTGAATTATGATTAATGTATTTATGGTTGATTTGTATGTGTTACCCCATACCTCTGAGCAGTAATATAAATAGGGTAATATCATTGCACAGTACAGGGTATGTAATGAGCTGGGATTAAGTTCGTATCTTGCCTTACTAATGATTGCTATGCTCTTTGCCATTTTTTTCCTCACATGTTCTATATGGGGTTTCCAGCAGAGTTTATGGTCTAGGATCACTCCCAAGAATTTATTTTCATATACTCTTTCTATTATATTATTATCTATTATCAACTGGATATCTATTTTTATCTGGCGGTTTCCAAAGACCATACATTTTGTTTTATTTAAGTTTAGAGATAATTTATTTCTGTCAAACCAGAGTTTGAATTTGCTCATTTCTATTGTTAAGACCTTCATAAGCTGCTTGATGTCCTCCCCAGTACAGAACATGTTAGTATCATCAGCAAATAGTACACACTTCAATACACTTGACACTGAGCACAAATCATTGATGTATAAGTTAAACAGTTTGGGACCCAAAACCGACCCTTGGGGGACTCCACACATAATGTTCAGGCTTCTGGATTTGCATTCTCCAAGTTGTACAATTTGTTCTCTGTTTTGTATGTAGCTTTCAAGCCAATTTGACACCACCCCTCTGAAACCATATTTTACCAATTTCCTTATAAGGATAGTGTGGTCTATTGTGTCAAAAGCTTTTTTTAAGTCTACAAAGACTCCAACTGTGTACATCTTTGAATCTATGTTTTTTATTATTTCTTCTGTTAGTTCAATCAATGCCATTGCGGGAGATCTGTTGGCTCTAAAACCGTATTGGCTCTCTGTTAGTAAGTTATTTTTTTCTATAAAGTGATCTAACCTGTCCACAAATTTCTCCAATGAAAACTGTGAGAGCAAGGAAATTGGTCTGTAGTTGGTGAAATGCTGTTTATTGCCTGCTTTGTAAACTGGGATAACTTTTGCCTTTTTCATTTTATTTGGGAATACGCCATTTCTGAAAGATGAGTTGGCGATGAAGGTAAATGGTTTTACTACGGTGTCCATTATTTTTTTGACAAGTGACATGCTTAGGTCATTACAGTCAGTGGAAGTCTTGTTTTTGCAGTTTCCAACTATTTCCATAACTTCCTGTTCCTCCACAGCTCTCAAAAACATAGAGTTAGGGTTGCAGAAACCCCATTCATCGGCAGGCACATTTTCCTCTGGTCTTGCGGTTTTTATTTCATTTGCAAGTGTGGGTCCTATATTAACAAAGAAGTGATTGAAGCCATTTGCTATTTCGATTAGATTGGTTATTGTTTTACCATTGTCAACGAAGGTTTGCGGATAGTTTGTGGACAGTGATCCTTTTTTTATGATTCTGTTCAGAATACTCCATAATCCCTTTATATTATTTTTATGGTTTTCTAATAAGTTATTATAATAATCTTTTTTACTTGCTTTTATAAAATGAGTTAATTTATTTTTATATCTTTTATATTTATTTTCATTATCTACAGTTCTATGTCTTATGTATTCCTTATATAATGTATTCTTTTTGTTACAGGCATTTTTTAATTTATGCGTAATCCACGGTTTCTTTGTCTCTATTTTCTTTTCTTTACATCTCTGAGTAGGGCAGTTTTTGTCAAACAGTTCCCCAAATATACCAATGAATATATTATATGCTATATTAGTATCATCTTCATTATATATGATGTTCCAGTTCTGAGCCAGCAGATCCTGCCTTAGGGCTGCAATGGTCTCTTCTGTTATTAGACGTTTATATCTAGGTATAGCTGCTATATCTTTATTTTCATATTCACACTTATATATAGCAAATATTGGCAGGTGATCTGTAATGTCTGTCACTAATACCCCCCTCTCTATGTTATTTCCAAATTCATTTGTATATATGTTATCAATTAGTGTTGCTGAGTTTGTAGTTATTCTAGTAGGTCTTGTTATTAATGGATATAGATTAATGCTATACATATTATCAATAAATGTATCTATATATTTATGCTTATGTGGATTTAATAAATTTAAATTATAGTCGCCACAGATAAAAATGACTTTCTGGTGGGATTTGGAAAACACACTTTCCATAGTTTTTGTAAATATGTCAATGTCAGTCCCAGGAGCTCTGTAGATGCAGCTGACAATAATATTTTTATGTTTTTCTCTACATATCTCAATGGTGATACATTCTAGCACATTATCAATAACAATAGACATATTTTCTATCACTTCATATTTTAGGTTGATGTCCACATACAGGGCAACTCCACCCCCTATTTTCTTTTCCCTGTTCCTATAATTAAGTTCATACCCTTTAAGAGGAAAGTTGATACCCCTGTCAGGGTCAAACCATGTTTCAGAGACAGCAACAATATTGAAGGGTTTTTTATGTTTATCTAGGTAATCCCTGATGTTTCCATAATTTGTATACATGCTCCTACTATTGAAGTGTATTATTGATATATCTTTTCCAGGTGGTTTTATATTTAGTTGTTCCTCAGTATGATAATTGCAATTATTTTCTATGTCATTAAAAATATTATTGTCTGGATCAATGTGTTGTTCATAGTCATATCTGTTATATTCAGTGTATTTAAATGTCTCTAGATTCCAGCCAACTGGGTTCTGGGGACATCTGAGGTCATTGCCTTGGCTCAGGTTGCTTAGCTCATCATCATCCACATTTGATTCCATTATTATATAGTGTAGTCATTAGTAATAGCAATAATAATAATAATGATAGTACTGGTAACACTAATAGCAGACAAAATATAATAATAATAAGCATATATGTTTGGAGATATATATTAGTCATAGGTTCATAGAATAATGCCTCATAGATAATATTGCATATCAACCAAATATATATATTAATAGCACTGTAATGTATATGGGATAATAGAGTCTTATGGTTCTTCATGGTGAGATAGAGTGGTACCTTATTTGTTGTTTTATCGTTATAATGTCCTGTGTATGCCCTCATTTGTACTGTTCCATCTCAGAGAGGTCTCTGATGAGCAGCGTTTTGGCCTCCTCTGGTGTTCCGTTGAGCTTGATGTAGATTTTGCAGTTCGCAGTCCATGTTGCCTGTACCTTCTCCTCCCGTCTCAGGATTCGCGCATGTCTGGCGATGTCGGCGTTTCTCTTCGTCAGGTGCTCGTTGATGTAGACGTTCGATCCCTTCAGTTTTCGCCCCTGTTTCAGTACTGCGATCTTGTGCTTTCTGCTGATGAAGCGTAGTATAATGGCAGGAGCGGCTTTCTTGTCCCTTCGTGGCAGTGGGTGACATGCCTCGATATCTTCACTGTTTATTTGTATTCCTTTTCCATGCATGTAGGAGATCACTTGTTGCTCAAGTGATTCTGTGTCTTCCTGTGAGGGTTCGGTGTTGTTCCCATCCACAGCCCTGGCATAGGACCGCGGCTTGGTCACCAGGCCACTCACAATCACATTGTTAATTCTGGAATATTGTTCCATATCTTCAACCCTCCGTTCGAGTGTTGCAATCTTCTTGTCTTTCTCTGTGTTCTGTTCATTTAAGTTCTTTATCTCTCCCATCAGGTCCAGTATGGCCTTTTGTTGTTTGGAGATTGTAGTCATCTCCTCCGTTAGGAAATCGAGTGCTTTTTTTAAGTCCTCGATCTCCGATTTTTGGGCTTTTAGCGTAGTCATGCTCCCTGCCAGGAGAGCGTGTCTTTCACACACAGCGTCTGCGGGCGGCTAGCTGTTTGTCTGGATGGCGGTCCCGACACACAGAGCGCTTGCGGGCGGCTGTAACTGTTTGGCTGGGCGGCGGTCCCGACCCGTAGGTCAACGCGCACCGGGACGGGTTTGTCAGTCCGTCCGGGGGACACCCAGCTGTTTGGAGGGTGGCGGTCCCGACCCGTAGGTCAACACGCACCGGGACGGGGTAGTCAGCCCGTCCGGGGGACACCCTCCTCAGTGTTGGAGATGCGATGTATAGCTCCGTAGATGGCAAGATGGCTAGTTAGCCACAGGTAATGCAGCGTGCTCCTCTCCGCTCCGCACCGCACCTCTCCGTACCCACAATGCCACTGTCTGTACCCACAATGCCACACACACCCTACTGTCAGATGTCATCAGTGAAGGCTTTCTCCAGCACCTTTAGGATAGAGCTGCGGAATACAGCCTTGAAATCCTGACCCATGAACACGTACAGCAGCGGGTTCAGGCAGCTGTTGAGATATGCCAGGCAGACAGCTATGCGAGACCCGATGTTGAACACATGATCCAGTGTTTCACTGGACTCTGTCACCGGGACATTCACAAAGTTAATCAGATCCATGATATGATAGGGGGCCCAGCACAGGAAAAACACGGTGATAACAGTTGCTATGATTTTGAGGGGGCGACCTGATTGGCCGGCCAGCGAACGATTATTCCTGAGCCGGTAGATGATGACAGAATAGCAGGAGACGATGACAGTGAAAGGGACCACGAATCCCATGAGGAAGCTAGTGATGATCATGACATCAGATCCAAATGTCGACAACTGAATCACTTCTGGTGTGCGTGTAGGGGGGCTATGACTATGCGTGTAGTCATCGGTGTAGTCACCAGCGTAGTCACTGGTGGGTGCAAAGTTGTTGTAGCACCAGATGATGTCTTTATCATGGTCTGAAGGCCATATGTCCCTAAAGATGAAGTAAGGGAAGCTGAGAACCAAGCCCAGCACCCAGACACCCAGACTCAGCCAAGACGCCTTCCTGACACTGCGGTGGTTCTGGGCCCACACTGGACACACCACACATACACATCTGTCAACACTGATGACCACCAGGATGTAAATGCTGGCATACATGTTCATGATGGAAATGGTAAAGTTCATTTTGCACATGAATGATCCAAAAGGCCAGTGGCCGTCCAGAGCTGTGTGTGTGATCTCCAGGGGCAGGAACGCTGTAACGAGGAAGTCGGCCACAGCGAGGTTGAGGTACCAAACGGTGTTGACGGTTTTCTTCATTTTGAAGCCCGTCACCCAGATGACGACACCGTTCCCCAACACGCCGAGCACACAGACCAGGCTGTAGATGACGAGGGACACGATCTTGAAGGGATCAGTGTGTTGTACAGGATCAACCTTGTCATAAATAGTAGTAGAACCCTCATAGTAGTAATCCCAGTTATAATCGTTTTCCCAGAAAGAGCCGTTTCCACCAGACGGATCCATCTCCTCATAGTAATAATCAGCAGTTGTGGTCATAATCTCCATCGTCCTAAAACCTAAAATAACAAAAAGGCTAATGCTTAGTTTTAACAGGCCATGTATTATTATACTGAAATTATTTGGTACCAGGGAGATTTATATTGTTAAAATGTTTCTCATATTCATTCGTATTTATTTATGTTAAAATACGTTTTAAAAAGCTCTATATTCTAGATAGCAATCATGTCTATATGATAAAGAAAGTAAAAGAAAAGATACCTGTGTTGAAGAGGCGTCCGTCAGTGAAGTGTCTTGTTCAAACTGTGGTCGGTGAACAGGACCTGCAGCAACTTATAGCATCTATGTTGTGGTTTAAAAACAGCATCTATGTTGTGGTTTAAAAACAGCCTGTTTCCTTTCTGCACAGAGACCAGAAATGGCAGTTTATAGACTTCACTGTCAGACCTGAGGCCAATTCTACAAATGCCTTCTAAATCAGAAGTTATTTCAATATATATATATTTTTTTTTTCCAAAAATAGCAGAAATACACCACTCAGCGATTTACATTTGTATTATGACAGAGACATTATGTTTACTGAAGCTGTTTATCTCATGAGGGTTTGAAGTCTGTCTTAGCAAGAGCGAGTGAGAGATATCTGATGTTAACCACTTTAAAAAAAAGATATAGTTTTAAGCTTGTAGATCTACTATTTTCGTACAAAGTATTGTCTCGTCTCTAAGTATAAAATTGGCCTAGAGCTAAAGTGCTCAAACTTTATCCTCAATTATCTTCATGACCTTTGATGTAAGAGAACCTTCCCTAAAACATCCTGGAACAAACTCTCCATTGCAGTTAGAACAGCAGACTCACTCCCAATCTTCTACCATAATGTGAAGACTCACCTCCTCAGACTCCACCTCAGCCCGTAGCACTTGCAGGCTTATGCAAAGAATACAATGTAATTTAGATAGTATGTTATGTAGACAATGACCGTGTTTTCCTTGCTTACTGTAAATCGCTCTGGATTAAGAGCGTCTGCTAAATGCCTACATTGCAGATTGTAAATTGTAAGAGTCACTACTGGCCTGTTATCGTTGAGGACCGAGGGACGACTTCATACGATTTGTCTCATTACTGCCAATCGTCTAACTATTGCATTCTTCCATGAACACTTTCAGTTCCATTGAATACACGGTCTCTTCTATTGGCCATGTGGCACAAACGTTACGCAAAGCTCGGCCGGAGGAGTTAAGGAGACGGGTCGGGTTGGCCAATCAGCGACTTATACTGGCCGCTTTGGCCAATCAGGGACTTATTTATACTGGTCGGGTTGGCCAATCAGGGACTGGCTAAGCTGCACAAACGTAACACGGCGCTCTGCCAAACACTGTTTTGTCACACTCTCAACCGACCGGTTAGCAGAGCGCTACTGTATATTTTTTGGCTTTTTGCCTTTATTGATATATTGCAGTAGGCTGACAGGAAATGGGGAGAGAGATGGGGGGGGGGGGGGGTGACATGCAGCAAAGGTCGTCGGGATCGGGAGTCGAACCCGCGACACGCTGTCAGGCTGGCTTTGCAGTCTAGGATGCCTGAACCGCCACGCTGTGGCCCAGGCCAGCAGAGCTACTTATTAATCTCCCTGAAAATGGAAAAGGAATCCAAACGTTGATTTAGTGTTCTGAGTTGTTCAGAGTGCAGAAAGTGTAGCTCAACATCTTGTTGACATAATGAAGATAGAAACAGATGGAGCCCAACACAATATGAGAGAGAGAGACACACACACACACACACACACACACACACACACACACACACACACACACACACACACACACACACACACACACACACACACACACACACACACACACACACCTACACCTGGTCCCTGACATCAATCCACATGGTTTGGTGTTGTGTTGACAACTGGCATGCTCTGCCATTTTCCTGTATGGGGCACATATGTACTCACTGTTGTTCATACAGGCGTGTGTGTGTGTGTGTGTGTGTGTGTGTTCGCGCATGCATGTGCTTGTGTGTCAGAGAATCCTACAGCGTAATGCAAACCGTGCACACAAACGTGAGAACGGACAGGGTCTCAGTAGGACAGTTCCTGGGGGGATTCCCCAGGCTCATCGTGTCGGTCTGTGTATCTTTGTGATTCCTAAGAGTAACACGAGAGAGAGAGAGAGAGAGGGAGAGAGACAGAGACAGAGAGACAGAGACAGAGAGACAGATACAGCGTGAGAGATAGAGAGAGACAGGGAGAGAGACAGAGAGACAGATACAGTGTGAGAGATAGAGAGAGACAGGGAGAGAGACAGAGAGACAGATACAGCGTGAGAGATAGAGAGAGACAGGGAGACAGACAGAGAGACAGATACAGCGTGAGAGATAGAGAGAGACGGGGAGAGAGACAGATACAGTGTGAGAGATAGAGAGAGACAGGGAGAGAGACAGAGAGACAGATACAGCGTGAGAGATAGAGAGAGACAGGGAGAGAGACAGAGAGACAGATACAGTGTGAGAGAGACAGAGGGAGAGAGACAGAGAGACAGATACAGTGTGAGAGACAGAGAGAGACAGAGGGAGAGAGACAGAGAGAGAGAGAGAGACAGAGAGACAGATACAGTGTGAGAGACAGAGAGACAGATACAGTGTGAGAGACAGAGAGAGACAGAGGGAGAGAGACAGAGAGAGAGAGAGAGAGAGAGAGAGAGAGAGAGAGAGAGACACAGAGAGACAGATACAGTGTGAGAGACAGAGAGACAGATACAGTGTGAGAGACAGAGAGAGACAGAGAGAGAGAGAGACAGAGAGAGAGAGAGAGAGAGAGAGAGAGAGAGAGAGAGAGACAGATACAGTGTGAGAGACAGAGAGACAGAGAGACAGAGAGACAGAGAGAGAGAGAGAGAGACAGAGAGACAGAGAGACAGAGAGACAGAGAGACAGAGAGAGAGAGACAGATACAGTGTGAGAGACAGAGAGAGACAGAGAGAGAGAGAGAGAGAGAGAGAGAGAGAGAGAGAGACAGAGACAGAGAGAGAGAGAGACAGAGAGACAGATACAGTGTGAGAGACAGAGAGAGACAGAGGGAGAGAAAGACCGACCTACAGACAGACATGCAGCCTATACATAACATGGGCGACCAGGATTTCTGCTCGGCCGCCCCCTAACTGTGGGACGCCCTCTCTGCTCACTGAGAGCACCACAGTCTGTTAACTCTGAACACATTTTGGCCAGGAACCCCTTTTTGTAACGATACCTTTCAGGACGGGAACCCCTTTTGGGGTTCTTGTTGCTATGTACAGTATATAGCAACAAAGATTTTTTGTAATTTTTTAATAAATATATTTTTCAGAGTAATATAAAATAAGTTTTTCAGAAAACAGGATTTAGAAGAGGTTTTTTAGAATGGGCCTCAGGTCTAAATGCTTTAAGAGAGGACTAAAGCCCTTCCTTTTTAACAAAGCATTTGTTTTTCACTGGTTTAACCTCTAGACTTTATGCCCCCATATTTTAAATGTTTTGTTTCAGTTTCTTAGGTGTTTTTTAATGGTGTGATGATTGATTCTTTTTTTATGCATTGTGTGTGTGAGACAGTGCATGTGAGAGTCGAGAGAGAGATACAGAGACAGTGTGTGTGAGAAAGAGAGTGTGGTAAAGTGCATTAATCTGTGGAACTATTTGCCTCTATTGAGATGAATGAAAGAGTCCAGGCATGGCTTCTACTTGGTCACTTTATTTAAGGAGAGTCAAGAGTTAACATCACATGGCAGCTTTCGTCAGGACAAGAGGCAGAGTTCAGCTCAGAATAGATATTTATACCCTGTTTTCTATAGGCGTGTGCACGAGGTGTGTGTGTTAAGATCCAGATGTCTAAACAGTGTGTATCCATATGTGTGTGTGGGCATGCAAGGATGTGCTTCAGTGTGCACGTGGGTGTGTGTGTTACAAATACTAAGACGGTGTGTAAATGTGTGTGTGCTAAATTAAGTTTGGGTGGGTGCGTGTGAATCCATTGTATATAAGCAGTGGTGGAAAGTAACTAAGTACATTTACTCAAGTACTGTACTTAAGTACAATTTTGAGGTATTTGTACTTTACTTGAGTATTTCCAATTTCCAATACTTTTACTTCTACTCCACTACATCTCAGAGGCAAATATTGTACTTTTACTCCACTACAATTATTTGAAAACTTTAGTTACTAGTTACTTTTCAGATATAAATTATGATATAATGAAACATACATTAACCACTTTAGCCCTATTTTATACATAGGCTATTTGAAAATAGCAGATCTACAAGCTCACAACGCGTCGCATCGCGACGCGTTGTGAGCTTGTAGATCGGCTATTTTCAAATATTTTGTACTTTTACTTTTGTTACTTTAAGTACATTTTGATGCCAATACTTTTGTACTTTTACTCAAGTAATTTTTTTATTTGGGATTTTTACTTGTAACAGAGTATTTTTATATTGCAGTATTGGTACTTTTACTTAAGTAAAGAATTTGAGTACTTTTTCCACCACTGTATATAAGTTAGATAAGACAATGTAGTGGTCAACTAAGGTCAGAAAGTCAGAAGCACTGGACCCCTGGATACCCAATGGAATGGGTCCTTTTATTCCCTATGAAAAGGCTTTTGAGGTTTCTGCACCTAATCTAGAACCTTCTAGTATCAGTTAGAAGGCTGACCGCAGTAGGCCTTCATTAGTAATGTGCATGGTCACATTGTAGTGTGAGTGCATTACAATATGGGTACTTATGTGTGTTCATCTCAGGTATCTCTAGAACTATGCTATTTCAATATACCACAAGAGAAAGAGACAGTGTGAGAAACAGTGCATGTGAGAGGGAGAGAGATACAGAAACAGTGTGAGAAACAGTGCATGTGAGAGAGAGATACAGAGACAGTGGCCCTCATTTATCAACGCGGTGCAGCCCAAATAATGGGCGTAGAGCGAGATCACCGCACCTTTCGGCATTTATCAATATATCCTGACGTGGGCTTCATCCTAGGGTACGCTGAGATCTCACGTCTGGTCGAGACCAGTTGTTGACGTTGGCTGCGCCCGTTTTTCCATCCTAGACCTGCAGAGCAGCATTGTCTCCCCCTGCAGGCATCTCAACATATGTGTTCACTCAAAAATATAATAAAGAATCCAATGTAAACTAAATCATTTTCGTGATAATTATTATTATTTTTCATTTTAGTTTTAGTATTTCGTTATAATAATAATTATTATTCATTTTAGTTTTAGTTCGTTCTGCATTTTTTGCGTTCTAATACAGCTCGTTTTAATTAGCTTCTATAGCAGAGTTGTATTAGTTATAATGCTAATAATGGGCGGACACCTGACCTGACTTATTTGTTTATTTGCACAAAATAAACTAATAAGTCAGCTGCAGGATTGAGTAATTATTGTTTAAGAAAAACCCAAGAAAAGATAGCATTTGAAAAATATATTCAGTTACAGATAAATGAATGCCCAAAAACGAAAAGGGCATTTTGTATCTCATTTCAGTTCGTTTTCGTTAGTTTTATAAACACACAATACTGTTTCAAATTATTTTGCAATTATTATAGTTTGTATTTATTTCAGTTATAAATTGTAATTTTTGCAATTAATAGTTTGTATTTGTTTCAGTTAATTAAAATGTCTTTTGCAAGTTCAGTTTTCTTTTATTTCGTTAGTCGGTAGAGCATCTCACTTTTTTTTTACAACAGGTGCAATAATCAGAAACGACCAATGACAAACATGAATACAGATTCAGCCACCTATTTAAACCAGTTTGACAGTTATCAGATCTCAACAATGGCAGACCTGGCTCTTCTGGAGGAGGTACATTTGGATGATGATGATGATGATGACAACGACCAGCGCCTTAGGGCTGAGCGGGTATTTAAAGATAGAAATGACCTCTTGGCAGAGAATGACCAATGGCTTATTAGTCGGTTCCGTCTACCAAGGCATGTTTTAATCGAACTCTGTGGCCGATTAGATCCACTGCTAAGGAGGGAGACAAGGCGCTCACGCGCCATTTCAGTCCCTGTCCAGGTTCTGGCCACATTGGGGTGTTTGGCCACCGGGGCCTTCCAGCGCGAGATCGGGGATAGGTCTGGCATCACACAGCCCACCATGAGTCGAATGATGCCCTCAGTGCTGGAGGCCATCAAGTCCCTCACTGAGGAGTATATTCACTTTTCATTTGAGGACCACCGGCAAACCGTGATTAAGAGAGAATTTTATGAGATTGCTGGGTTTCCTAACGTGGTGGGCGCAATTGATTGTACACATGTTCGGATTAAACCACCATCGGTTAATGATTACGCGTACATCAATCGCAAAAATTATCATTCCATCAACGTGCAGGTAATTTGTGATGCCAACCTATCCCTGCTCAATGTGGTAGCCCGGTGGCCAGGGGGGTCCCATGACTCCTTCATTTTCCAAAACAGCACCATCGGTCTGCAGCTTGAGAATGGCGCATTGCGCGGGCAGGGCCATCTCCTAGGTGAGTAGTAGGCTGTGTTTTAAATATAAAATACATTCATTTGCATTTATTCCCATTACTAACATTTCGGTGGGACTCCTGTTCTAGGGGACAAAGGTTATGCCATGTCAGAATACCTGGTAACCCCAATGGCAGAACCTGAAACGCCACAGGAGCGCAGATTCAACAGAGCGCACATCCACACCCGCGGGACTGTGGAGCGGTGCATTGGGCTGTTTAAAGGTGGGATGCCCATATTGTAGTCACATGTGTAGTTCTTTATTTTCTGCCATAATGTTTTATTTTTGATCAAATATTTACGTTTAATCCACGTCTGCTTGTGTCACAAAGGCAGATGGCTTTGTCTCAGCCAAACTGGGGGCACGCTGTTGTACAAACCAATAAAGGCCTGCAATATTGTGTTGGCATGTGCAGTGCTGCACAATATTGCGCAAGCCAACGGCGTGCCCCTGGAGGAGGACCAGTGGATGATGGATGACCCGATGCCCATTGACCCCCCAGAAAATCCCTACCGGAGGGGTGCACAGAGGCGGGAGGACCTCATTAGGCGTTTTTAAAATCTAAGTATTATGACCGTTAGGGGATACGCTACTCAATAATAATACATTTGATTTAGAATGCACTTGACATTTTTTGGCAAACTTCAAAGTGCTCCATGCAGGTTTTCAAAACATTGGCATAACACAGCAAAGGCAACGAAACAACTATATGGGACCCTATAGGATATGTTCAATGTAAAAACTATAGGTAAAATCAAGGAAGACAGAAAAAACAGCTCAAGAATAATTAAGACGCTTTGCACAAGTTTCACTCACATGAATTTGATTTTATTCACTGCTGCTGTGATTCATCATCAGGCTGTGACTGTGATCGCGTTTGCAGCACGCTGCAGACGCGATCAACACTCGCCTGCAGGTTCTGTATTGACGTATTGATGTCCCTTAAAGCCGCTATTATTCCATCCTGTCGTTCCAGGACCGCAGCTGTCACGACCTGAACCCTTTCGGCAGCAGACGGGCCCGCTCTCTCACGGCGTGCCCCCCCCCCTCCACTGCTGGCTGGTGCCGCCGCTGCTGCTGCAGCAGTGGGGAGGGAGGACGCGCGCGCTCTCTCACCGCGCGCCCGTTCTCCCTCTCCACTGCTGACCGGTTCCACTACTACTACTACTACTGCTGGTGCTGCTGGTGCTGCTGGTGGTGCTGGTGCTGCTGGTGGTGCAGTGGAGGACTGGCCCGCTCTCTCACCGCGTGCCCTCCCTCCACCACTGCTGGCTGGTGCCACTGCTGCAGCAGTGGGGAGGGAGGACGCGCGCACTCTCTCACCGCGCGTCCGTCCTCCCTCCCCACTGCTGCAGCAGTGGGGAGGGAGGACGCGCGCGCTCTCTCACCGCGCGTCCGTCCTCCCTCTCCACTGCTGCCAGCTGGTTCCTCTACCACAACGGCTGCCCCCGTTGCGCCACCACAGCTTTGTCGAGTTTGGGTGCCGCTGCTGGAACATGCAGGCTCTGAAATTACAAATTGTACAATGAATAAAAAACCAAAAAATGTACATGTGTGAACGGTGTACTCATTTATATATATATGGTCCAATGATAAGCTATAGCCTACTGGTATCATCATAGGCTATGAACTTACCACCACCGTCGGCAGTGTCACCCCCTGGCACGTCCAGGCCATCTGTGGTCTCAGGTCCCATGAGGGAGGCTATCCTCTCCTCCACCTCGCTGAGCTTTAGGTCAGGATCAGTCTGGTCAGAGGATCAGAATGGAAATAAGCTCCCGATCTATACAGGCTATAGCGTTTAATCAACCTGTTGCTTTGTCTCAAGTAAACAATGTCATATCAACTTACTTGACCACCACCGGTTAGAAGCTGACTCTTTCTCAGCGCTGACATCCGCTTTTTGGTGTTCATTTTCAAATCTGACCATTTCTTCTTGACCTGAACGGCATAGACCAAATTAGCGCTTTTATATTATTATTTTGGATTATATTTTGGATTATATTATTATATTATTATATTATCCTATAGCCTACAATATAAATATTGTAGGCTACAATATAAATATTGTAGGCTATAGGATATGGCATGGCATGTATTTATTTATTTAATGTTAACATCTATATTGAAAAAGAATAACAAACCTCTGCTGGTGTTCTACGGTCCAATGCCACGCTGTTTACATTCTCTGCAATTAGGTTCCACACTTTAGTTTTTTGAGTGGTCTTGATGCCACTTTTTAGGCTTCCAAATAATACGCCCCGGTGTTTCTCTACCTCAGTTGTTAACACGTCAATCTCTATTTCGGAATAGTTCCTTTTTTTGGCCGTAAAGCGAGTCGCCATTGTCGCAAAACGGAGGGCGAGTCCCCAGAAACAAGAATATTTAAAGGCGTGCCAGATTGAATTCAGCCGTGACATTTATCAAGCCTGGGACCAAATGTACGCTGGGGTCGGCTGTGTAGGATCCGTTGATAAATGTGACTTTGACGTTGGTGTACGCCGAATATATGGAAAAATATACGCCGGTTTATACGCTGCGTTGATAAATGAGGGCCAGTGAGTGTGTGTGAGAGAGAGAGAGAGAGTGTGAGAGACAGAGTCAGTGTTTGAGAAAGAGAGAGAGAGAGAGACAGAGTGTGTCGCAAAAGACCGGGGAGTGTCTCTGCTTCCATCAGGGGAAAAAAAGCGGTACGCGCCATTGGCACTGAATGAGTTAATAACTTAACCCAAAGGGCCCAAAAGCCTCCATGATGCCCTTATATACGGTAGTACGGTCTTAAGGAAGTTCCCCAGACATGAGTGAGTGTGTGTGTGTATGTGTGTGCACATACACACACTCAGTGTGTCTGTATGTGGCTTTGTCAACACCCACCCACCCACCCCCACACACACACACACACACACACACACACACACACACACACATTTCAATTCAATTCAAAGGGCTTTATTGGCATGAGAAAACATACGTTTACATTGCCAAAGCAGAAAGCACAATACAACAATACAGCAATACAAGCAAAACAAAAAATATGTACATTTGAAAGTCAGAATCTTCAATAGATCAATTTCTATGTAGGCTACCAAGATCACTGGGTGCAGGTATAGTGCAGGAATATACACATTGATTAGTCTTTAGGGTGGTTGTGTTCCGTTTGATATCCTTCTCCTATCACAGCAACTCACGAATCTTGCTGCTGTGTTTGCACATTGTTGTACTTCGCCCAGCAGATATGGGAGTTTTTTGTCATTGGTCATGTTTTCAAAATCTCTGTGTGTGGTTGTAATCTGTGGGAAGTATGTGTCTCTGATGTCTTGGTACAATGGACAGACGGTTAGGAAGTGTAGCTCGGTTTCCACTTCATTTTGTGTGCAGTGGGTGCATAGTCTGTCTTCTCTCGGGATACAGGTCTGCCTGTGACGACCTTTCTCGATCGCAAGACTGTGCTCACTGAGTCTGTACCTAGTTAAGATTTTTCTTTGTTTTGGGTCGGTCACGGTGCTCAGGTATTCTGCCACTGCGTATTCTCTGTTTAGGGCCAGATAGCATTCTAGTTTACTCTGCTTTTGTGTTGCTTCTTTCCATTGTGTCAGGTAGTTTTCCTTTTGCTGTTTTATAATTTGGTTTAGTCCAATGGGTTTTCTATCTCGTGGCTCTGTTTGTGTTTGTGCCCGGAGTTCCAGGGCCAGCTGGCTGAGGGGGCATCTCTCTAGAGTTTCGCTGTGTGTGAGTGCCTTGTTATGGAGTGCATCTAGGTCGCTTTCTTTTAGGTGGTTGTAGAACTTAAGTGCTCTCTTTTTTATTTTGATTATGAGTGGGTATCGTCCTAATTCTGCCCTGCATGCATTATTTGGTGTTTTTCGCTGGGTACGGAGAATGGATTTGCAGAATTCTGTGGGTCTCGGTTTGGTGTTTATCCCATTTTTCAAGGTCATGGTTTGCTAATGGTCCCCAGATCTCACAACCATAGAGGGAAATTGGTTCTATCATAGAGTCAAGTATTTTAAGCCAGGTTTTAATTGGGATGTCTATTTTTGATGTTTCAGGTCTCTCAGGTCCTTTACAGCTTGGTTGTAGTTCCCTGTGCTGCTGATGTTTAGGCCAAGGTAGGTATAGTTTTTTGTTTGTTCTAGTGGGATTGTATTTACACACACACACACACACACACACACACACACACACACACACACACACACACACACACACACACACACACACACACAAAACTTTACTTTGCACGTTTTCAGACATTATCAGCATGGCCATATAGTATATGGGCGTACTGGGGGGTTAACTTTCCCCCAAGATGTGTCTTATACCTGAGCATAATTAAGTAAATGCAATTATACTGCATTTTATCAGCAATTATATATGAGTAAATTAAATCATTAATAACATCAGGTTAGATGAATGAGAAAATCAAATGATTCACGTTTGCATGTGTGCATGTAACCTTTGGTTAAATCTATCAAATCTTGGCTATTTTCTGATCTCACTGATGAGTCATAAATGCAGGCTGTATGTCATGTACACAGCGGGTACAGCTCACATCCTCACACACAGGACATGCAAAACCACTAAAGTCCTCTGCCTGCTGCAAGCCTTCCAGTGCACCTCAGTCATTTCAACCAGTCAATATCATATTCATATTCCTTCTTTAGCAAATCAAGTGATGAAATGATTTTAAGCCTATATCCTAAAGAGGGCTGTTCAACATAAGTTACCTTCTAATACATTTACATATGTTCAACAACACACACATGCACACACACACACACACACACACACACACACACACACACACACACACACACACACACACACACACACACACACACACACACACACACACACTAATGCATGCATGCACACACATGCATTTCCACACTAATGCATGCACGTGCACGCACGCATGCATGCATGCACACACTCTCTCTCTCACACACACACACACACACACACACACACACACACACACACACACACACACACACACAGAATAAGATGACATCATCCATGGAGGATGTACGTATGTGTACATCCTCCATCACAGCCTGTTTCCTTTGTGCACAGAAACCACTTTAACCCTTTAAGACCTGAGGCAGATTCTACACATAGATCCTAACACTTTTCTGAAACACTGTTTCTATATCAGTGGTGCTCAAACCTTTTCATGTCAAGGACCCCCAAAAGTATATGTATTTGGCCACCGACCCCCATCTCAACATATGTTGTTCCAGGGACCCCCAGAAGCAAACGTTTGAGTACAAAAAAGAAAAGCAGAGGTACAAGCTCATTCAAATATTCAAATTCAAATTATTATTTGGATAGCCAAATAACTTTAACCAAATGACAGCACCCCCCCCCCCCAATAGCAGCCTATAGACTTCACTGTTTTCTGAGGCCAATAGTCGAACCTCAGATTCAAGAGGAGCAATGTGGTTTCCGTCCTGGTCGTGGAACAACTGACCAACTCTTTACTCTGGCAGGGATCCTGGAGAGGGCCTGGGAGTATGCATATCCGGTCTACATGTGTTTTGTGGATTTGGAGAAGGCATATGACCGGGTCCCCCGGGAGTTTCTGTGGGAGGTGCTGCGGGAATATGGGGTGAGGGGGACCTTGTTGAGGGCCATCCAATCTCTGTACGCCCAAAGCGAGAGCTGTGTCCGTGTGCTCGGCAGTAAGTCGGATTCTTTTCCAGTGGGGGTTGGTCTCAGACAGGGCTGCGCCTTGTCACCTATCCTGTTTGTGATATTCATGGACAGGATCTCGAGGCGAAGTCGTGGCGGAGAGGGTATACGGATCGGTGAGCTAAAGGTTGCGTCACTGCTTTTTGCGGATGATGTGGTCCTGATGGCACCATCGGTCCGGGACCTTCAGCTCTCACTGGATCGGTTCGCAGTCGAGTGTGCGTCGGCTGGGATGAAAATCAGCATCTCCAAATCTGAGGCCATGGTTCTCAGCAGGAAACCGGTGGATTGTGCAGTCCGGGTAGGGAATGAGGCTTTGCCCCAGGTGAAGGAGTTTAAGTATCTCGGGGTCTTGTTCACGAGTGAGGGGAGGACGGAGCAGGAGATCAGCCGGAGAATCGGAGCAGCAGGAGCGGTATTGCAGTCGCTGTACCGCACTGTGGTGACGAAAAGAGAGCTCAGCCAGAAGGCAAAGCTCCTCGGTCTTCCGAGCAATCTTCGTTCCTACTCTAACCTATGGTCATGAAGTGTGGGTCATGACCGAAAGAACAAGGTCGCGGGTACAAGCGGCCGAAATGAGTTTTCTCAGACGGGTGGCTGGCATCTCCCTTAGAGATAGGGTGAGAAGTTCGGTCACCCGGGAGAGACTCGGAGTAGAGTCGCTGCTCCTTCGCTTGGAAAGGAGCCAGCTTAGGTGGTTCGGGCATCTAGTACGGATGCCTCCCGAGCGTCTCCCTAGGGAGGTCCTCGCTGCACGTCCCACTGGGAGGAGACCCCGGGGCAGACCAAGGACCAGATGGGCAGATTACATCTCCACACTGGCCTGGGAACGCCTCGGAATCCCCCAGGAGGAAGTTGCTAATGTTGCTCAGGAGAGGAAAGTCTGGAGCTCTCTGCTGGAACTGTTGCCCCCGCGACCCGACTCCGGATAAGCGGTTGAAGATGGATGGATGGAGATGGATGTTTACTAGCCTGTTAACACACAGAATGTTGTTTCAATGTATTTAAAACACTCATAATGCTATTTCAAGTATTTTAAAACAAGCCTTTATTTTATTGCAAAATGAAAATATAGAACTCAGAGCACAACTCTTATTTGAACCTTGTATTTATTGTATAGTTACTATTAGAATGGTTTCATTTGAACCTTACATTTATTGTATAGTTGCCATTAGAATGGTTTTATTTTGTACTCACTATTAGAATGCCTGACAGCCAACCTTGATGTGCATCTTTGCAGAAAGGTACAAAAAACAACCGTGTCAACCAGGTCTCCGCCAGGTCAGGTAGGTCGTAGAATCACAAAAATGTTTGCCGCCGTGATAATCCATTCCATAGAAAAGCCATTTACACATTAAAGTACATTCAAAGACAATCCTAAACCTGTGTCTCAGACAAGGCAGTCTCTTCACTGGTTCTCTCTGGGTTAGTGGAAGTGTTGGTCTGAGGCAGCTCTTCAGTGAAGGCTTTCTCCAGCACCTTTAGGATAGAGCTGCGGAATAAATCCTTGAAATCCTGACCCATGAACACGTACAGCAGTGGGTTCAGGCAGCTGTTGAGAAGTGCCAGGCCAGTGGTTATGGGGATCCCGATGGTGACCACTTGATCCACGAAATTCGCAAAATCAATCAGACGCATGAAATGATAGGGGGCCCAGCAGAAGGCAAATGCGGTGATAACAGTTGCTATGATTTTGAAGGGGCAACCTGATTGGCTGGCCAGCGAGCGATTATTCCTGAGCCGGTAGATGATGACAGAATAGCAGGAGACGATGACAGTGAAAGGGACCACGAATCCCATGAGGAAGTGAGTCATGATCATGACCCCACCACCGGTGGGTGCAAAGTTGTTGTAGCACCAGATTATGTCCTTATCATGATAGGAGGGCTGTGTGTTCGTAAAGATGAAGTAAGGGGAGCTGAGAGCCAAGCCCAGCACCCAGACACCCAGACTCACACAAGACGCCTTTCTGATGCTGTGGTGGTTCTGGACCCACACTGGACACACCACACATACACATCTGTCAACACTGATGACCATCAGGATGTAGATGCTGACATGCATGCTCATAATGAAAATGGTAAAGTCCATTTTGCACATGAAATTGCCAAAAGACCAGTGGTCCAGAGCTATCTCAGTGATGCCCAGGGGCAGGAACCCTGTTACGAGGAAGTCGGCCACAGCGAGGTTGAGGTACCAAACGGTGTTGACGGTTTTCTTCATTTTGAAGCCCGTCACCCAGATGACAACGCCATTTCCCAACACGCCGAGCACAAAGACCAGGCTTGTAATGACGAGGGACGCGATCTTGATGTTTCTAGCAGACAGATCCATCTCTTTATTGTGATAAACAGCAGTTGTGGTCATAATCTCCATCGTCCTAAAACCTGAAATAACAAAACAAAGGTTAATGCTTTGTTTTAACAGGCCATGTAGATCATCAACATGTCCGTACACGGACACGTTTAGAGTTGTCAATGTCCGTGGCACATTTTTTATTTTGGTCAAATGTGTACATATCTCCTAAATATTCACACACTTTTTTAAAAGATTTTTTTTGATGATTTTGATGACTCGTAAAGTGTCTGGATGACATGCTCATAATATGTTGCAGGAGATGTGTCGTATTGGTACCCGTACATGTTTACATCAGGTGAGGACGCAAGATAAGACAGACAGCTAGAAGTATACATATTTTTTAAATCTCAGGACTAGTGTAAATGTGTAGATAACTTGTTTGGCTTTTTTGTTGTTCTCTTGTTTGATCTTCCTTCCCCACTTCCCCACGGGTGATGGAGAACAGCGCAATCTTTTAGAAAACCACTAAAAACGAAAAAGTCATCACAAGTCGTTCTTGGCAGTGTGGGCGTTTGGACGATGTCTCGTCATAAGTCGTTCTTGGCAGTGAATGAGTTAACGGAAATCACAACTCTTGAAACTACAGTCCTGTGACAAACAGAAAACGAGTCTAGCTCGCATTGTGGAGCATATCGTCTACCGTCGAACCACGTTCATTTCTGCTGGTTTGAATGAGTGGGAAAGTGTGAATTAACATATGGATTGACCCTGGCAGCATATCAATGGTACAGGTGTGTTGATTAAGCTACTACTATTTTTCAACCACAACTAATGAGACAAGACATCAGTAGAATGAGTTTGGGAACAGACTTCATGAGACAACATACATAGTATACAACTCATTATTTTTGGGGGAAATGAATAGCAACAACTATGCAGTGATAGTGAAGAAAGGGAACTTGGAAAGACACTTTCTGACAAACCACACATAATTTGACTAGAGCTTTCCAGCAGACAGAGAACTGAGAAAAATAAAGAAGGAACTGAAATCTCAGCCATATGTATTAGTGTACCATACATCTCTAAGTCCATGACTATACTCCAAGGTTTTAGACTTGGCTAGAGGTTTTTAACTTTAACAATTAGAGTTGGGAGCTGACTTTTAATCTGTCTTCCTTGGCTCCAAAAACTATTATTTCAGTTTTGCCTTTGTTTAATTGAATAAAATTATGGCACATCCAATTGTTGATTTGTTCAATGCATTTACTCAGTATTTGTATTGGACCATAGTCCTCCAGTGATAATGGTTATGTAGATTTGTGTATCATCTGCAAAATGATATATAAAATATGGTTTCTTATTTTGTTGTTTTCCATAATCTGAACTAGTATGTAGATATTGAACAGTAGGGGTCTTAGAATGGATCCTTGTGGAACTCTGCATGTGATTTTTGTCCACACAGATGTGTAGTTAGTGATAGATACAACATAGTCTCTGTTCTCTAAATATGATTCAAACTGTGCCGGAAACTCACAGCCAGTTTTTCAATCTGTCTAGTAATATATTGTGGCCGACCGTGTCAAATGCAGCACTGAGATCTAGTAATACTAAGACTGACATTTTGCCACTTTCTGTATTTATGTGGATGTCATTGAAAAATTTGACAAGAGCAGTCTCAGCTCCGCGGTGTGATCGAAAACCTGACTGTAAGGTATCAAGGCCATTGTTTAAGAAGCTGTGCAGTTGTTGAAATACAGCTTCTTCAATTATTTTACTGTGGGAAGCAACCTGATGGTGAAGAAAGGGAACTTGGAAAGACACTTGACAATGCCAAACCATTGACTAAACATTTCCAGCAGACAGAGAACTGAGAAAAATAAATAAACTAAGGAACTGAAATTTCAACATTTATTTCTACATAAAAAGATCAAGCTTTCATCAGGATTATATAAATCATTTTTTTATTATAGTTTGATGTGCATAACATTTGTTTTCATAATGTTAATCTTTTTTTTCATTTATATAAACCATTGACTTCTCTTTGCATTATTTGAATAACAATCTAATACTGCCCATAAAAAGTTCGGAAACTTAACTTCGAAACTTAACTTCGAAACTTAACTTCGATTATTTCTCCCCTTTAATAATACCAATTATGTTATGTTACCAATGTTTTATATCATTTTATCGTTGATTAGTCAGGGCTGACACCAATGCTGCCACTGTGCATAACAGAACACCAGCTTCACTTGTCCTATTGCAAGGGCCTTATCCTGAAGGGACAAACGTGGCATCTTTCCACGGGGGCAGTGCTGCTGCTTGGAGCATCAACACAAACTCAACAAAGTTGCAGAACCCATGCTAAGGTCACACACCTGTGACTGGCACCTGAGCACACACCTGCCAGCAGGTCGCTCAAAACTAGAGCGATTACCAACAGAAGCATATTGGGGGATTTTGGCAAATTTTCTGGGGGCGCTACCCACACGTTTAGCTGTGTTGCTCATTCCACGGATGCCCGATCCTTACAAGCTGTATCTCCTTGTAAAGGTGACTAATCAACGATAAAAATGATATAAAACACAAGCTCTCTCTCTCTCTCTCTCTCTCTCTCTCTCTCTCTCTCTCTCTCTCTCTCTCTCTCTCTCTCTCTCTGCCACAAACACACACACACACTGTTAAATTACACCTATTTCCTGTTAATAATAACCTGTGTAAAAGGCGATGCATTGGGGGGGTAAATGCGGGACACATTGTGAAGGTAAGACCGGAAGAAGAGAGTTGTTGTTGATGCTGCGGAGTTGTCGCAATATATTCTAACTCCGTTGTCGGCACGGTGGTCAGACCGAGACCGGCCTGTCCGCTTATATTTGATAAAATTGTGTATTGAACAGTCAACACAAGTTGTATTACGACACTTTCAAACGAGAAGGCACTTGTGAGTAAAGTTGGCAAGTTGCCCTACCACAAATGAACAACAATGCACAAGCATTTGAGGATATGAAACATCCATCACCGATGCGTAAAAGACTCTTCACAACAGCTATACTGTAACTGTGGCATCCAGGTGAAACAACGTTAATCATAAAGGTGTACACGTTAAAATGTTAGCACTTGAACTGGATAGCTTCATGAGGAGACTACACGATTCTCACAAATGCTTTATCAACTGTCCCACGGCTGTCCACTACCTAACTATTACAGTAAAACCTGTGAGTAGTGGTCTATCATTTATTGCCCTAACAGGTCAGCTGAGCCACGTTATGAAGGATTAATCAAATTGTCAGTCATAGCCAATCGGAATGGAATATGAAAAGTGACTGATACATCTTGATCAATGTTCTAAAGATCAATGAATACCCTGCACACATGATCACCGTCAAGACGCTCATAGCTTCCTCCGTTACTGGATCAAACAAATAAATACATAAAATATAATACCTATCATAGATAGGCCTACCGTTACTAAATACAGCTGATTAAAATGTACACATAAACATTTTGTAAGTGATACATTTATTTATGTTAAAATAAGTTTTAAAAAGCTCTATATTCTAGATATCATTCATGTCTACATAATAAAGAAAGTCAAATAAAAGATACCTGTTTCAAAGTGTTGAAGAGGCGTCAGTGTCTTGCTCTAACTGTGGTCGGTGAACACTGAGGAGCTCAGAGCAACTTATAGCACCGTATATACGTATGTAGGTGTCATATCATTGCTGTTGGGCAGAAACCTCCTATCTC
Organism: Gymnoscopelus braueri; assembly: GCF_963280865.1. Lineage (NCBI taxonomy): Eukaryota > Metazoa > Chordata > Actinopteri > Myctophiformes > Myctophidae > Gymnoscopelus > Gymnoscopelus braueri. Next base: position 43,965,035 of record NC_137622.1, read on the forward strand.
CATGTTTTAACTTTTTTCTTTTCTTGTAAATTACTAACTTTGTCAGACAAAAGTAGCAAAAAGTCAGTCAGAATTTAAAAAAAATCTTTCAAGTGAAAGTGTGTGTGTGTGTGTGTGTGTGTGTGTGTGTGTGTGTGTGTGAGATGAATATTGAACCAATGAAAAGTATCAACAACAACTCATGACTAAATAATAACTACATTGGATCCATTGGAACTCTAGGTTTTTTCTTCCATTTTCAGAAAAGTAACCGTTTTTGGACATACAAGGTTTCCACCCGACAGAGACGATATGCAAACTCAAACTAGTATGAGATGAGATGACATCACCCACTGAAACTACTTTGATGGATGATCTATGTTGTGGTTTTGACAAACAGCCTGTTTCCTTTGTGCACAGAGACCAGAAATAGCAGCTTACTTTTTACTGAGACTCCACCTCAGCCCGTAGCACTGGACGTTGCCTCGACGCCCTTGCAGTCTTATATGCAAAGGCTAAAATGTAATTTAGATAGCATGTTCTGTAGACAGATGCCAGGTCATTTGTAGACCTGGCATCCTATAGTTTGTATAGTTTAAGTGCACAGATTATTGATTTAAAATAATAAATATTATACTGTTTAGACTGATGATAGGTTATTGGTTTACCTATGATCCTAGATTACTATTTCTATACATTTGATGTATTATCATGTGTTTTCCTTGCTTACTGTAAATCGCTCTGGATTAAGAGTGTACATTGTAAGAGGGACAACTTCAGAGGGTTTGTCTCATTACTGCCATTCTTCTAACTATTGCATTCTTCCATGCACACTTTCTGTTCCATTGAATACACTGTCACTTCTAATGGCCATGTGGAAAAAACTTTACGCTAAGCTCGGCCGGTGAGTTAAGGCGACTGGTCGGGTTGGACCAGCACAAGTCCCTGATTGGCCAACCCGACCAGAATAAGTCCCTGATTGGCCAATCAGGGACTTATACTGGTCCGGTTGGCCAATCAGGGAGTTAGACTGGCCAAGCTGCACAAACGTGACGTGGCGCTCTGCCAAACACTGTATTGTCACTCTCTACCGAGTAGTTAGTTAGCAGAGCCAAACACTATATTGTGACTTTCTCTACAAAGTAGTTAGCAGAGCCAAACACTATATTGTGACTTTCTCTACCAAGTAGTTAGCAGAGCCAAACACTATATTGTGACTTTCTCTACCAAGCAGTTAGCAGAGCCAAACACTGTATTGTGACTCTCTCTACCAAGTAGTTAGCAGAGCCAAACACTATATTGTGACTTTCTCTACCAAGTAGTTAGCAGAGCCAAACACTGTATTGTGACTCTCTCTACCAAGTAGTTAGCAGAGCCAAACACTGTATTGTGACTCTCTCTACCAAGTAGTTAGCAGAGCCAAACACTGTATTGTCACTCTCTACCAAGTAGTTAGCAGAGCCAAACACTGTATTGTGACTCTCTCTACCAAGTAGTTAGGCAGAGCCAAACACTATATTGTGACTCTCTCTACCAAGTAGTTAGCAGAGCCAAACACTGTATTGTGACTCTCTCTACCAAGTAGTTAGGCAGAGCCAAACACTGTATTGTCACTCTCTACCAAGTAGTTAGCAGAGCCAAACACTGTATTGTCACTCTCTACCAAGTAGTTAGCAGAGCCAAACACTGTATTGTCACTCTCTACCAAGTAGTTAGCAGAGCCAAACACTGTATTGTGACTCTCTCTACCAAGTAGTTAGGCAGAGCCAAACACTATATTGTGACTCTCTCTACCAAGTAGTTAGCAGAGCCAAACACTGTATTGTCACTCTCTACCAAGTAGTTAGCAGAGCCAAACACTGTATTGTGACTCTCTCTACCAAGTAGTTAGGCAGAGCCAAACACTATATTGTGACTCTCTCTACCAAGCAGTTAGCAGAGCCAAACACTATATTGTGACTCTCTCTACCAAGCAGTTAGCAGAGCCAAACACTGTATTGTCACTCTCTACCCAATCTGGGAACCCAGAGCCAGTGAGAATGAAAAACAGTGCCCTCTGCTGTTTGTACTATCTCTCACTGGCTCTGGGACAATGGCGACGTAGCACCCGTGCGCAAAGGAAACCGGGGTTTTGGTCTGCCTTCAGCTTTCACTTCCGGTGGTGCCACTATGTTTTCATTCCCACTAACAATATTTCTACACGGAACACTAACATCACTTCTCCCAGAGAACATGGATCGTTTTGGTTATAAGCCCACTTGTTTCTATGACGAAAGAGTAAGTTAAAATGTGAATAGCTTTCCGTGGTTTTGTCTGCTCCGCGGACGCTATTGTTAAATTAGTTTGGGTTTGTTTCGAGGGGGAAAGATCGACGGACACGTGAATCCCGCCCACTACATTTGATTGGGTAAAGCGCGGCCTGCTTCCTGATCTGAAGGCACGCCCACTTGTAGCCCAGTGCGTACATGTTATGACGAGCCTTCACGACAGATTCCAACGCAGAGCAGAATCTGTTCTTGAGAGATTACTCTCTACCAAGCAGTTAGCAGAGCCAAGCACTGTATTGTCACTCTCTACCAAGTAGTTAGCATAGCCAAACACTGTATTGTGACTCTCTCTACCAAGAAGTTAGCAGAGCCAAAAACTGTATTGTGACTCTCTCTACCAAGTAGTTAGCAGAGCCAAACACTATATTGTGACTCTCTCTACCAAGTAGTTAGCAGAGCCAAACACTGTATTGTCACTCTCTACCAAGTAGTTAGTTAGTTATCGAACGCCTTCTCGAAATCCACAAAGTTGATACAGTTGCCTCTGCCAGTCTGTACACTGCTCTATGATGTTACGGAGGGTGAATATAATGGTCAACACATTCTCTACCTTTTCGGAACCCTGCTTGTTCCTCTCTAAGTTGTTTGTCTATCGCAACTGATATTCTTTGTACGATCATTTTGGCAAGGATTTTGCTGGGGACAGACAAAAGGGTGATGCCACGCCAGTTGTTACAGTTGCTAAGGACACCTTTCTTAGGGATCTTCACAATTATGCCTTTTGTCCAGTCATCCGGTACCTTATTCAAGGTAGAAACACACATTCACGCTCGCTCACTCACTCACTCACTCACTCACTCACTCACTCACTCTCACACACACACACACGCAAACTCAAACTGATTCAGTATAAGATGACATAATCCAGTGAAGCTGCATTGTGATGGAGGAAGTGGTTTGACACACATCCTGTGTCCTTAGTGCACAGAAACCACCCTAACAGCAGCCTACACTTCTCTGTTTACTAGTCTGTTGACACTCATAATGTTGTTTCATGTATTTAAAACACTCATAGTGTTGTTTCATGTATTCAAAACACTCATAATGCTTTTTAAAGTATTTTAAAACAAGCCTCTTTATTTTATTGCAAAATGAAAATATAGAACTCAGAGCACAACTTTTATTTGAACCTTGTATTTATTGTATAGTTGCTATTAGAATGGTTGCATTTGAACCTTGTATTTATTGTATAGTTACTATTAGAATGCCTGACAGCCAACCTTGATGTGCATCTTCGCAGAAAGGTCAAAATAACAACCGTGTCAACAGGGGAAGTTGCATTTTATTATTGTCAGTTTAGTCAGAAAGTGACTAAGAGAGTGTATTTATAAGTACTAGAGGTTCTTAGGGTGGGTGTGAGGGACGCGGCCCTCAAATTACATTACATTACAGTCATTTAGCAGACGCTTTTATCCAAAGCGACTTACAATAAGTGTATTCAACATAGGTAGGGAACGAAAACTACTAATCACCAGAAGTCTTTAGTGCATTTTCTGCAAAAACAAGCAACCAAGAGTATACCTAGCGCTAAGGTAAAAGTGCAATATATCAGCTACCTATTTCTTTAAACAGATGAGACAAAATAGCTAAGTCAAATGAGCATGAGCTAAAACAATTAAGTGTATCGACTAAACAAGATCTAATAAACAATACAACAATAGAAAACAAGCGTTCGTACAACTAGTTAACAACAAGTAGGTCAGGCAGAGAGGAAGGGTAGTGTTTCCTGAAGAGGTGGGTTTTCAACCTGCGGCGAAATATGGGCAGTGACTCTGCTGTCCTAACATCAGTGGGAAGTTCATTCCACCACTGTGGGGCCAGAACAGAAAAGAGTCGTGACCGTGTGGATCGGCCAGAAGGACCCTTGAGTGACGAGGCAATCAGTCGCCCCGAGGTGGCAGACCGAAGTGGTCGGGCAGGGGTGTAGGCATCGACCATAGCCCGGAGGTAGGAAGGAGCTGTTCCTTTCACTGCCCTATAGGCTAGCACCAGGGTTTTGAACTGGATGCGAGCCGCTACGGGGAGCCAGTGTAGAGAACGGAGAAGGATGGTTGTGTGGGAGAACTTGGGGCGGTTGAACACCAGACGAGCCGCAGCTTTCTGAACAAGCTCCAGAGGTCTGATGGCAGATGCCGGAGCACCAGCAAGGAGGGAGTTGCAGTAGTCCAGGCGGGAGATGACGAGAGCCTGGATGAGCACCTGGGCTGCCTTCTCCGTGAGGAAGGGGCGAATCCTCCTGATGTTGTAGAGGAGGAATCTGCAGGACCTTGTCACTGATGCGATGTTTGCCGAGAACGTCAGTTGATCGTCCAGGGTCACACCCAGATTCTTCGCAATCCGAGTTGAGGTCACCACAGCATTATCAATGGTGATGGCCATGTCTCGGTGAGGACAGCCCTTCCCCGGGAGGAACATCAGCTCGGTCTTGTCCAGGTTGAGCTTCAGGTGGTTTGTCGACATCCACTCCGAGATGTCAGCCAGACAAGCAGCAATGCGTGCCTCCACTTGGGTATCAGAGGGGGGGAATGAGAGGATCAGCTGGGTGTCATCGGCATAGCAGTGGTAGGAAAAGCCATGGGAGTGGATGACAGCACCCAGAGATGTAATGTAGAGAGAGAAAAGAAGAGGACCCAGAACCGAGCCTTGGGGAACCCCAGTTGTGAGCCTGTGTGGTTCTGACACAGACCCTCTCAGCATCACCTGGTAGGAGCGACCCGTCAGGTAGGATGCAAACAGGGAGAGTGCAGAGCCTGAGACACCCATCCCCTCGAGGGTGGAGAGGAGGATCTGATGGTTCACCGTGTCGAACGCTGCAGACAGGTCCAGGAGTATCAGGACGGAGGAGAGAGAGTTCGCTCTAGCGGCATGGAGCGACTCCGTCACTGCCAGGAGGGCAGTCTCTGTCGAGTGACCCACTTTGAACCCAGACTGGTTGGAGTCCAGGAGGTTGTTCTGGTGGAGATAGGAGGACAGTTGTTTAAAGACAGCACGTTCGAGAGTTTTAGATAGGAAGGATAGAAGGGAAACCGGTCTGTAGTTCTTGATCTCAGAGGGGTCAAGTGTCGGTTTCTTCAGGAGGCGGGTGACTCTGGCAGTCTTGAAAGTAGAGGGAAAGTAGCCAGATGTCAGAGAGGTGTTAATAAGGTGGGTTAAGAAGGGAAGAAGTTCAGGTGCAATAGACTGCAACAGAGTGGATGGGACCGGGTCCAGAGAGCATGAGGTGGGGCGACTAGAGGTAACAAGGAGAAGGACCTCGTTAGGGGAGAGGGGAGAGAAGTGGGATAGAGAGGGGATGGGGGGGGAAGAGGAGTAGATGAAGGTAGAGAGGGGGGGTGGCAGGCAGACGGGTGTGGGTAGTGCGCAGGGCACCAGCCGGGGGAGGAGGGAAGGAGGATCGGATATCGTTCACCTTCTTGTCAAAGAAGTTGGCAAAATCGTCAGGGAGGAGGGACGAGGAGGGAGGAGGGGGTGGTGGTTGCAGGAGAGAGGAGAAAGTTTCAAAGAGTTTTTTAGGGTTGGAAGCAGAAGCCTGAATTTTAGTGCAGAAAAAAGCAGCTTTAGCAGCTGATAGAGAGGAGGAAAAAGTAGAAATGAGAGATTGGAAGGTGAGAAGGTCCTCCAGGAGGTTGCCATTTCTCCATTTGCGCTCAGCCGCTCTCAGGCTCCGTCTCTCAGTCCGCACTGAGTCCGACAACCAGGGGGCAGGTGGAGTTTGGCGTGCAGGCCTGGTGGTGAGGGGACAGAGATGGTCGAGAGAAGAGGATAGAGTAGAGAAAAGTGGAACTAGTGGAAGAATCTGTGGCGGTATCAGGGGATAGAAGAGCAAAGGATTCAGGGGCAGGGAGAGCAGAGAGAACAGAAGAGGAAAGATCAGTGGAGGAAAGTGAGCGAAGATTGTGACGTGAGGAAATCATGTGGGTAGGGAGGGGCTGTGAGGGGGGAGAGGAGAGAGAGAGAGAGTAGGACATGAAGTAGTGATCAGAGAGTTTCTTACCCTTTTCACTGGAAAGAGGAGTGACAGACAGGTTAGCAATAGAGCAGCCTCTGGTGAAGATCAGGTCCAGTTGGTTGCCCGCCTCATGGGTAGGAGGAGATGGGGAAATAACTAGGTCAAAGGCGGCGAGAAACGAAAGTAGTGGGTCTAGCTGCTTCTCAGTCGGGAGGTTGAAGTCACCCAGAAGGATGAATCCAGAGCCATCGACAGGGGGAAGTGAGAGACTAGATGGTCCAGCTCCTCCAGGAAGCCACCAGCAGGGCCCGGTGGGCGATAAACAACTGCAATGGTAAGCTTGACTGGATGAGAAACAGTGACCACATGAAATTCAAATGAGGTAGGAGAGAATTGTGACAGTGAAACAGGAGAGTATTTCCATTTTCTGGAAATTAGCAGACCAGCCCCAAATCACATCTACGTCACACTGCCAACCCAACTGATATGCCCAAATATGGAGATCTCTGTATCTGTTAGTCCTTGTCACTTTTATGCCCATATATGGAGATCATTGATGTCATGACTGATATGCCCATATATGGACTGATCTCCAAAACAACAGGTTTGGGGATCTGTAGGGAATTAATCTCTCAAGAACAGATTCTGCACTGCGTTGGAATCTGTCGGTGAGGTTCGTCATAACATGTGCGCATGGGCGTGCCTTCAGATCAGGAAGCGGGCCGCGCTTTACCCAATCAAATGTGGTGGGCGGGATTCACGTGTCCGTCGATCATTCCCCCCTTGAAACAAACCGAAACTAATTTAACAATAGCGTCCGCGGAGCAGACAAAACCACGGAAAGATATTCACATTTTAACTTACTCTTTCATCATAGAAACAAGTGGGCTTATAACCAAAACGATCCATGTTCTCTGGGAGAAGTGGTGTTAGTGTTCCGTGTAGAAATATTGTTAGTGGGAATGAAAACATAGTCGCACCAACCGGAAGTGATGCGCTGAAGGCATACACAAAACACCGGTTTCCTTGCGCTCTGGCTCTACGTTTTCGTCCGCCCAGAGCCAACAGACATAGAACAAACAGCAGAGGGCGCTGTTTTTCATTTTCAGTTGGCGATGGGTTCCCAGATTGGTAGGGAATTGATTATTACATGAACCCGGCACCTGTGCGTCTCAATGTGTGTAAACAAATAATTGGTCTATACATTGCACCTCCAAAACCTTTTTAACTTCTACCCATAGGGCCATAGTTCTGCTAAATACAAATCCAATGACCAAAACAAACAAACACAAATGTAAAATGTGTTTTATGACTGTGTACAATTACAAGCTGAAACCTGAGTAAAGAAGCAACTTTATTGTCACATCACTGGTTTACATGTTTAAAGAAGCGGGTGGAATATTATATTTTGCATAAGCTCCATCATTTTGTTGTTATTTATAAAAAGGAGAAAAAACAAAAGGAGGACAGGGAGAGAAGAAACTCAAAACATAAAGATGCATGTCAAAGAGAACCTCCAAATAATATTGTTTTTTAAAACTGTTACTTCAACATTTATTTTGGATATTTCTCATCATTGTTTCAATTTTGGAGAACATAGCCTACTGAGAATAAAAGCCATTTACATATTAAAGTACATTCAAAGACGACCCTAAACCTGTGTCTCAGACAAGGCAGTCTCTTGACTGGTAGCCTGTTGACATTCCTGGCATAGGAAGTGGGAGTCAACCTTTCATTTCCCCAACCAACCAGAGTGCAGTGGGCGTCGCTCCAAATGTTGTGACGTCAGGGCTCTCAATGCTGCACATTGGGGAGGAGGAGGGGCGCGGAGCGGGGTGGGGGCGGGCGCAGAGATCGGTGAACCAATGGGAGCCCCCGGCTGTTTTCTCCTTTTTTTTTTTTTTTTTTTTGAATCTGCCCTTGTATGCCAGATATCAGACGTGCTGGGGCAGGCTACTTGACTGGTGCTCCCTGGGTTTGTGGAAGTGTTGGTCTGAGGCAGCTCTTCAGCGAAGGCTTTCTCCAGCACCTTTAGGATAGAGCTGTGGAATACAGCCTTGAAATCCTGACCCATGAACACGTACAGCAGCGGGTTCAGGCAGCTGTTCAGAAGTGCCAGGCCGAAAGTTATGGGGATCCAGATGGTGACCACATGGCCCAGTGTTTCACTGTACTCTGTCACAAAAATAATCAGATCCAAGATGTGTAAGGGGGCCCAGCACAGGACAAATGCGGTGATAACAGTTGCTATGATTTTGAGGGGGCGACGTGATTGGCTGGCCAGCGAGCGGTTGTTCCTGAGCCGGTAGATGATGACAGAATAGCAGGAGACGATGACAGTGAAAGGGACCACAAATCCCATGAGGAATTGAGTGATGAGCATGACCCTAGATGTAAATCCCCACAGCTGCCTCACTTCTGGTGTACTGTAGTTACCGGTGGGTTCAAAGTTGTTGTAGCACGAGATGGTGACCTCATCATGGCCTGAAGGCTGTGTGTCCCTAAAGATGAAGTAAGGGGAGCTGAGAGCCAAAGCCAACACCCAGACACCCAGACTCACCCAAGACGCCTTCCTGACACTGCGGTGGTTCTGGGCCCACACTGGACACACCACACATACACATCTGTCAACACTGATGACCACCAGGATGTAGATGCTGGCATACATGTTAATGAAGAACATGGTAAAGTTCATTTTGCACATGAATTTACCAAAAGGCCAGTGGTCGTCCAGAGCTGTTTGTGTGATGATCAGGGGCAGGGACGCTGTAACCAGGAAGTCGGCCACAGCGAGGTTGAGGTACCAAACGATGTTGACGGTTTTCTTCATTTTGAAGCCTGTCGCCCAGATGACGATGCCGTTCCCCAACGGGCCGAGCACAAAGAACAGGCTTAAAATGATGAGGGACACGATCTTCAAGGGTTTTAGAAGTTCAGCATAATCGTACTTCTCATTTTCTCCCGAGAAAGAGCCGTTTCCAGCAGACAGATCCGTCTCTTTATTGTGATAAACAGCAGTTGTGGTCATAATCTCCATAGTCCTAAAACCTAAAATGACAAAACAAAGGTTAATGCTCTGTTTTAACCCATTTAGACCTGAAGCCGATTCTAAAAACGCCTTCTAAATCCTGACCTAAGTTTTCTGAAAAACTTCAAATATGTATTAAAAAAATAAAAAAAATGTTATGTTGTTATACTGTACATAGCAACAAGAACCCCAAAAGGGGTTCCTGTCCTGAAAGGTATAGCTACAAATAGGGGTTCCCGCCCAAAATGGGTTAACAGACATTATTTGTTGCCAGGGACCCCCATACAAGATTTATATTGTTAAAATGTTTCTCATATATAAATATATACTTTTTTTTTTATAGCAAACCTACAAGCACACAACATTGTGAGCTTGTATATCGCCTATTTTCAGAATTCCGGGCCAGCAAATTGTCAGTCACAGCCAATCGGAATGGAATATTAAAAGTCTGACTGATACATCTTGATCACCTGACTCCAGAGATAAAGTGAACAGATTTTTGTCAGTTTGGGACAAAATCATCTGCTAAGGTTTCTTACAGGAGAGATGTTCTAAAGATCAATGAACACCCTGCACACATGATCACCGTCAAGACGCTCATTAGCTTCCTCCGTTACTGGATCAAACAAATAAATAAATAAAATATAATACCTATCATAGATAGGCCTACCGTTACTAATTACAAGCTGATGAAATTTCACACATCAACATTTTGTAAGTGATATATTTATTTATGTTAAAATACGTTTTAAAAGGCTCTATTTTCTAGATTCATGTCTATATAATAAAGAAAGTAAAATAAAAGATACCTGTTTCAAAGACGTCAGTCAGAGAAGTGTCTTGTTCTAACTGTGGTCGGTGAACACTGAGGAGCTCAGAGAAACTTATTGCACCGTATATATGAGTCATATGCATGACAGCCAACCATAGTGCATCTTTGCTGAGAGGTACAAATATCAACCATGTCAAATGGGGAAGTTGCATGTGTTTATTATTAAAAGCGAGGCCCACCCTACCGACTGTACAATATCTTGTATCACAAAACATACTGAAAAAGTTGCATAATTAAGTATGAACTTGACAATGGACAATGCAGTGTAAAAGTGCTGTTTACTTGCAGGTTAATCATGGAAACGAAACATAATATCAGCAATCAACATAGATAATAAACCAACGATCCCCATTGAACTTGATTGATGTGAGGACGTACTGTAGAGGAAAAAATAATAGCCTATTTGTTGTCATAACCAATCAATTTTAGCTAGGATTAATTGATCCTGATAGTGACCACATGATCTGTACACTGTACTGATGCATGATATGATAGGGGGATAACATAACAGTTGCTATGATATTTAAGGGGCCACCTGATTGGCTGGCCAGCGAGCGATTATTCCTGAGCCGGTAGATGATGACAGAATAGCAGGAGACGATGACAGTGAAAGGGACGACGAACCCAAATCGAAAATATCCATGACTGACAGACTGACTCGCTGATTGAGAGAGAGACAGGCTGACTGACTGACTGACTGAGTGAGAGACACTGACTGACTGACTGACTGACTGACTGACTGAGAGACACTGACTGACTGAGAGAGAGACAGACTGACTGACTGACTGACTGAGAGAGAAAGACAGACAGATAGACAGAACCCCCCCCCCACACACACACACACACACACACACACACACACACACACACACACACACACACACACACACACACACACACAGCCAACACAGAGGCATTCCAATCCCCTCAATGCAAGATCACCACAGATCATCATCACACACATGTTTGTGATGGTTTTTAATAATAATAATAATAATAACTTGAATTTATATAGCGCCTTTCAGAAACGCAAGGACGCTTTACAGTACACAAAATAAACTAATTAATTGCCAAAAGCCTGAGTAAATAAATGTCTCTTCAGTGCGGACTTGAAAGAGTCCAGTGTTGTTGTCAGGCGAATCTCCATTGGGAGAGAGTTTCAGAGGTCAGGGGCCGCCACGCTGAAAGCTCTATCGCCAAGGGTCCGCTTGTTGCTACGAGGGGTGGTGAGGAGCCCCAAAAGGTTTTAGCCTTTTCATGTTCTTTTAGCCTATTCTCAGTCTCCACTTGAGTCTAAACTTCATGGCCTACAGTACCTTCTCCACTCTCGCTCGTTGTTGTCACATCATTGCTCAATCAATGACTGTGATGATTAATCATCATGTGTTAGACTGTCTTTAGTTTTAATTATATACGGTACATATAACAAAATAAATCACGCATGTCTCATCCTCTTTACTCTAAACTGCAGCACTGATGGTGGTTTATTTGGTAGCATTTCGTAGTGTGTGTGACTGACTGGTTTTTACTAATGTGGGTGAGCTGTGACGTTGTCAGTCTACTCTAACATCTATCTATCAAGCAATCGTGTAGACCCAATCCCAGCGTACAAATCGTCTGAGGCTTTCATAAATGCTGCACGTATACTAACAGGAACCAGAAGAAGAGATCATATCACTCCTTCACTGGCCTTTCTGCACTGGCTCCCGGTTAAATACAGAATGGAATTTAAAATGCTCCTCCTCACCTACAAAGCTCTCAATGGACAGGAACCATTGTATCTCAAACAGTTCATTGAGCCTTATGAACCAGCCAGAACACCATTGCGTTCACACTATGCAAAAATGCTTAAGGCTCCAGGAAACCCCCAAAAGGCTAGAACAGGAGGCAGAGCATTTACGTTTCAGGCACCTCAGCTGTGGAACCTTCTCCCAGTTTCAGTTCGTGAAGCAGACACACTTTGTACTGTATATTTAAGACTAGATTAAAAACCTTTCTTTATGATAAAGCCTATAGCTGAAGAAACACTTCACCGCATGACAGTGGAAGTGTATAGATAGACAGATGCCAGGTCATTGTTGACCTGCCATCCCATAGTGTAGGAACCCTAGTGGTTCTTGATTTACGTATGTATTAGTTATTGTTGGACTATTGGTTTGCTGTGTACTGCTTTGTTATTGGATTACTATTTCTATGCATTTGATGTATTATTGATGTATTATGATGTTTTATCTTGCTTACTGTAAATCGCTCTGGATTAAGAGCCTCTCTCCTCTCTCCCTTCCCACCTCCCTCCTTCCTTACATCCCCTCCCTCTCTCCTCTCGTCCTCTCTCTCTTCTCCTCCTCCCTTTGGGTTGTGTGGGTTCATGTCCCTTCGGTGTAATTGTAATGAACACTGTACGGACTCACGCTCCAGTAAGGCCTGCCACTAATTCCACATCCGGGGACCCACTCCCCGGAGTTTCTTTTGTGTCTCCCACTTCCATAGACTGTAATTACGGACCCCCAGCTGCAGATCAAGAATGTGACTGTTATTACGGACCCCCAGCTGCAGATCAAGAATGTGACTGTTATTACGGACCCCCAGCTGCAGATCAAGAATGTGACTGTTATTACGGACCCCCAGCTGCAGATAAAGCATGTGACTGTTATTATGGACCCCCAGCTGCAGATCAAGAATGTGACTGTTATTACAGACCCCCAGCTGCAGATCAAGAATGTGACTGTTATTACAGACCCCCAGCTGCAGATCAAGAATGTGACTGCGGACTGGGCCTCTTCTTGGAGCACGACTGTGGATTGCTACTATATTATACCATACCACCATACTGTATATTAGCTCAACATTCTTATATTATACCATATATACTTTATAACATTATTGTTGGACTATGTTATATTATTACTGTACTATATACTATCTTATAATAATAAATAATATTTGCTATTATTGTTACTGCTACTACTTGAAGCTCTCTGAGCCTGGCCACTCCCACCCTAGAGCCTGGCCCCTCCCACCCTAGAGCCTGGGTCTGCCTGACGTTTCTTCCAGTTAAGGGGGAATTAAAATTGCTTGCTCAGGGTGGGACTGTCAGGTCTCTGTTCTACATGTAATGGACAATGCTCCACACTTCCCAGACTCTTCTCCCTTCTGGCTCCCAAACTGTGGAACAAACTCCCCATTGCAGTTAGAACAGCAGACTCACTCCCAATCTTCTGCCGTAATCTGAAGACTCACCTCTTCAGAATCCACCTTAACCTGTAGCGCTTGACCCAGCCTTGACGACCATGCAGGCTTATGCAAAGATTACAATGTATTTTAGATAGCATGTTATGTAGACAGATGCCAGGTCAGCTGTAGACCTGGCATCTACAGGCTATAGTGTGTGTAGTTTTAATGTACAGATTATTGATTTTTGATATTCTACTGTTTAGACTGATGATAGGTTCTTGATCCTAGATTACTATTACAATGCATTTGATGTATTACCTTGTGTTTACCTGCTTTCTGTAAATCACTCTGGATTGAGAGAAATAAATTGTGTGTGTGTGTGTGTGTGTGTGTGTGTGTGAGTGTGAGAGAGAGAGACAACTGGTCTTTCATTTCATGAGGTTTTTGCATGCAAAGCGTTTTTGGCCAAAACACTGTTAACAATGTTTGGTTGCACCGCAGTCCTTTGCATAATACAAGCCCTTAACATTTAGTGCTGTGCATTACTAAATTTGGAGATACTTTGGATTTACTTTACGTGACTTTGAAGCTCATAAATGGATACCCTTTCCTGATTGGATGATATTGGCAAACCTACCTGAAAATGTTCTCGTACTTGCTCTGATGAAGACCTGTTGCTCTGATGAAGATCAGTTGCTAGTCGAAACATCTTGGCTTTTAACACTTTCTGTCAACATGATTAATCCATTAAGACCTGGAACATATCTGTGTCATTTTAGAGATTTCTTTGGCTATTAAAAAAATAGCAGATCTACAAGCTCAAGCTCAAAGTTTGGGAACCACTGATATTATATAACAAACGTTCAAAGATTTGAGATTTAAAAAAATTTGCTTTAAAAAACACATATATTCAAAGATTTGCACACATGTTCACGATAAAAATTAAAATAAAATAGCAGATCTACAAGCTCATAGCGCGGCACTCGGTGCCGCGCTATGAGCTTGTAGGTCTACTATTTTTTAGTAGCCAAAGAAATATTAAAATGACACAAATGATGCTTTCCCGGTCTGAAAGGGTTAGAGTATACCTTGATGTTACGCCCCTCTCCTCCGGTATTCTTTGAGCGCTCGCATCTCTCCTCCTTTTCAACTTCCTGAACATGTGTTTTACCGTTTCCTTAAAAGGCTGGAGAGAGACGGGGACACCTCTGTTATGGAACAAACGCTATAGCAATGATTGTGGTTTAAAACCACTCAATCCGGGAACGCATCTGTGTCACTTTAGATTTATTTGGCTATTCAAAAATAGCAGATATACAAGCACTGCGCTATGAGCTTGTAGATCTGCTTTTTTTTTTTTTAAACAATCTTGTGCAAATCTTTGAATAAGCCAACATATTTTTTATATATATATATGTACACATATATATACACACACACACATTTTTAACAAATCTTTGCTTCTGGGGGGTCCCTGGAACACAACATATTTTGAGATGGGGGTCTGTGGACAAATACATATCATTTTGGGGGTCCTTGACATGAAAAAGTTTGAGAACTGTTATACCAACATAATTTGTTTTTTCCCCCAAAAAAACTGTTAGGATTTAGAAGACATTATTTTGTAGAATCCCCCAGAAGTCTGAAAAAGATGTTTTGCCAGTAGGGGGAGCCCACATATTTGGGTTTAACATTTTTAAACACAGAGGCTTGTTTCCATTGTGCTCCATAAACATTCAAACATCTTGACAAGCAACAAACCATGCAAAGAGACAACATTTTAACTGCATATTTATTTTGACATTTTTTTGTATCGTTGTTTGTTAGTTAAAGCAGAATGAAAACTGGTTTGAAGCAGGCAGCATGGTAGCTCACTGTGTTAACACACTGTCGTGAAGTTCAAATCCCCCTGCTTCTTTACTCTGAAGCATGTTCTGAAGACTAACATTCAGAAACGACACTTAAAAGCACTAAAAGAAACATGTCGTCACCTTGCTAAACTAATGGCCTAAGTCATTTTTTTTTAAAGTTTAAAAAATAAAAAATTAAACTGATCCAAAACTATATGATATTTTTTAATAATTTCACCCAAAACGTTTATAACAAATGATGACTATTAAAATAAAAATAACACTGTCTGTCAGTTATGTAACATAAGAGATTTAAATAGGTTTAAAAAGGATTAAACCTGACTTAGGCCAAATGAATTACTGATTCAGGCCTAGGTCACAAAACCATGTGACCTAGGCCAAAGAAATGGCCTAGTTTGTCCTAAGTCACACTAGGGAGATAAGTCATTCTACTAAAAGGGGAGGGAACAGCAGGATCCTTTTCAATTAGGAGATAGGCCATTTTACCAAAGGTGACGATGTGTGAGAGTGTGGAGGTGCCGTAGGGCAGTGAACAGTTGGTGGACACCTCTGTGGGCTTTGGCACAGGGCCACACGGCGACCAGAGAGTCACAGGTTCAATTCCAAGATTCAATTCCAACCTCTGCAAGCAAGGTCGCAGGTTCAAGTCCAGCCTATAGGGAGGCACCGGAGGCAATACTCATGGATGTACTCCTTACAGTGTGGGGGGGGGGGAGCGGGGAGCAGTGATGCTCCTCGCTGTTATCACACAGTCACGTTGGGGGGTCATGGCGACAAAAATAACACCTGACCTCAGTGGTGGAAGAGGTACTCAGATATTTCACTTAAAGTAGCAATACCACCATATAAAAATACTCTGTTACAAGTAAAAGGCCTGTGTTCAAAATGTTACTTGAATAAAAGTACAAAAGTATTGGCATCAAAAAATACTTAAAGTACCGAAAGTAAAAGTACACTTCTTTTTTTTTTTAAAGCAGATCGACAAGCTCACAACGCGTCGCATTGCGATCATAGCCTGTATAAAATGAATGGACAGCGTTACGCCCCTAGACTCTACAGACCCTAAATGAAGCCGATTTGATCAGCTGTGCATAATCTGCCATCTTTCAATATCGCGTCATACAGCGTCATATCCTGCAGAATGACACCAGACCATTATTGGTTGGGTAGCTTGTCAATCCAAAGCGGGGGCGGGGAATGAATGCTATTGGTTGTGTAGCTTGTCAATCAAATCATCCCCCCCCCCCCCCCCCAGAGCATAACCTACTTTATCGTCATTTTTTTAATAAATGGGACCATAGTGTACCAAGACGCATATCATGATGATTGAATGTTTTGAAAATCTAGTCTAAAGTTTGTCAAAAACCCATCAGCTTGTGTTAAGATCAATTATTTCTGACACCTGCAGGGGTAAAACAGCAAAACTACAGGCCATTCATATGAACTGTCTGTTCCGTATTGGCGTCGATGTAAACAGCAGGCCCCTTGATCGCGACGTGCTGAGCTTGTCGATCTGCTATTTTCAGTAGATCTATTTTCAAATAGCCAATGTATAAAATAGGGCTGAAGTGGTTAATGTTTGTTTTATAATGTAATAATTGATATCTTCAAAGTAACTAGTAACTAAAAGTTTTCAAATAATTGTAGTGGAGTAAAAAGTATAATATTTTCCTCTGAGATGTAGTGGAGTGGAAGTAAAAGTATTGAAAATGGGAAATACTCCAGTAAAGTAAAACATCCTCAAAAGTGTACTTAAGTACAGTACTTGAGTAAATGTACTTAGCTACTTTACTTTTGCTTTTCTGCCTCTAGTGGGCATAGTTCCTCCTTTTTCTCTAAGTTTAGTTCCTCCCCTGTCTCCAGGGGGCGCTGTTTATGTTGTTGAGCTGCAGCTGATATGCTACATGAAGTGACCAGACTTCCTGTTCCCCCTGTAAACATTCCTGTTGGGATTAGCATAGACATATAAAGGTAGACGCCTCCTCTGGCTCTGAAGCGTCGGCATCTCGGACGCACTTCCGCTTCCTCTATGCTTCTGGGGGGGAGCTGGAAACTTCCGTGTGCGTCACAGAAGGGGGCGTTCGGTAGGCCAATCAGAGGCAGGTGGGGTGGGTCTTTTCTTAAGAGGCAGCCGCGCAGCAACTAGTCAGTTAGACGCGCTGTGATTGGCCAGTAGTTAACGTGATGTGATTGGTCAGTAGTCAAACATCCCCCGGAAGAGCCTTGTATTGAGAGACCAGTCGTTACAATGAACTGCAGAGGCCAATGAGGTATCTAGGTTTCTATATCTATGGGGATTAGGATGAAACTTTTAGAGGTTAGGTGTTTAGGGGTTGGAATTAGAGTTAAACAGCATGATTTACACTCAGATCTGTAAGCATGTTGTGAGCTTGTGGATCTGCTATTTTTTGGCTTTGAGCTCACGGTTAAAAATGGCAAAAAATAGCAAAAGTGGCATTGTATATTCATTCAAGTGTGTGTGTGTGTGTGTGTGTGTGTGTGGGGGGGTGAGTGTGGGGGCGTGTGTGTGGGCGGGCTCTAGGCGTGGTGAGCAGTGATTAATTAGGTATAAATAGAGCTCAGGTGTGAGACAGATTCCAGGTGTTGGTTTGGTTCAGTTCAGATGGAACTCCAGCAGCTCTCCACACTTGCAAGCAAGTAACTGAACATTATTATTAATCACCAACATTTAACAGCTTTGTTTAAAATAATTCAGTTTGGGGAACTAGTCTGTGAATTAAAAATTTTGAAATGGACAAAATGAGGCATTATATTTTATAACAGAGTTAAGGAAACGCTTTCAAACTACACTCTGTTTCAATGGCTCATAGTGTCATCTAAACCAATGGTTCTTAAACTTGCGTCTCATTGTGAGCTTGTAGATCTGCTATTTTCAAACGTTTTTTAGACATTTTACATATTTGAAAACTTGTGAACTGGGTCATTTTGCATAGTGAGTACTTTCTACTTTTGGTACTTTAAGTACATTTTGCTACCCTACTTTTGTACTTTTACTCAAGTACATTTTAAATTCCAGACTTTTACTTGTAAAAGTGTATTTTTACATTGCAGTATTGATACTTTTACTTAAGTAAAACAATAGTACTTTTTCCACCACTGCCGGTAAGGGTCCATTTGGTTACAATTTTTTGGAAGTGTGGGTGGGGCTGACAAAGCTACATCCAAAAGGGCCAATACATGTTTTATTAAATGTGGCCATGAATAACTGAACACTTTTTTTCTTTGTCTTTTCGGGATCTAAAGTCAAAGGAGAGAAGTCACCAGAAGAAGACGGGTAGGAACTGTATGCTGCTTGTTCAGTGAAGAGCTGCTGTTATGCAGTGAAGACTGGTGTTCAAGGTAGGAACCATGTTTTTGTTCCTTTTGCTGCTGCTAGGGGTTTTGCTGCTGCTAGGGCTTTTGCGTTGTTTGCATTGCGTCGTTTGCGGAAAAAAACCACAAAACAAAGGCACAGGCATGGAGTTCCTGGTTTACTAGGACGGGGTTCAATTCCCCGCTGTGCCCTGCTCATTGTGTTTGCATTTATATTTGAACTCTCAACATTGAATTGTTAAATGTATTATACAGGAAATCAGCCTTTGGTATGTATCACAATGTAGAGCTTTAACTTATCTTAAAAAAACATATCTTTAAAGATTACCTCAATGTGAATATGAAGACACTGTATCCAGATGTGTACTTATCAGCTCTGTGCATAATGGGTTATTTGAAAGGTGTTAAGTATTTTTGGGGGTTAAATCATTGCCCCCTCTTAAGATAAAGCTGTATATTCTGAATGTCTGATCTAATCATTCTTGTTTTCTAGGGAAGCGACGGCCAGTGGCTGACTGCAGTGTTCGGGCCTTGAACCTGTAACCTTCGGCTCTCTATGCAGGAGTAGGGTAGAGAGGGGGTGGAGTAGAGTAGGGGGGCGGAGTAGGGTACAGAGGTGGCGGGAGTAGGGTAGAGAGGGAGGGGTAGTAGAGAGGTGGCAGAGTAGCCGACGGAATAGGCTAGAGTGGGGGCAGAGTAGGGGGCTGTGGTGGAGGGGGTTATGGTTAGTGTGTGTGGAGGTGAACTCCTATTTGGGTCTTCCTCTTATTGCGAATCTAATGAAATGTCACCGCCACACACAAACTCTAAGCATAACCCTCTCCTCCCTCTGTACCCCGCCCCCTACCCTACCCTACCCTACCCTACTCTACTCAGCCCTCTACCCTACCAGTTTTGGTCTCAGTTACTAAGGTGGTGACTGGATTTGAACCAGTACACTCCTACAAGTTATTCTACGGATATCAACCAATTTATCCGCTGTCCCAACTTACCGGGACACTTCACGTGAGTGGAAATCGAACCCAGGACTGCTCGGTTATTGGACAGATACTCAATCAGTGAGCTATCTGTTGGCTGACAAATACTGCTTTCTTTGTGGTTCTAAGTTGATGTTCTGGAAGCCAGCCTGCAAAGTAAAGCATCACAGTAAAGATTCCAGTGGGATTCGAACCCATGGCCTCTGGATCATGTATACAGCGTCTTATCCATTCACCTACAGCTGTGTCTATAGATTCTGTGGAAAAGATGTAGTGTCAGGGGCCCCCATGAAAAAGATTCATATTTTACAAAAAAAAAGAAACTAAATAACTAAAAGTATATATATTTATTCCAAATGTGTTGATATTTTCACACAATGTCAGGGTTAAGAATCGAACTCATAACCTTCTGTTTCTCAGGCAGGCTCTTAATCCAGCAGGCCTCTGTGCCATGTCAAAGATTGAAGGCCAAATAGATAAAGACAGAAAAGCCAGAGGCTTGTTTCCATTGTGGTTCATAAACATTCAAACATATAGACAAGCAACAACAAACCAGAGACAAAATAATATGTTGTTAAAAGCTTTTTCTTTTTTGTATTGTTGTGTGTTGTTCGTCAAAGAGGAATGAAGACCAGACCACAGACAGGTAGTCAATAGCTCAGTGTGTAAAACACTGCCTACATGATCCAGAGACTGTGGGTTCAAACCCTGCTCACTTCTTACCCTGAACCTCTCCTTTACTGAAGGTTCAGGGTAAGGAGTGAGTGAGGTTTGAACACACACACCCAGAAACCCTTAAAAGCAACACAGAAAGCAGTGAATTTCAGGCTGTACTGATGGCGTAGTGGACTAAGTCATGGTCACAAGGACTAGCATTGCTAGGACTAGTTGGCGCGGTCCCAGTAGGGCTAATGGCTAGAGTCCCTGTGTCCCAGTAGGTTACTCACCCAAGTGGGCGTGGGGGGTGGGCGCGGGGGCTTCTCTCCCCCCGTGGTTTCCAGACAATAAAGCGGAGGGGTTATAGAAAAAATATAAATGGGCAGCTGAACTATTACAGAAAGCGGAAGGAAGGGGTGGAGCTAGAGAGAGGAAGTGGTGGAGCTAAAGGGGTGGAGCTAGAGAGAGGAAGGGGCGGAGCTAAAGGGGTGGAGCTAGAGAGAGGAAGGGGCGGAGCTAGCAACAGGAAGGGGTGGAGCTAGCGACAGGGAGAGAGAGAATACAGAGATAATATAGAGACACTAACACTATAATATGGACACTAACACTATAATACAGCTAAAGATAATATAGACACTATAATATGGAGACACTATAATATAGAGATAATATAGACACACGATAATATAGAGACACTAACACTATAATATAGACACTATATATATAGACACTATAATATAGACACAAACACTATAATATAGATAATATAGACACTATAATATAGAATCACGATAATATACACTATAATATAGAGATAATATATAATATAGACACTATAATATAGAGACACTATAATATAGATAATATAGAGATAATATAGACACTATAATATAGACACTATAGACCACCGAAGTCTGACATCATTTACACATCCTTTGTTTGTCTACCTGGTTTGCAGTTTTCCACCCCCGTTCTGAATCCCATAGACGTATTTAATATCGCGTCAAATAAGAACTGTGTTCCAAAAATAAACAAATGATCCCGGCGGTTTGACTCTTATGGATATGAAGCATCAACTGACGGTGAGAAAACGCTAATGTTACTTCCGCCGAATTAGTTACATTTTCGCCAGAAACAGACTGTATCAAATATAAGTGACTGACTATCATAAACGATACAGAACCTCCTCCCTGACAATGTGTTTATTTTTGGACCACAATTCTTTTATGAGACGATTCTAAGATGACCCAATGTTATTCTCCATAGAGAAATTACTTCCGCAAACCTGGGGATGAACGAGTGACGTCAGGACTTCGGTGGTCTATAATATAGTATAGTATAGGCACTATAATATAGATAATATAGACACTATAATATAGAGACACTATAATATAGATAATATAGACACTATAATATAGACACTATAATATAGATAATATAGACACTATAATATAGAGACACTATAATATAGACACTATAATATAGATAATATAGACACTATAATATAGAGACACTATAATATAGACACTATAATATAGATAATATAGACACTATAATATAGACACTATAATATAGATAATATACACACTATAATATAGACACTATAATATAGATAATATAGACACTATAATATAGATAATATAGACACTATAATATAGAGACACTATAATATAGACACTATAATATAGATAATATAGACACTATAATATAGACACTATAATATAGATAATATAGACACTATAATATAGATAATATAGACACTATAATATAGAGACACTATAATATAGAGATAATATAGACACTATAATACAGAGACACTATAATAAAGAGACACTAACACTATAATATATAGATAATATAGACACTATAATATAGATAATATAGAGACACTATAATATAGACACTATAACATAGATAATATAGACACTATAATATAGATAATATAGACACTATAATATAGATAATATAACATAGATAATATAGACACTATAATATAGACACTATAATATAGAGACACTATAATATAGAGATAATATAGACACTATAATACAGAGACACTATAATAAAGAGACACTAACACTATAATATATAGATAATATAGACACTATAATATAGATAATATAGAGACACTATAATATAGACACTATAACATAGATAATATAGACACTATAATATAGATAATATAGACACTATAATATAGAGACACTATAACATAGATAATATAGACACTATAATATAGAGACACTATAACATAGATAATATAGACACTATAATATAGAGACACTATAATATAGAGATAATATAGACACTATAATACAGAGACACTATAATAAAGAGACACTAACACTATAATATATAGATAATATAGACACTATACTACAGAGAGAGACACTATAATACAGAGACACTATAACATTTTAATACAGAGACACTATAATATAGAGATAATATAGACACTATAATATAGAGACACTAACACTATAATATAGACACTATAATATAGATAATATAGACACTATAATATAGAGACACTATAACATAAATAATATAGACACTATACTATAGAGACACTATAATATAGAGACACAATAATATAGAGACACTATAACATAGATAATATAGACACTATAATATAGAGACACTATAATATAGAGATAATATAGACACTATAATACAGAGACACTATAATAAAGACACACTAACACTATAATATATAGATAATATAGACACTATACTACAGAGAGAGACACTATAATACAGAGACACTATAACATTTTAATACAGAGACACTATAATATAGAGATAATATAGACACTATAATATAGAGACACTAACACTATAATATAGACACTATAATATAGATAATATAGACACTATAATATAGAGACACTATAACATAAATAATATAGACACTATACTATAGAGACACTATAATATAGAGACACAATAATATAGAGACACTATAACATAGATAATATAGACACTATAATATAGACACTATAATATAGAGATAATATAGACACTATAATACAGAGACACTATAATAAAGACACACTAACACTATAATATATAGATAATATAGACACTATACTACAGAGAGAGACACTATAATACAGAGACACTATAACATTTTAATACAGAGACACTATAATATAGAGATAATATAGACACTATAATACAGAGATACTATAATAAAGAGACACTAACACTATAATATATAGATAATATAGATAATATATAGACACTATAACATAGATAATATAGACACTATAATATAGATAATATAGACACTATAATATAGATAATATAATATAGATAATATAGACACTATAATATAGACACTATAACATAGATAATATAGACACTATAATATAGATAATATAGACACTATAATATAGATAATATAATATAGATAATATAGACACTATAATATAGACACTATAACATAGATAATATAGACACTATAATATAGATCATATAGACACTATAATATAGATAATATAGAGACACTATAACATAGATAATATAGACACTATAATATAGAGACACTATAACATAGATAATATAGACACTATAATATAGAGACACTATAATATAGAGATAATATAGACACTATAATACAGAGACACTATAATAAAGACACACTATAATATATAGATAATATAGACACTATACTACAGAGAGAGACACTATAATACAGAGACACTATAACATTTTAATACAGAGACACTATAATATAGATAATATAGACACTATAATGTAGACACTATAATATAGATATTATAGACACTATAATATAGACACTATAATATAGATATTATAGTGTTATACAGAGACACTATAACACTATAATACAGAGACACTATAATACAGAGACACTAGGGGTGTGCCGATATATCGTCCCGCGATATATCGCGATACGTTTTCGTGACGATATGTATCGTTTTGGAAAAAAAAAAATCGTAAAAAAAAAAATAATAATAATCATGCATGCAAACAGCCCCGAGGTGAAAAGGGTGACAACATGTTGTTTTTTTCGGGTCAGGTGTCACACTATTGCCCTATTTGGATTCAAAACGGCTATTGTTGCTGAAAAGCTACAAGTTTGCGTCTGAATAATGCAAAAACAGAATTATTTGTTTGCATTTTTTCTCCCCCATATATTTTCATAATAAAAAAGTGCGTATCGTATCGTTTGGTGAAATCAGTGTATCGGCACACCCCTAAGAGACACTATAATAAAGAGACACTAACACTATAATATATAGAGATAATATAGACACTATACTACAGAGAGAGACACTATAACATTTTTGGAGTAAGAAAACGTTTTCAGAAAACTTTTTAGAACCGGCCTCAGGTCTAAATGGGTTAAACAGAATTATCAGGCCATCTATTTGTCCTGAAAGTCAGGGGACACATAAACCTGGCAAATACGAACAGGGTTGTCATAAAGTAATCATTCAGAACCATATATTCAACATGAACGAAACAGCTTTCCAATGATCCAACTCCCATGAAACCCACTGGCCTCCAACTCCAAACCATGTGTCCTTTGAACTCTTTGGCCTCCAACTCCAAACCATGTGTCCTTTTAACTCTTTGGCCTTTCTTTTCTTGGTACCCCTCCATTCCTCTCCTCTCAGGTGCATAATGCAGCCGCTGGGAAAAAAAGAAAAACAAACTTGTTATAAAGATAAATAAGAAAGTTGCAGTGGGCACGTTCCATTCCAAAGTGACAGAAATGTCCAGTGTCCTTTTTAGTGTACTAGATTTTCAGGTGGCCTTAGGAGCACTTCACCCATTTTCAACCCCATAGTCATATACAGATCCACTCTAATGCTCGTAAAAAATGCCACCATTTATGTCTACTCTGGCAGAGGAGGGCAGTGGACAGCTCAGAAACCTGCCTACCAGTGACATCACATGTCATCATTTTTCAATGTCCATTAGCTTGAATTGATGTCACTGGTAGGCAGGTTTCTGAGCTGTCCACAGGCAAAGAACACCTCTGAGAAACATTGAGTGAGACAAAAATGGCGGCATCTTATTGTGAGCATTACAGAGGAGCACTTATATGACCATCCATTCTTATTTACTTGATAGAAGATAAAATACTTAATTACATTAAATTCTTATTTACTTGATAGAAGATAAAATACTTAATTACATTAAATATCCGTCATCAAAAATGCCAAATCCGCTGCAGTAATAATAATTTAAAGTAAAGCTAGTATTTTGAGGTGCAGATTGACTCACCAAACATGTAGTCCTGCCTCAGCGTGTCCTTGAAGGCCCTCTTCTGTCCCTTTCCCGCCCAGTTGAAGATCTTGGTCGTGGATAACATTCACCGGATAATATTTTCTGAGTTGGTCCCTCCGTCTAATGCCAGGCGGGTTGTCTTAACAGATTAGAGAGAAAATGGTTAGTATGGTTAGTGTGCGGCATTATGAATCATATGAGTGAGACTATGAAAAATCATGTGACACTGTGTGTCTGGAGACATAATATGACAGTGTAGGATGGTGAACTACAGCTAAACCCTGATTATTAACTTAAGATGGGGGGGGGGCAGGCTGGAGGAGAAGGGTCTGGGGGAGGGTGGTGGTGACGCCTGTACTGGTACTGGTACCATAGCTGGGCGGGAAGGGGAACCCCTGGTGCATGGACTTGATCATCTGCTGCTGCGCCTGCTGACTCACTGCTGGAAACCTGTAAAGTGACAATAAAACATACAGATTCAGATTCTATTCCCCCGCTCAGGAGCAACTCGGCACGGTGCCTGTCTTTCTTATTTGACATTTGGCTCATGAATTATTCATAAGTCCTTCCCTCACATAGTTTTGTCATAGGATACTCCCATGGCCTGATCATTTGCATCTTTTGATTTCCAACCAAGTACTCTAGTCTCCTGGAAGAAATACATATCATTTTGGGGGTCCTTGACATGAACAAGTTTGACTGATTATAGCAACGTATGTTTTTTCAAAAAGCAACCAGAAGCAAAGATTTGCGTACAAATGTTCGCTTTTATAAAATATTTATTCAAAAATGTGCACAAATGTTCTATATTAGCAGATCTACAAGCTCATTCAAGTTAAAAGTTTGAGAACCACTGTGATACACTAAATGGAACAGAGCCTTCATTAGAACCACTGTGCTACACTAAATGGAACAGAGCCTTCATTAGAACCACTGTGCTACACTAAATGGAACAGAGCCTTCATTAGAACCACTGTGCTACACTAAATGGAACAGAGTTTCCGTGGAAGTGTGTTGCTTTTTATTAGGAACCCAGGTACATCTTACTTGACCTCCAGAGTGTAACCTCGCCACCTCGCCGCCTGCTCCTCTCTGTAGTCTTCATGGATACGGACCTTCTCATCCATCTGAGCCTGCAGGTCCTGTGGACAGAGAGGGGAGTGTGTTGGTTGACCATGTTCACATGTCATCATCATTCATGTTCAGATCTGTAATTCTGAGAGAGCAAATACAACCAAATGGACCTTTACAAGTCTGTAATTCTGAGAGTGTACAAATGGAATCTTACGGGTCTGTAACTCTGAGAGTGTACACATGGAACCATATATATGTATAGTATATATTAGGGCCGGGACTTTATCGCGCTAATTTCGATCAATTAATTACAGAAAAATTATCGCGTTAAAAACATTAACGCATTTTAATCGCATCTATTTTTGCACCGCGGAACGTTTCTCACTGGACGAGTTTCAGACGGATCATAGCAGCGCACCAACAGACGGTGGTTCTCACTTCTCAGACATGACACCGTGTGTCTGGAGACAAAATATATCCACACAGACAGTGTAGGATGGTGAACTACAACTAAACCCTGAACATTAATAGATGGGGGGTGGTGGGGGGGGGCAGGCTGGGGGAGAGAGGGGAGGAGAAGGGTCTGGGGGAGGGTGGTGGCGAGTGTGGTGGTGGCTCAGGAGCAACTCGGCACGGTGCCTGTCTTTCTTGTTTGACATTTGGCTCATGAATTATTCATAAGTCCTTCCCTCACATAGTTTTGTCATAGGATACTCCCATGGCCTGATCAGTTGCATCTTTTGATTTCCAACCAAGTACTCTACTCTCCTGGAAGAAATACATATCATTTTGGGGGTCCTTGACATGAAAAAGTTTGAGAACCACTGATCATAGCAACGTATGTTTAAAAAAAACAACTGTTAGGATTTAGAATCCCCAGAAGCAAAGATTTGTGTACAAATGTTCGCTTTTATAAAATATTTATTCAAAAATGTGCACAAATGTTCTAAATTAGCAGATCTACAAGTCCCACTAGGACATTTCTTTGCTATAATATTAGATTTGTTATTAAATGTAGTTTGAATTAGACACCAGCTTGATCACAGTGAAAAGTAAGTTCTTACACTTCAGAGTGTAAGAAGGCCCCGCCCTCTGTGTTATGGATGCAGATCGGGGCTGCATGGCAGCAGGAGCCTGGATGAGCTTCGGCTGTCCATTCCCACTGAGATCCAGGACCTTATTTGTCGTTTCCTCTCAGGGCCGTTACAGTAATTTAATTAGTTAGGTTAGTTATCCAATATAATTATATTTTTTATGATATGTGACTGCTATGACCTTAACACTGGGAAGAGGCAGGGTGAAGGCAGGTATCCTTGTTCTTTTAAAAGTATTTTAGTTGTGATTTGAATGTTATTAGTATCATCAATAGTCCATGAGCCAGAGCCCCAAAATTGAACAATGATTATCGAAAGAGTGGGCAAAACCATACCTATATTAAATTGTTTATAGGGTCAATATAAGTAAATAAATATATGATAACCTTTCCATGACAGGTGAAAAAATGACAACATTTAAAAAATAGTTATCATAAAGAAACTTCCCCAGTTGATTACTTACATGAAGACAATGATTTATCGTATTACAAGTTGTATATTTAAATATGCAAATTAGGCATTTAGTCCATGAGCCAGAGCCCCAAAATTGAGCCAGATATTGAATATTCCCTCGTTAAAAAAAACCTTTGACTCCAACATCTTAACAAAATGAAATAAGAATGTTGACTCTGGCTTTGTCCAATGTTCCAATGTTGATTTTGGAAAGTTACGCAAAATCGGGCATATTTTCCTAATGCCTAATTTGCATATTTAAATATACAATTTCAGAAAAGTTGCATCTTTGACAGGTGTATTCAACTTCCCCAGTAATCAACTGGGGAAGTTTCATTATGATAACTATTTTTTAAAATGTTGTCATTTTTTCACCTGTCATGTACGTATGGGGAAAATAACAAAATGTGTGATAACTATGATAAAGCTGCTCCTGTGGAAAGGTTATCATATATTTATTTACTTATATTGACCCTATAAACAATTTAATATAGGTATGTTTTTGCCCACTCTTTCGATAATGAAATCTTGTCTGGCTCATGGACTACAAGGACACAGTGATGTTGTGATGCACTTTGAGCAGCAGAACAACATCCATTCTGAGGCTGTGGTTCAACAAGGTACATTGTAGTGCTTTGTACCTTTTCAGCTTAGTGTCATTCATTGAAGCCACTTTCCTCCACCGACTTGGTCTCTGCCCTCAGGGAGCCAGTCTCAGGTGGTGTTGGCTGCAGCCTCTCTAGTGGCATGGGACCAACAGAAGTGACGTTATAGGGCCAGTAGGGGGTGTCGGTCCAGGTTGGGAGGCCATGGAGACTGAAAGGGTCCGGGTAGGCCGGCTTCATCGCTCCTCCTCCTCCTCCTCCTCCTCCTCCTCCATGGTACCATGGTTCTCAGGCTAATGATGGAATAATGTAATGTTAAACAGTAAGACATGTACCTCAGTGTGTTTAATGTTAAACAGTAAGACATGTACCTCAGTGTGTTTAATGTTAAACAGTAAGACATGTACCTCAGTGTGTTTAATGTTAAACACTAAGACATGTACCTCAGTGTGTTTAATGTTAAACACTAAGACATGTACCTCAGTGTGTTTAATGTTAAACAGTAAGACATGTACCTCAGTGTGTTTAATGTTAAACAGTAAGACATGTACCTCAGTGTGTTTAATGTTAAACACTAAGACATGGACCTCAGTGTGTTTAATGTTAAACAGTAAGACATGTACCTCAGTGTGTTTAATGTTAAACAGTAAGACATGTACCTCAGTGTGTTTAATGTTAAACAGTAAGACATGTACCTCAGTGTGTTTAATGTTAAACACTAAGACATGGAAACCAAAATGGAACCAAATGGACCCTTACGGGTCTGTAACTCTGAGAGTGTACACATGGAACTGTTGTTACCCCACAAATCATTAGGCATTACATTTATTTATTCAGCTACTTTCAATAGGGAGTGTAGTGTTTCAGTAAACTATAGGATCATAGAATACAGAGACAGTATAGTGTCAAGTATTGACAGTATTGTCAAGAATCTGCACCCATTTCAACATCAAGACAACCTCAAGCCCTTTGAGTTGAGTGCGTCTTTCCGTGGAAGTGTGTTGCTTTTTATTAGGAACCAAGGTACATCTTACTTGACCTCCAGAGTGTCACCTCGCCGCCTGCTCCTCCCTGTAGTCTTCATGCATACGGACCTCCTCATCCATCTGAGCCTGCAGGTCCTGTGGACAGAGAAATATCCCCCCTATAGGAGGGTATATTTCCTATAGGAAACTATAGGATCATAGAATACAGAGAGACAGTGTAGTGTCTCAGTAGACTATAGGATGATAGAATACAGAGAGACAGTGTATTGTCTCAGTAAACTATAGGATCATAGAATACAGAGACAGTGTAGTGTCTCAGTAAACTATAGGATCATAGAATACAGAGACAGTGTAGTGTCTCAGTAAACTATAGGATCATAGAATACAGAGACAGTGTAGTGTCTCAGTAAACTATAGGATCATAGAATACAGAGACAGTAATGTCTCAGTTAACTATAGGATCATAGAAAACTGATTTTTGAATATTCACCTATAATGGTATAATTATAATCAAGTTTGGGGTCCCCACATTGTCTTCCTGTAAAGTGGGGTCTTTGTATAAAAAGGTTGAGAACCATTGCAGTAAAGTATACTTAATGGATCATTTCAGCATTTTCCAACCTTTCTCTGTATGTTTTTAATGTCTCATTTAAGCCTACAAGAATCACCATGCTAGCTTAGTTAGCATTAAACTTCTTCATAAACAGCACTACAATGATACAGTGTTGCACTAAAGTACCTTTAAAACATTAACACAACATTCTCACAACCCAGCTGGTTGGTTTTATCAAGTATCTGGACTCAAACAATCAAACTAAGTATGTTATGACATGGTTAGCATTAGCATCAGGCTATGTAGCATTAGCATCAGGCTTTGGGCCAAGTGGTTTCACAACAACACTAAACTGACTGAATTCTCTTTGCTTCAGGATCACAGTAGGACTCCAATAAGAGAATGGCTCATTAGCTCTGATGTGTTATGGAAATAATCTACAATAAATGATGATTCTGTGTGTTTTGCATACCAGTAGTTCTTCACAGCTTGTTCTCATCAACCAAAACAAAACGACCTGGAAGTGAAGTTTACAGCACAGGATGCAGTTTCTGAATATATAGAGAAAGTGTATTGCGCCCTCCAGTGGGAACAACATGCTACGATAACATTTCCAGTAGCCCTATGACTCATATGGGTATAGATGACCATAGCAATGATAAGATCAGAAATTCACAATATAGAGCTTTAACTTAAGGGGGGGATGATTTAAAGGTAGGGTAAGTGATTGTTAAAAAAAAAAAACTAAATCGGTCACAGGGGTCTCTGCAGCTCTTTAGTAAACAGTATATAGTACATTTTCAGGTAGGTGACAACATTTAAGCCAATCAGGAGAGGGCATTGAAAATGCATTTTCGGTTTAAGAGCTGGAGACTCCTTTTACTGATAAAAACACTATAGCAATGAGTACTATCAGAATGGAGCTATTTAACACTTATATTAACCAAAGTAAATCACTTAACCTACCTTTAACCAAATATTATAACTCAACACCTTTCAAATAACCAATTATGTACAGAGCTGATAAGTATATATCTGGATACAGCGTCTCATACACATTCATATTGAAGTAATCTTTAAAGATTACTAAGTTAAAGCTCTACATTGTGAGCCATACTAAAGGCTGATTCCTGTATAATACATGAAACTATTCAATGTGAGAATTCAAATATAAATGCCAACACAATGAGTAGGGCACAGCAGGGAATTGAACCCCGTCCCAGTAAACCAGGAGCTCCATGCCTGCGCCTTTGTTTTGTGTTTTGTTTTATTTTGTTTTTGGCAAACGACGGATCGCAACGCGAATGACGCAACGCAACACCCCTAGCAGCAGCAAAACCCCTAGCAGCAGCAAAAGGAATAAAACATTGGTTCCTACCTTGAACGCCAGTCTTCACTGCATAAAAGCAGCTCTTCACTGAACAAACAGCATAGTTCCTACCTTGAACGCCAGTCTTCACTGCATAAAAGCAGCTCTTCACTGAACAAACAGCATAGTTCCTACCTTGAACGCCAGTCTTCACTGCATAAAAGCAGCTCTTCACTGCAGCAGCAGCATAGAGTTCCTACCTTACATCTTCT
Organism: Gymnoscopelus braueri; assembly: GCF_963280865.1. NCBI lineage: Eukaryota > Metazoa > Chordata > Actinopteri > Myctophiformes > Myctophidae > Gymnoscopelus > Gymnoscopelus braueri. The sequence goes on from NC_137622.1 coordinate 43,996,770, forward strand.
GGTGACTTTTCTTCTTTCACTTTATATCCTGAAAAGACAGAAGAAAAGAATAAGTGTTAGTTGTGTAGGCCTACATGACCATGGTCACATTTAGGAAAACGTTTATGGGCCCTTGTGGATGTAGCTTTGTCAGCCCCACCCACACTTCTAATCAGGGGTGTAATGTAACTAAGTACATTTACTCAAGAACTGTACTTAAGTACAATTGTGAGGTATTTTTTTACTTTACTGGAGTATTTCCAATTTTCAGTACTTTTACTCCACTACATCTCAGAGGCAAATATTGTACTTTTACTCTACTACAATTATTTGAAAACTTTAGTTACTTGGTAAATCATACATTAACCACTTAAGCCATGCCTTTTGAAAATAGCCAATCTACAGACTCAACGTGTCGCAAAGTGACGCGTTGTGAGCTTGTAGATCGGCTATTTTCAAAGGATTTTTATTCATGTGGAAACAAGTGAAATGGGATATTGTACATAATGAGTTACTTTTAGTACTCAAGTATATTTTGTACTTTTTCCCCTCACTGCTTCTAATTACCCCAATTGCAACCAAATGGACCCTGACCGGTCTGTGATGCCCACTACCTTATAGGGAGTGTCTGCTCTGCTCATGCGGTTTCTTCTAGGTGAACAGGGTGGGGCAGTCTACCAATCTGCTAATGACTCCTGGAGGCACTGGGCCCAGGTGCTCTCCAATGAGCCATTAGCAGATTGGTAGACTGCCCCACCCTGTTCACCTAGAAGGAACAGCATGAGCAGAGCAGACACTCCCTATAAGGTAGTGCATCACAGGTCTAACTCAGAGAGTGTACATATGGTAACCAAATGGACCCTTGCATTGGTACACTGTACTAAAAGGAACCAAATGGACCCGACCCCAACTGGTCCATTTGGTTCCAGTTGTACGGTCAGAGTTGATGTTAAAGTTTAAGAACCATTGGTTTAGATGACACTATGAGCCATTGAAACAGAGTGTAGTTTGAAAGTGTTTCCTTCACTCTGTTATAAAATATAATGCCTCATTTTGTCCATTTCAAAATCATTAATTCACAGACTAGTTCCCCAAACTGAATTATTTTAAACAAAGCTGTTAAATGCTGGTGGTTAATAATAATGTTTAGTTACCTGCTTGCAAGTCTGGAGAGCTGCTGGAGTTCCATCTGAACTGAACCAAACCAACACCTGGACTCTGTCTCACACCTGAGCTCTATTTATACCTAATTAATCACTGCTCACCACACCTAGAGCCCGCCCACACACACACACACACACACACACACACACACACACACACACACACACACGACTATACTTGTGAGGACATCAGCATGGAGGAAAATGACACTTTTAATATGTTTTGCCATTTTTAACTGTGAGCTTAAAGCCGAAAAATAGCAGATCCACAAGCTCACAACAAGCTTACAGATCAGCTATTTTTCGGCGCATGGGTTAGGGTTAGCGCACTGGCAGGCAACTAAGTGTAAATCATGCTGTTTAACTCTAATTCCAACCCCTTCATCTAACCTCTAAACGTCTGATCCTAATCCTAACCCCAGACTGAATCTTTTTCTTGTAAACATATCTCTAAAAAACTTTTTTCAACTCTGAACCATTTTTCTGGTGAGGACCAGGAAAAAGGTTCCTCACAACGTCTATCTATTTATTAATTATTTTGAGGTAATATTGAGGTATTCTTTACTTTTTACCACCACCACTCATACCACCCCATAGTTATTAGATCTGCAGGCTGACCCATCAATGCATAAACAGTGATAAACAGTGAGCCCCCCCCCCCCCCCCCCCCCCGCTAGACGGTCATGAAAATAAAATCTGCGCTCATAGCTGAACTCTTAAAGGAAGAAATAACTAAACTAAACTAGCAGAGAGAGAGAGAGAGAGAGAGAGAGAGAGAGAGAGAGAGAGAGAGAGAGAGAGAGAGAGAGAGAGAGAGAGAGAGAGAGAGAGAGAGAGAGGGAGGATGCTGTACTTGACATCATGAAGTGAACACAGCACATGTTTTGGACACAGACAGCTGCTTTTCTATGTATGTTAAACTTACATGGCCTTCTGTCCAACATTGTAAACACAAACTAGTCATTGCACTATGAAGGAAACAGCTGTCTCAATAGCTTTTCTAATTGACATTGTTACCGTGGTTACATAAAAGGTCAGGTGGGTGTTATTTGAGCCAATGGGGATACTTTCCCATACTTCCCCGACCGCCCGCCGCACGTTCTTTCGACGCCTGGCTCAGTATCAACAACCAAACCAACGCGACTGCCGACTTAAACGCCATATGTGGTATCTCTTCCACTGCCGACAACCCATATGTGGTATCTGAAAACCACAGACTTAAAGGGAAACTTCGCCGTTTTTGCTGCCCATAGCGTCAAATTACGTTTTCCGCAGCTCTCACCTTATGTCCGCACTACATGACTGCAGGTGACTACAGGTGTAGTTCAGATCCAAACCAACCCCCATAGCTCAAAGGACCGGCCCCGAAGGTGTCACCGTAACATTGTTCAACCTTCTTTCCCCACTCGACCACTCCCATTAGCTACCTCACATGTACTAACCTCGCATCACCAGTCTTTCCACCTCGGAGGAAACATGTACTATCATGGCGTCTGCAAACATATCAGAGTTATACTTTAGTACCCGGACCCACACGCAGCTATGCGGACAGTGTGGAGCAACAACCCGTCGGGGATTTTTCCTAGTGGAACTGACAGAATGTACACAGACCGTACGGATGGGTCTAAGTACCCGTATCTTCCGTATTTTTCAATAAAAAAACATTTAAATCTGAATGGTGGCCATTTTCTCTTAGATGTATAAGGTATCAGAGTGCAATATACATCCCAACCGATAGGGTCGCGTAATTGAAAGCATAAGGAGAAAATGGCCACCGATTGGATTAAAATGCTTTTTATTAAACAATACGGAAGATACTGGTACTTAGACCCACCTGATTCAAATTGTAACATCCGTGGCATGAGGTCAGCACTTTATATTTGAAATATGAACGTTTATGTAGATGTAAGGTCTGTACATGTAGAAATTGCAAACACCAGGTTGAAGCTCCTTCATGACTGACATGTTTCAGAGCTACTCAGTACATGACGACGTCAGGTCCCGAAAATAGCAGATCTACAAGCTCACAACACGTCGCGGACTCGACACTTTGTGAGCTTGTAGGTATGCTATTTTTGGTGCGCATGCAACTAAGAATAAATTAGGTATCACGTCGGATGATATCCATGTAAACTAAATCTAATCTAATGTGTTCTTTCCAATGACAGGACAGAAAGTTGTCATCAGCCTGCAAACATTAAGGAACTGCAGATGAAGACCTGGGACACTACAGCCATATTTTTTTCTTCTAAATAAAACGGTTACATTTACACACTGCTTGCTCTACTCATTGGTATATTCTACATTGTGTAAGCATTTATAATGACAAAATGTATTTACACCCAATTCTATAAGGGTTCTTTTGAACTGTTTCATGATAGGAGATGGTCTTTCATTTGGCAGAATGGTACATAATTACATGACTGTAAGCATTACAGATATAATAGTGAAAAACTCTTGTACATTCTGTTAGTATTTACTTCTACATGTAATCATAATTTTTCTGGGGACCCCAGCACATTGGATTCAACTTTACTAGTCTTAGATACAATAGGCTATAGTAAAATCTAATATTATCCATATACACCAATTGAAAGCATGAAACGGTCTCATTTGAAAAAAGAGAAAAAAACCGATTACACTGTGTATGACAAGAGTATTTGAACATTAGCATGTCATTCTAAAGTAATGCCCATGTTTTCTATAAGTTTAGTCCAAAGAATATAACTGGAAATGACAGTGAAACATTATGCTCTCAGAGATAAGGAGTCACACATGACATGAGTATGAAACGTTTTGTTTTATTATTATATTGTTGTTGACTATGCTGCATCTCCATGGATGTCCCGACTCCCAAGTAGAAGATGGACGTCACGTCAACAGCACCGGACTGTCTACATGGTGGGATGGAATGTAGGAAAAAAAATTGATGCACACGCGTGCGCGCACACAGACACACACGTTTAGTGTTACTATGCTAATTTATACATGATATATTTAGTTTACTATAATATACAGTCAAATCAATACAGAACACAATACAACAGCAGCCAAGACTATAGTTTCACCTTGCTGGCGCAACAAAGACACGGTGATGATGATACTGACATCCTGGTATATAGCAAACTTGCAATGGGTAGGCCTACTGGTCCAACTGTACTGGTTCAACAGAGGCAGATTTCACGTGGTCCAAGAAAGAACTTGGCTTCGATGTCGTGTTTTGTGATCCAAAGGTAGACAAAAAAGTCTGAAAAGTTGTAACATTCATCATTCTAAAGCATTCAGTGTTGCCAGATCTTGTGAGAGAAATAAGCAACCAGGTATATGAAAACAAGCCCAAAAGAAAATACCTGTGCCAAGAGCACTTGAAACCTAGACATGGGTTATTTGAAAATTGCCGATCTACAAGCTCACAACGCGTAACGATGTGACGCAGTGTGAGCTTGTATAGATCTGCTATTTTCCAAAAAGTCTTGAGGGGAAAAAAGTGCAAAATGTGGAATATTTTTAAAACATTTTAACAACACATTTTTGGTAGGGTCTCCCTGGCAAATATGTTGGCGCGCAGTGCACAGATGAGGGTCCGTGGAAAAGTACATGAACATGTTTGAGAACCACTGGTTTAAACAACAATCAAAACATTTGGAAACGAGCCCAAATATCAACTACATTTTAGAAACCAGCCGCTTATAATAAGCAGACATGGCAACACTGGCCAATGTGCTGTATGTGTTTGTTGATGTTGTTGTAGTGAGAACTGGGAGGGGAAAGTTACAATGTAGACCACGCCCCCACGCAGCCTCCTCCCCACAAGGAAGTGCAGTGCCACAAAGCATTGTGGTCATTGTAGTAATGCAGCCAAACCCCAGTCATCCAGTCAAAGTCAAGACTTCTATATTTTTCGGGCCATAGGGTGCAAATTTTAAATTTTGCTACTGTTATCTACTATATTATAATAGATAATTAATATATATATTATTAACATTGAGTGACTGCAAGTTCTTCCAGGGGTGAAATGCTCCTTTAAAGGTTCTATTGCGCTTTTGTAGTTGCCAACAACGCCATATTGTAGTTAGTTTGTTGTCCCAGTGGTGAGTATGAATGGTTGAAGAATGGATTGAGTCATCACTCCAGTCAGTGAGGTTATACTTCCATCCGATTTATTTCAATGTACAAACAGCCTTCCTATGGAGCCTCAGCTCCCTCCAACAGCCTCACGGCGTTGGAGTTGCACACACAGATAGTTACAAATACATCCCATCTATATAGCAGTGGTCACATTGAATAAGGGGGTGGGGGTCAGCCTCCAAAGGTGAGACCCCACCCAGACAAACAATAGATCCCACTTTGAGTCCCTGATTCGATTTGCAACTGTTTAAGGCAGGAAGGGGGATGGGAGACACATACATAGACCTCTGTCTCCCAGGTAAACAACAAAGAGAATGTTAATTTTAACCCCCACCCAGCTCAGACCAACAGGCACCTCTCTGAATACACTCTCCTGTCTGTAGGCTCCCTGTGAAATATGGCTTACATGTGTATATCATTTTATGAAATATACATCACACGTCTTTCGGGTTTTTTTGGCGGACCACCGGCCCACCGGCATATGCACGGTATGCCAGATGCCCAGTCTGCCCCTGCTGACCATACTTGATAATAAATTAATGTTGGACAGAGTTTCTGTGTCCATCTATGCATTCCATTGCTCTTGTTCCTCTCATCTATTATGAATATTTGGATAAAGGCATAATAGTCTATACTGCACTTTGTAGATGAATGTAGTTGTAGTACAGTAAATTGGTTTGTAATAAGTCAACCACTTTAACTCTAGCATCCATTTTCTGGGAAAATCTACAGAAATAGCAGATCGACAAGATCACAACGCTTCGCGAGTCATGAGCTTGTCGTGCGGCTATTTTCGGCGAAGATATTCAGTGTGGAGCGAAAACATTAAAGTCACCGGTATAGAGCCCAGAGGGACTCCCTCTCAACAATATATGAGGTTCTAAGTGGTTAAGTCAGATGTATTCTGTTCAAAAAGATCACGATGTGATTCATTTCAAATTAAAATTTTCATCATCATCATCATATCCTTAGGAGTGCTAACAAGGCATTAAGATTAGCTGTGATATTGGCATCCTTTACAACTCTGAGATTGGATAACTAAATTGTTATGGCACATGACCACATGGCTCTAATGCTTGCAGTTTAGACCGGTTTAGACCATTTGCGTATCCTGAGTTTCTCTACTCCGACTGTACATTTATAAAAAATAATATTTGCATAACTATATTAAATACAGTATACTGCCAGAGCTGAATATCACCTGTAATGCTGTAAACCTGTAATGTGAAATAATTCTGGTTCTTTGATGATAATAATAATAATAATAATAATAATAACAAGACCAGGAGACCTGGTTCTGCCAGACCTAGAATGAAGTCCTAGTATGTAACACACCTACAAACCACTTTATAACTGAAAAGCATAAATCATTTTATCATTTTTGTGACATAATAATGATGTCATGAATAGTTCGTGACGAAAGGGGACGAAAGGGGGACAGACTTTTTTGGCTGGGGCCGGGGGACAAAGTGACCATGCCCATGTATGGAGAAAACAGATACAAAGCCTCATGTAAGCCCGACCCCTTGGGTCTGGCAATAATAATAATAATAATAATAATAATAATAATAACTGCTGTTATAATTTTTAACCCACGATTTTGTAACCCATATTTTTTCACCCAGTGCCAATTGCCTATGTAATCCTGGGCGCTACTCTCCCTCTGCCAGCCTAGGGAGAGCCCAAGCTGAAACTCATGCCTCCTTCAATGCATGAGGAGCAAGCAGGCCGCTTCTTATCACCCGACAGGGGGGAGGTTCCCTGGTTAGACGTAGCGCGTGGAAGGAACACGTTATTCCAACCAGTTCCTTTCCCCTCCATCAGGCGCCCTGGCTGACCAGGGGGAGGCAGTATAGTGACCAGGACTACTGCATGTTTTTGTGAGGGTATTAACTACCCTAGGAGACACAGGGAGAACATGCAAACTCCACACAGAGTAGGCCCTTTCACCAACCCCACCAAGGGTATGGGCACTGATGACGCGGAGGAGAGAACACGCCCCCAGCGTGTCACGATATGAGACAAGTTTTGGACCCAAGTGCAGAACCAGGCAGGCAGGCAGAGAAGGTTCAATGAAGATTTATTAATAAGCTCAGGATACAAACGGACATTAAAGCAGGACATACAAGGGCAGGACACACCATGACATTAACTATAATCTGACAAGGGAACACTGAATACAGGGAGGTTTAAATAGACAGACTAACAAGACACAGGTGAAACATAACTACAATCAACACAGGGATTGGCTGGGAGACTAACAGGACACAGGTGGAGAAACAAGTAATCACAGGGAGGTGAGACAAGACAGGTAGAAAACACTAGAGCAGACAGGAAACACTAGGAACATAACTACACAATAAAATACAATACAAGGACATAGATCATGACACAGCGCCCACAGCGTCCCCAGCGGGAATTGAACCCAGGACCTTCTAGCTGTGAGGCGACAGCGCTACCGACTGCGCCACCGTGCCCCTGGACCCCCCATAACTGACTGTGAAATTGAACCAGATACCCATTTGATCATATTTGAATTACATTTCTTGGACTCAATCAAACAATTTCAAAAATCTATCACTTCTGTAATTTTAATTATTAATGTAAAACATTTAACCACAATGCAAGCACATAGCTAATTGAAAGAAATACAATACATTCTCACTAGGAAAGTAATCAGAACAAAATGTAATGCAGGAACTTGCAAGGTAAATTTTGTTAAACTGTTCTAGACGATCCTGTCTAGAACGGATACGGAAACAGTCTGTGTATACCAACGTATGTGTGCGTGTAAAGAGTCTGTGTATACCAACGTATGTGTGTGTGTAAAGGGACAGTCTGTGTATACCAACGTATGTGTGCGTGTAAAGGGACAGTCTGTGTATACCAACGTATGTGTGCGTGTAAAGGGACAGTCTGTGTATACCAACGTATGTGTGCGTGTAAAGAGTCTGTGTATACCAACTTATGTGTGTGTGTAAAGGGACAGTCTGTGTATACCAACGTATGTGTGTGTGTAAAGGGACAGTCTGTGTATACCAACGTATGTGTGCGTGTAAAGGGACAGTCTGTGTATACCAACGTATGTGTGCGTGTAAAGAGTCTGTGTATACCAACTTATGTGTGTGTGTAAAGGGACAGTCTGTGTATACCAACGTATGTGTGTGTGTAAAGGGACAGTCTGTGTATACCAACGTATGTGTGTGTGTAAAGGGACTGTCTGTGTATACCAACGTATGTGTGCGTGTAAAGGGACAGTCTGTGTATACCAACGTATGTGTGCGTGTAAAGGGACAGTCTGTGTATACCAACGTATGTGTGTGTGTAAAGGGACAGTCTGTGTATACCAACGTATGTGTGCGTGTAAAGGGACAGTCTGTGTATACCAACGTATGTGTGTGTGTAAAGGGACGGATGCAGTAGGCGGGTTCCGTAAATAGGAACTAGGCTTTCCAAGGGTACTGCAGAAAGCTGTTGACCAATAACAACCGTCAGCTCGTTACTATGGGAACTAAAACGGTAAAGCTTGCGTCAAACTTACAGTATTTAGATATATAAATGAGATATAACTGTGTGTCTTCATGTTATATTCACATTATGTTGAATTCATTGTGTTGCGATACCATTTGGGACTGCTGGTTTTGTAAAGACATCCTGCTGAACAAGGGGATCATGAGGTCCCTGCGGAACATGGGAGCGTTGCTAACAGCAACCTGCACAATGTACTACTAATAATAAAATAATAACGACCTGACGATCTAAACATCATTATACATTTACAGAAAGAGGACTGAAGGCATAAAATACATTCTCACTAGGAAAGTAATCAGAACAAGATATAATGCAGGAACTTTTGTAAAATATAGTTTTATTTTTTACAGCAAAAAAAAAGTAGTCACGTGACTCAACCTTGAATTGATCAGACGATAACGGACTACCGTATTTGTTTTCAATTGCAGTAGCCGGCATACTACACAGACAAAGCCACATCAACCCACAGAATAACAACAAATCACCTACTAAGCCCCGTCGGTAGGCAGTAGCTCACCTACTTACACCAATAAAAGGTCTGATTGAATGTGATAATCTCCCATTCAGTGCATTGACAGCATCCGAAGCCGGTGGCCAGTGTCATATGACTCCCGAGATAATTTACCTAATTTGGTGGGGGAGGGGGGAGAATCATGTTTCTGTTAGAACAACTTTTTGTCACATTTGGCTCCGTATTGTATTGTATCCAGCAAACTTTGAAAGGCAATTATAGCCATTCAAAATGGAAAATGAAAAATCTGGATGATACACGGTCATCACAGGACTCCAGAGATTTGGGGTTTTTGGTTCCTTATTTGGTAAAGTATCTTCACTTGAGTTCTATAATGTTTATGTTAATGGTAAAACAAAAGAAAAAGTACTTTAAACTTGCAAATTGTCTTCCAATTGTTGCGGGGGATACAGTAACAGAATTTATTTAGAAAGCATTTTTTGAGGTACACTATATAGTGGAAAGTGGTACAACGATTCGGACACTTTTAGGAGCAATGCTGTGTGGACTTTTATTCTTTTGAACTGTTACCCTGTGTCCAGCACCAGCAACAAACTGGTCTTTTGGTGTCCTTCTTTATGTTGGGGTCTCCAATTTGAGCCACTGGCTATTCTGTTTTTTGTTTGTTTGGAGGCCGTAACAATGTACATTGTGCAGGTGGATTGTCTTCCTTGGTCTACAGATTGATTGAATATTTTATTAGGCAAAACATGTAAAACAGCACAGTTACATTTAAAATACTTTGTCTGAAAGGTCTGTTCAAAAAAGTCCTTGCGGTCTTGTTTCCAATGAGGTCCTTGGTATTCAATTCATAGTCATAGTGGCACCACAGTTCAAATATCAATACAAAAATACAGAAAAAGATAACACTATGTACAAACAAAAATAAAAAAAGCAGGAAAAAAATAAAATAAAGCTATATGTACAAAAAAGGGGGGGGGGTCGTCTGTCTAACGGGAAAATAGTACTACCTCCTTTTTTGGCCTCCAGAAAGGTGAGTTTTTAAGGTTGTCTTAAATGAGCCCAGCGAACTGCATTTTTTTTAGGGATGGGGTTAGATTATTCCAAACCTGGGTGGCAGTGCTGTAGAAGGAGAATTTGCCCATGTTTGTTTTATGGGTGGGTGGTACCAGATCGTTGTTAACGCTCCCTCTAGTTTTGTGACTGGGTGTCACTAACCTTTTGGAGGTATTTACTCATAGGGGGCATTTACAATTTTGAAGACCAATCCCATTTTTTGTTTAACCCTGTCTTCCACCCTGAGCCAGCCTAGGCTGGCAAAATGGGTGGGAGAAAGGTGGGTCATGGGCCCCAGTCCAAGGAGTAGCCGAATCAGTTTGTTTTGGGAGGTTTGAAGCTTAGTCTTGGAGTACCAAGAGGTGCAAGCATATAGTCAAAGAGGGGCTGAATTAGGGCACCTGAAAGGGTCCTGAGGGCATCCTTGTTGACAAAAGAGGAAACTCTGCCCATAAATCTGGTTCTCTGGTTAACTCTTTTGATCACCTTTGTAGTTGGAGCATGCAAAGTTTGACACGAGAGAGAGAGAGAGAGAGAGAGAGAGAGAGAGAGAGAGAGAGAGAGAGAGCGAGAGAGAGAGAGAGAGAGAGCTCATGATTGATGGATATTTTATTGTCTATTTTGTCTGTTTGTTAATGATTTTATGGTATAAGACATACATATGCATAATGTGTAACCATCACGTGGATACAGAGAAGGTCAACCACATTGGACGCACACACTAGCACAGTGTGTCCATGAACTGTACACTGCCGAGAAATGTTGTGAATTCGTCTGGCCATGGTGTCGCTTGCACCTGGAAGTTTTGGCTACCTAACCATGAGAAACTGAACTGTTGCCATTCCTGGACCCTTCTATCAAGATTGACTTTTGCCACGAATCATAGGAGATATGATTCAGAAGACCTTCTGCAACAGCAGCAGCAGCCTGGGCCCTCCGGTTGGTGGGGGCCTGAATAAACCAGACGACAACATGCTGATTGTGATGAACAGTTAAACTAAACAACCACTTGAATATTAGGAAATCTGCCCTATTGAAGCCAGTTGTGACTTTTTATGCGAAGACTAAGGATCGATTTTGATCGCTGTTTGTAACGCCTCTCGTCATAATTGTTTGTGCAAACTTAATACTTGTGATTTGCAATAATAACCCCTTCTTTGGAAAGTCGTTGTGGTCTCTTTTTATTCAAACATACTTTTTATAACGATCACCTAATTAGAAATTAGACCGTGACAAGGTCCAGGTTTCGACTGATAACTTGGTTCATTATTGTAGATATTGCATAAAGTTCTAAGTTATCAATGATCTTTTTAATTCAGAGCACAAAATTACAAATGGGAAAACAAATCATTATCAATGTTTTCATTTTGTTTTTGAAACTTAATATTGAAACAAATAAGTAGTACATTTCCAATTTCCTATTTTTGCTATATCCTGAAAGGAAGATACACTGATTTGGTGATGATTCCCCACTTTTCATATTAAATTAGATACAAAAATGCTTCATAAAAAAATACCCCCTTTCGATTAACATTTCAGATTTTAGAGACCAAAAAATGTCTTGACTTTAAGATTGTAGAGATAATTTCAGAGCTTACTTAGTGACACTGCTTATGGTTTGATGTTACCACTAGGCAGCACCAGGGGGGCAAAGATCACACCGATGATCGTCTCTGTCTTCCAGCTGTTGGAACCTGTTCGTGTGATCTTTAGTAACTGAGAACAGAGCAAAGAAGAAAAAAAAAATTGACCACTGTAGTTTCCAAATCATATGACACACAGATAGATAGATAGATAGATAGATAGATAGATAGATAGATAGATAGATAGATAGATAGATAGATAGATAGATAGATAGATAGATAGATAGATAGATAGATAGATAGATAGATAGATAGATAGATAGATATGTATATATATGTCACAGGACGATTGAATAACCAGGACGATTGAAGACAGAGCGCTCGTTTTTAGGCACGGGGCTTCGGGGCGAGGCGGGGCGGGGCTTTGCTGCGACGCGGACCTGTCTGTTGTTGTTCCCCCCCACGTAGCAATCAGGGAGAAACTAAAACAATGCGTGTGTGCGCGGGCGCGTGCATGTGTGTGCATGCGTGCGCATGTGTGTGCATGCGTATGCGCGTGCGCACAAACGCACAAACGCACACGCACACGCACACGCACACACACACACACACCCTCCCTCTAGTCTGGCTTGCATTGCCCTCTAGCGTTGGTTTTACAGAATTGCCTGAAAACAAGCGCTCCTTCTTCAATCGTCCTGGTTATTCAATCATCCTGTAACACACACACACACACACACACACACACACACACACACACACACACACACACACACACACACACACACACACACACACACACACACACACACACACACACACACACACACACACACACACACACACACACACACACGATATATGTCCTGTAAATTATTATTTACCTCTTGTTTCTGCGACTTATTCTCCAGTGGCAGAACCAGGATTCCTCCCACGTTAAGCAGGTTCTTCATGCAGTCCTCGTACTCCTGCTTCACCCCGGCACCCACATACACCCTGTCATACTGATGGTCCTTTGGGACAACCTCCAGACAGTTGCCCACCACAAAGCAAGGCTCGCAAATCTTAAACCTATACGCATGCATGCAAGCACACACACACACACAACACAACAAACAGAAAATATTATTAAAGTCTGTTACTCAACCCATTATGCCATTTGGTGTGTGTGTGTGTGTGTGTGTGTGTGTGTGTGTGTGTGTGTGTGTGTGTGTGTGTGTGTGTGTGTGTGTGTGTGCGTGCGCGTGCGCGTGTGTGTGTGCGTGTGTGTGTGTGTGTGTGTGTGTGTGTGTGTGTGTGCGTGCGTGCACGAGTGAGTGTGTGTTTCATTTTACTTTCCAATGGCCCCTACTTTGAAAACCTGTGTATTAATCCACCACAGGGAAACTAAACAATATATATTCTATTCAATACTATAGGAGGATCCTTCACATTTAGGCTCTTCTAACTTTGCAAGTGTGGACCACTCACCTAGTATCCATCACCGCACGGTAGATGGCAGGAGATGACAGGTGGATGTTACCATGACGCCAGGGCAGCTTATCATAGGCACTTCCCCTGAACTCCTCCAGGTAGTAGTGAGCCCTGTCGACGGCCTTGAACGCCTGTTCCACCAACTCAGAGCGGTTGTGCCGATCCTCCTTCAGGTTGACATTCAACTCGTTGCAAGAGATGAAGAAGATTATGACATACTACTTGAGGCTATTCTCCTACAACAGTGCGGGTACCCACGGATACCCGACGGATTCCCGGCGGGTACTTGCGCTTGATGTGTAAAAATGGGTAAAAAAATATTTATATTTATTCACAGGGACGAGTACGGGGAGTGCTGAACTGAACGCAGGCGGGTCTTTTATTTTGAAGGTTAAACTGGAAGTGCTTTATATGCAGTTCTGTTGAGTTGAGTCTTTGTTGCTATCCTGATTCCTGAATGAACCGCTCGGTAAACTGAACAGTGTCTCGTAAAGGTCAGAATACTCGCCAAATAGGCTCATGTTTTTGCTCATGTTTTCATTAGCTTATTTAGATGTTAACGTGAAACTGTTTGTGGACATGAATGATAGGATAGGGCTATTTCCGTCTGAAAACTTTAATAATGTGTCAGTGCTCAGCCAGCTATACCGAAAGTTGTGATTGTAATTTGTTTCTGTTGTATCTTGTGTTCAAATGCAAGGCAAGTAAAAATAAAGCACTTTTACATTGCGTGACTGTCTGTTATGAATGTAATCACGGGTAACAGGGCGGGCAAACAGGTCCATTATTTGACGGGTAGGTCGGGTCTTGATTGAATTTTGAGTTATTCACAGGTGACGGATCGGTATGGTCTGATTATTAACGGTGGGGAGGGTGCGGGTTTGCAAAATTGGGCCCGTGCAGGACTCTTAAGATAAACTACTCAATTTCCACAAATTGTAGAGTGTGGTTGCCCGATGCAAGTTGTAGTGAAATCAGCATCTGAATGTTGTGAAACTTTGCACGCACACTCCCAGTAGGCCCATTATTTTTTTATATCGACCTCATGGTGGCACTATAACAGACAATGGCCTGGACTGAATGGCATGATGCAACTCCTTATATAGGCCACGACCATTTGTGCCAGACTAGATTTTCTGCCATTTCACCTTATCTTCAAAGCACATGTTTTTGTGATCAAGATGCATCGCATGTATCAGTTAGATGTTTCGGATTCCATTCCAATTGGCTATGACTGCCTTCCAAAGTTTGCCGACCCTAGGTCGACTATGTACGATTTCGATTTGTGGTCTGTGTGTGTACAAACAGTGAAGGTGTGTTGTTAAACACACCTTCCCTGTGTATACGCCTTTATACACAGGGAAAAATAGCGTTACAGCGAAATAAGGTTAAAATACACACTTGTGCACTTGTGACTTCTGCTCAGAAAAGAAGGCACTTTTGGGGGTGGGCTTTATATATCGCCCCCTAAACCTACAATTTAAATTTGGAGTTGATTGGATGTTGCTTTCATGATATATGGCTTTTTATTTTTTTAAGAAATAGGCCCCTCAAACTAATTGTGGAAGCCAGTGTATTCACTCAGTAGAACCCAATCACAATGGCCCCATTAAAATGTGTTTTTTTTGGACAAATTGTAGTGTTTAACTCAATGTTTGATCTTATATAATTATGGTTGATTCGTGTAGGTTAAAATACATATCTGTTTCACTGTGCAAAGTAAGTCAGTGAGGAGATTTTAGACCAAACATCTCTTGCCTTTATATTGTTAACATGCTTATTGATATAAAAGCTTATGTAGCCTTACTGCTTGTGGTTTGATGTTCCCTCTGGGCAGCACAAGGGGGGCATAGGACAAGGGCAAGATTGTCTCTTTCTTCCAGCTGTTGGAACCTGTACGCGTGATTTTTATCATCTGAGAAAATAACAAAGAAAAAACAGAATCATTGCTTAATATAAAGAAAATGCTATCTGAAATGTATCATTTAACAATATGCAATCATTCCATTTTCAGAAATGTTAGCATCCCACATGAGTTTTATCTTCATGTGAGTCAGAAGACATTTGACTTCACTTCATTGGATTTCATGTGACCAAATTCAATGTGTTTATTAAACTTGACCAATTTTTACACTCTCAAGGTCCTTACACACCGGGGCGATTTTTTTCATGCAAATAATACGTTTCTTTTTAAAACCTTATAAAGTCAAAGCAAGCTTCCACACCAGTTTCGCGGAGCGAAAAAAGCGTCTTTTAATTATTCGGAACGAGTCTGAATTTTGCGTATATTCGCATATTCGCCGGTGTGTAACCGCCTTTAGAGCTCAGGATATGTTAGAGATGTGTGCCCTGTGTATACCTCATTCTCCAGTGGCAGAACCAGGATTCCACCCACTTGAAGTAGGTTCTTCATGTAGTCCATACTCTCACGCTGCACCTCGGCGCCCACATACACCCTGTCATACTGACGTCCATCTGGGACAATCTCCAGACAGTTGCCCACCACAAAGCAAGGCTTGCAAAACCTATGCATGCAAGCACACAGACAACACAACAACTGTCACTCTCAATTCCCTTCCCTTTTGTATACTCTTCATTATAATGTGAAATAATCTGATACCTGTCAAAGTGGTCGCTGTTCTTAATGAACGAGTCCAGTTTCTGACGTGCATATTTAACCACGTCGTCAGCATGCAGCTCAACCCCATGGTTCACTCCAAATGGACCATAAGATATAGAATACATTTTACTTTATTAATACAAGTCCTCCCAAACGTTTCCATGCCAATGACTCAAAAAGACATAGCCTCTGGCAGCTGCTCCTGCAAAATGGCTTTAAAACACGGATAATCAAAAATAGCTAAAACAGTGAAAAGGTCAGATCTAAAAGCTCTCATGTCATGTTGTCACGCGTTGAGCGTCGCATCACATTGCTTTGTGAGCTATCAGTTCTGCTATTTTATAGAGCTATTTTATCGGGATAAAAGTGATTAAACTGGCACAATAATCTTATAAATTGAATTTGAATTTAAATGTTGTGTGTGTGTGTGTGTGTGTGTGTGTGTGTGTGTGTGTGTGTGTGTGTGTGTGTGTGTGTGTGTGTGTGTGTGTGTGTGTGTGTGTGTGTGCGCGCGCACGCGTGCAACGGCGTGTATATGTGCGAGTGAGTTTTACTTTCCAATGGCCCCTACTTTGAAAACCTGTGTATTAATCCACCACAGGGAAGCTAAACAATATATATTCTATTCTATTCTATTCTATTCTATTCCATTCTATTCTATAGGAGGATCCTTCACATTAGGCTCTTCACATTAGGGCCACATACTCACCTAGTATGTGGCCCACCATGGTGCTGAGGTAGCCAGTCCCACTGCCCAGGTTGAGGAAGGAGAGTCCAGGACGAAGGTCCAAGGCCTCCATCACCTCACCATAGATGGCAGGAGATGACAGGTGGATGTTACCATGACGCCAGGGCAGGTTTTTGTAGGCACTTCCCCTGAACTCCTCCGGGTAGTAGTGAGCCCTGTCGACGGCCCTGAACGCCTGTTCCACCAACTCAGAGCGGATGCGCCGATCCTCCTTCAGGTTGACAATCAACCTATAGCCTACATTTGCCAGTCGGACAGGGAATAAAGTTCCAATACCGAATAAAGTAAGAACACAATTCATTTACAAGCTTGTTTTGAAAGCAACTGTTTAAAATACAGCAATAAAGCCTAACCGGCTTTCTGTTGTAGCCTACATAGTCCATGAGCCAGACAAGATTTCATTATCGAAAGAGTGGGCAAAACCAAACCTATATTAAATTGTTCATAGGGTCAATAAGAGTAAATAAATATATGATAACCTCTCCACAGGAGCAGCTTTTTCATGGTTATCACACATTTTGTTATTTTCCCCATACGTACATGACAGGTGAAAAAATGTCAAAATTTAAAAAAGAGTTATCATAATGAAACTTCCTGAGTTGATTACTTACATGAAGACAATGATTTATCGTATTACAAGTTTTCTGAAATTGTATATTTAAATATGCAAATTAGGCATTTAGTCCATGAGCCAGTGCCCCAAAATTGAGCCAGATATTGTATATTCCCTCGTTAAAAACCTTTGACTCCAACATCTTAACAAAATGAAATAAGTATGTTGACTCTGGCTTTGTCCAATGTTCCAATGTTGATTCTGGAAAGTTATGCAAATGTGGGCATATTTTCCTAATGCCTAATTTGCATATTTAAATATACAATTTCAGAAAACTTGTAATACGATAAATCATTGTCTTCATGTAAGTAATCAACTCAGGAAGTTTCATTACGATAACTCTCTTTTAAATTTTGTCATTTTTTCACCTGTCATGTACGTATGGGGAAAATAACAAAATGTGTGATAACCATGAAAAAGCTGCTCCTGTGGAAAGGTTATCATATATTTATTTACTCGTATTGACCCTATGAACAATTTAATATAGGTTTGGTTCTGCCCACTCTTTCGATAATCATTGCACAATTTTGGGGCTCTGGCTCATGGACTAACATGCATGTCTCTTTGCTTCTTTTCCTGCGTAATGTGTTTTTAAGCCTGTTAAAATAACATACAAAATATTCCCTAGGCCTAGGCTACAGCAGGTTAATAACAAAATGTGATAAATTAGGCATTTAATAACAAATGAATTACAACTGTTGTCTGCCTGACACCGCCCCAAAATGATTGCTAAAGTGTGAAGCACATCTCTCCCTCCACCGCATAATAGTTAATGGTTCATCTATCATGAAGTAAGAAACAGTGTTGCTACCTACCATCAAATCTAGCCTGTGCCGCTGCCATGTCTCCTGTATAAAGAAAAATAGACAAATCCACACTTAACATCCATAATTTTTCTCTTTTATCTACAAATGATTTGTACATTATTGAGACCTGCAAGCTTTTCTTTGCATCGAAACAGGTGCCATGCACAGACATTTTGATGGAAACAGGTGGCATGCACAGACATTTTGATGGGCATGCAGGTGCTCAAGTGAAAAAAAAGGGCACCTTGTGCGGTGCATGTAACGCCTTAGTAGCTCACTCTGACCCAATGGCAGTGTTGTACTGTACATGTCAATGTTAAATATCAAGTAAAACATGTGGATGTGGTATCAAGATAAAAGTGGTTACTTGCAAGCATAGAAACCTGTATCATGAATAAGTACCAACAACCACAAACAATATTTTACAACAGCTAAAAACACTAATATGGTGCCATTTAAGTGTTATTGTATTAAAGTAGACATTCTTCGTGTTGTCAGACAGTGTTAGTGTGTGTACCTTTGATAAACAGACCATAGAATGAAGCTACTGGAGTATAAGAGAAAGTACGATACTACATACTAGTCTGATAATAGTATTTATACTATAATGCAGCACATTATGTATTTTTAGCCATTGGTTTCAGTGTAGTATTTAAAGAATAGTATATATAACGTTACAGTGAATACAGTGTGTAGTACTTATAGAATACAGTATAACGTTACAGTGAATACAGTGTTACAGTAGGACAGTTTACAGAGGTTCTTCAAGGTGTTAAACAGTGATGTAAACATTCATTACCTGAGATGTTATGGTGTGTGTCAACAGTGTGGTTGAAGCGTGGCAGGTGAACTCTACAGGTCACATGACCTGCTGTCCTCACTGTCACATTGCTCTGGACAATGTAACAGTGTGGAGAAGGTTTCTCTGTTCACCTGCATTGAAGAGTGTGTATGCATGTGCGAAATTTAACATTGTGTATGGTAAAGATTTTTGCGCACAAGACAACGTAGAACGTTTTTTATCTACATTTTATGGCAGATTATACATTTCACTCAGTAGTCATTAACTATGTAATATTTACCTTGTTGGTTTGATCATACATTTATATAGAATATATTTCAAAGTCATTTTTATTCAAGAAAGATCTAGGTTTGGGAGAGGTGGTGTGGCGCACTAGCACCCTCAATTAACAGGCCGCCACTGATGACACTGAAACTTACCAACAAGGAGCTGGATCAAAGTGCTGGCGTACAGTTGTGGAGAAGAACATCTGTACTTCCCCTCGTCTGAGAGCTTCACCCTGGACAGTTTCAGTGAGATGTTACCATCAGGAAGATGATCAGGAAACAGAGACGTCCTCTCTTTGTACAACAGGTTCAGGTCTTGCTCATGTTTGTAATGTCCATCTTGGAGGAGATGTATGAGGTACGGCTTCAGGTCCGGTCTGGACCACTCCACTGTCTTCCTGGCCATGTTGAACGGTGGTTTAATAAGACATGGAAGGATCACCTCATCTCCCACTTTGACCAGGATGTCCTGAGACCCGATCACCTGATGTTGTCCTTAAAACAAAACCAAATGAAGCATGGTGTTAGTTCATGATGCACACTGGAGTCATACTGTAATCATCTGCCTGCCTGCCTGCCTGCCTGCCTGCCTGCCTATCTAATAAATAACAATTGTAGCCTACATTCTGTACTACTTGCAGATGTTATAATAAAAAAGGATATCTGGCGCATACTGCTAGCGGAATTGAAAACAACATGTGCGTTCGTGTGAGCGGGGAGTTAGATCCTAAGGGGAAAAATGAAACATGGCACACCCGGTCAGCTCAGACCACACAGACTGAAGAAAGCATAGAGTAGCCTACTATAGTTATACTGTACTGTATGTGACATGATTAAAATGAAGTGAGGGAGGAAGGGTACATTTCTTGGAAGGGGAAAAGTGCATTATGAATCAACCACTTAATTAATGGCAGCATATTTTATCATTTCCTTTTGAATAGGAACTTTAGTGTCAACTTAATAACTGTTCCAGCCTGGGGGCTGGGTGGATAGCGCAGTGATAAAACTATTGCCTATAATAGCTTGTAGATTTGCTATTTTCTGAATTTTTTTTTTACTGTGAAGTGTTTACTCAAAGACAGTTCTGGGTGCCCATGGTACTCAAGAAGTCTAATCTCATGAACATGCACTGATACCAGCAGCCATGCTCATGCACCTTTTGAAATATCATGTACATAATGTTTGGATGGGTATGCTTATTATGCTATGTGTACATATGTACTGTAGATACATTGTTGTCTCTTTTTATTCCTTCTTTTTGTCCTTCCCTTTTGAGGTAATTACTTTGTTTGAGTGTGTTCAGTACTTTATACTTCTACTAAACTACATCTTGTAGGCAAATATTATACTTTTTGGTTGGAGTTAACTTGCTACAGATCCATTTTCATGGAAACTGATTTTATGTATTGATTATCCTTTCTATCATTGTATTTATATGCCATTGCAATGGCTGCCCTATGTGTCACTTGTGTTTAATTATAAGCTAGTTGCAGTTATTACATTTTCCATTAATTATGTGAAAGATATATATAAAAACATTTACCTGCATGACATTGTATTTCTCCATTATGCAGAGGCTGGAAGGTTCCCTCAGGACAGAGTTCACATGATGTTGCTGTGAACACATGGCTCAGATCAGACACATGGCTTCCTGTTGGACACACAATCACATTGGAATTTTTCATTTCATAAATGCTTTTGTAGGACTAAACTATATATATATATATATATATATATATATATATATATATATATATATATATATATATATATATATATATATATATATATATATATATATCCACAATTTCGAAGTGGAAATAAAGAATATCTTAAAATAAAAGCATACATTGTTGGCCTTGAATATTAATATGTATTAGAAAATTCAATCAGAGCAGTCATTCCTGTTGATTTGTAGGCCTATTATCAATTAAATTAAATGAATGAATAGGCTAATATTGTGGCAATGTTGCTATAAAGACTCGACCTTGACTCGCTCTGTGAAGCTTGACGCAGCTTGTCACCTGCGTGGTCTGCTCCAGCTCGGAGCACTGAAAGGCAACCATGTCAATAAAAGCAACGGAAGTGTTTCTGTGCATTAATTTAATGTAAACCGAAGCATATTGAGCCAAAATATGTTGCCGGAACAGAGTTTCTTCTTCTGCGATTGTATCTGTGAGCCCACCGACCGTCTGTTTTCCTGTCTGTGAGCCCACCGACTGTCTGTTTTCCTGTCTGTGAGCCCACCTACTGTCTGTTTTCCTGTCTGTGAGCCCACCGACCGTCTGTTTTCCTGTCTGTGAGCCCACCTACTGTCTGTTTTCCTGTCTGAGCCCACAGACAGTCTGTGAGCCCACCTACTGTCTGTTTTCCTGTCTGTGAGCCCACCGACTGTCTGTGAGCCCACCTACTGTCTGTTTTCCTGTCTGTGAGCCCACCGACTGTCTGTGAGCCCACCTACTGTCTGTTTTCCTGTCTGTGAGCCCACCGACCGTCTGTTTTCCTGTCTGTGAGCCCACCTACTGTCTGTTTTCCTGTCTGTGAGCCCACAGACAGTCTGTGAGCCCACCTACTGTCTGTTTTCCTGTCTGTGAGCCCACCGACCGTCTGTTTTCCTGTCTGTGAGCCCACCTACTGTCTGTTTTCCTGTCTGTGAGCCCACCGACTGTCTGTGAGCCCACCGACTGTCTGTTTTCCTGTCTGTGAGCCCACCGACTGTCTGTTTTCCTGTCTGTGAGCCCACCGACTGTCTGTTTTCCTGTCTGTGAGCCCACCGACTGTCTGTGAGCCCACCGACTGTCTGTTTTCCTGTCTGTGAGCCCACCGACTGTCTGTTTTCCTGTCTGTGAGCCCACCGACTGTCTGTTTTCCTGTCTGTGAGCCCACAGACAGTCTGTGAGCCCACCTACTGTCTGTTTTCCTGTCTGTGAGCCCACCGACTGTCTGTGAGCCCACCGACTGTCTGTTTTCCTGTCTGTGAGCCCACCGACTGTCTGTGAGCCCACCGACTGTCTGTTTTCCTGTCTGTGAGCCCACCGACTGTCTGTTTTCCTGTCTGTGAGCCCACAGACAGTCTGTGAGCCCACCTACTGTCTGTTTTCCTGTCTGTGAGCCCACCGACTGTCTGTGAGCCCACCGACTGTCTGTTTTCCTGTCTGTGAGCCCACCGACTGTCTGTTTTCCTGTCTGTGAGCCCACCTACTGTCTGTTTTCCTGTCTGTGAGCCCACCGACTGTCTGTGAGCCCACCGACTGTCTGTTTTCCTGTCTGTGAGCCCACCGACTGTCTGTTTTCCTGTTTGTGAGCCCACCGACTGTCTGTTTTCCTGTCTGTGAGCCCACCTACTGTCTGTTTTCCTCGCTCCAACCCGGCTGGGACAGAGTCGGCTACTGACTGACTGTGAGCAGAACCTCCCCGCTCGCTCGGTGTCATGTCGCAGGATCCATAAATTGAACACAGTTTTTGACTTAAATACTAGAGGTGTAACAATATAGTAACTGCATCGAAAAATCGTTTTGAATTTTCAACGATCTACTATATCGATATGCAAACAGCTAAATATCGGATTGTTTGACTTTGTATCGTATCGAATCGTTTTGCAATGCAAATAATCGTATCGAATCGTTCTGCAATGCAAATAATCAATTATATCAATACTAAGTACCTTTAAGAAGAAAAAAAGAGAAAGAGGGGTTTATATCCAGTATCCAGGTATTTATTTTTCACACAGAATTTTTGGGTAAATAAATAGTTACTATATCGATTTTAAATCATTGAATCGAATCGTATCGTTCTACATTAACCTGTCCTGTATCGTTCATGTATCGTATCGACAACCAAGTATCGTGATACGTATCGAATCGTTGTTAAAACTTATCGTTACACCCCTATTAAATACAGATTCGGGGCTTATTTTGTTTGCGGGCACATACACAAATTCAACAGATAAAATGTACACAGGGACCGCTCCAACGTCTACCGGTGTTAATTTCACTCCAAGAGGTTACAAATGGACCCGTGGTCCATGTCTTTTGTACCATCTCAAAGTTACAAAAAGTAAAACTCCCAAAACGTCTATTGTAAGCCACTCGCTCATATTGAACATGATTCCTGGCCTGTTATATAAGTATATTGTTTATGAGCAGATAAATCAGTTCCTGCTGTGTGCCTCTAAGGGCTTGACTATGTTGGTGCTGGTTCTCGTCGGTTGGAGCTGGGTGAGGAGTCAATTAGACGTTCTCTTCACGTTGGTCGCGGCGACCACAATTTTTTCTTTTTTCTTTTCGTGACCCCACTTTGGGTTGCGACCCATAGTTTGAGAACCGCTGACATACACTAATGCACAACCGAGTTACACTAACGAACATGTGACATCAAATCCAACTTTAGACATCTATTGAACAATGAAAATATCATCATTACTTTTTCAGTTTACTTTTATTAATAAAATATTAAATATCAAAGATAGATATAAATGAAACTTCTGCAAATGTGCACTTGAGTGTGTGTGTGTGTGTGTGTGTGTGTGTGTGTGTGTGTGTGTGTGTGTGTGTGTGTGTGTGTGTGTGTGTGTGTGTGTGTGTGTGTGTGTGTGTGTGTGTGTGTGTGTGTGTGTGTGTGTGTGTGTGTGTGTGTTTGTGATGTACAGATGTATGAGTGAGAGGCTAATTGTTTTAACAAAGTATAGACAATTAAACATGTCACAGGAATGACAACCATGAATAGTCCTCTCCAAAACAAAGCTGAGATGTCTGTAAGAATAAATAACAAAATAAATCCATTATTGTATGAAATGTTATATGGCAGGGAAATAATAGTGCTTCATTCTTTCACATTGCAAAATGGCTTATTACTAAAATAGTAGTTCTGTAAGATGTTGAGCTCTCAGGCTGTCAGCTTATAGTGGAGCTGTGTGTGTGTGTGTGTGTGCGTGCGTGCATGCATGCGTGCGTGCGTGCGTGCGTGCGTGCATGCGTGCGTGCGTACGTGTGAATTTGCAATGCTGCACATCCATGACTCTGACACAAGTACAGACAAGAACAGGATTACAAAATGGCCCAGGTATGTTTTAGGGTTTGTCTCTCATGCAAAGGTGTGATAAAGTCAAGTGAACTTGTATCTGGTGGATCGGTCTCACCTCCTCTCCCCCAGGGTTCACACTTTGGACTGCCTATGCATGTGTTCTTTGTAATCGTATGAGCACGTTTGCATCCATTATACAGTACTAGACCATACCCGGTGAAGGGCGCAGGCGAGAGTAGTTGCAAACTTGGGGTTATTGCACGTCCTGTCGCACGGTTTCTCCCCCCCCCCCCCTCCTCCCCCCCTGGTCACCCCTCCCCACGGGCATAGACCTTGTTGCTTGTAGGGCTCGTTTCGTTTGGCCTTGTTTTCATAGACCTTGCAGCTTGTTTCTCGCGCGAAACCTGGCACAGCAAGGTTGTTTGGACTTTGTAAACTTAACACCGTCCATAGTGTAGAAAGTAGAAAGCAAAGCACTCACGCAATCACAAATCTGTCAATCTCTCATTTGTGACACTCCTGTAACCTTTAAGATTGACACTGGTGCTCATGCCAGCGTAATTTCAGATGAATATCACCAGCTCAGACACCTGCCCCAGTAATCCAGTGACTACTCAGCTTTCGACAGCCCCAGAGGTAAGCTTGACTGTCTAGGACTGTTCACTAGCATAATCACTAAGTGGCATGCCATGCTTAAAGGAGAATACCGGACAAATTAAGTGTTGTCTTTGATGTCTCGTTACTCACCTATTGACGTGAAAAGTGGCGTTCTTTTTTTCCATCGATTCCCCTGTCGTCATTTTTTAAACCCCCTCCGTTGTCATAATGGGAGCGCGTGGGTTAGGGAGATTCGTCTATTATAACCGATGCAAAGTTGTTTTTTTCTCTACTGCTAGTCATTGTGGAGTCTCATGATAGTCAAACATTAGAGTAGCTAGCCTGAGAGGCTAGCGCTACTGCCGAACGATTTAACACTGGATGCTTGTTTCTTTCCAGAACCTGGCAACTCACACACTCAACCCACGTCCGTCCAGCCAGACGGACAACACCAGATAACTAGCGGCCGCGTACGGCTGCCTATTAATCAGCCTGGTGATTAAGGGGGCGTGGCGTAACTAGGGGCAACCAGTGAAAGCCCAACCCAGTACACATAGTCAAAGTGTCATTGAATGAGGCTCCAGATACAGTAGAGTCTAGAGAGAACTTCTGTTGACAGAAGAGGAAATCCTGCCCAAAAATCATCATGTTATTTGATTGACTTTCTTGATCTAGATAAACTTCAAGGAGCCAAAGAGACAGTTTTTCAGTCTCTGAACCTTTAGCTGAAAGGTTTCCAGGATCCAGCTCCAGCAGGACTTTGTGGAACACCTCAGAACTATAAGTGAGGTTCTTCTCAGATCCATCCACAGGTCTGCTAAGATCAAAGAGACTGCAGAGGACAGAGATCCCTGCATCAGTCGTGTAGGAGACACCATGATGGTGGTTATTATTTGTTATTTTGTAGTATTTACATTAACAGCACAGGGTGTGTATATATTATATAGAGTCACAGTGCAGTAAGTGGTAGGACAGGTAGTGAGGAGACAAACAGTTCTTACCAGACAGAGACAGAGACGGACGTTGTGAAGTAACGTAACGTTCAGGACATTAGGAGGTGGAAACCGTTACCAGTAGATCATCAGTTGAGTCTTCAGGTAGATCTTCATCACCTCCTCTGTCAACTCCTCTTCACACCAGCACTATCCTGTACATTATTGTAAAGATTACTGGTTAGAGCTCACTGTCAGGCTGCATGTTACAAGACCAAAGAAATAAATCAAACACACTCCATCATGCATCACCATGAAAGAACCACAATGACAATAAGACACTGGCTTTGTTACATTTTATTATTTTGATAATTGTGTGATAATGAAATGTATTTCAACAATAACTAAATGTATGAATGAATGTACATTCTACTGTGTTCAACACAATGTATTTAACAATAACTAAATGTATGAATGAATGTACATTCTACTGTGTTCAACACAATGTATTTAACAATAACTAAATGTATGAATGAATGTACATTTTACTGTGTTCAACACAATGTATTTAACAATAACTAAATGTATGAATGAATGTACATTCTACTGTGTTCTTCTCTGTCATTTTGTGAACAAATTCATCTCATCTCTGAACAGCATGAAAACAGCAGGACTAGTTTTAAACCTTTATCAGCCACTAATAACGTATTCTGATCATTTCTCATTCTCTCTGGTTGGAATAACTTTATGTGCATTTTCACCATTGGTATAGTTTTACTGAGGTTAAGATTAGGAATAAGGTTAGGTTTAGGCATAGTTTTACTGAGGTTAAGGTTAGGAATAAGGTTAGGTTTAGGCATAGTTTTACTGAGGTTAAGGTTATGAATAAGGTTAGGCTTAGACATAGTTTTACTGAGGTTAAGTTTAGGAATAAGGTTAGGTTTAGACATAGTTTTACTGAGGTTAAGGTTAGGAATAAGGTTAGGTTTAGACATAGTTTTACTGAGGTTAAGGTTAGGAATAAGGTTATGTTTAGACATAGTTTTACTGAGGTTAAGGTTAGGAATAAGGTTAGGTTTAGACATAGTTTTACTGAGGTTAAGGTTAGGAATAAGGTTAGGTTTAGGCATAGTTTTACTGAGGTTAAGGTTAGGAATAAGGTTAGGTTTAGACATAGTTTTACTGAGGTTAAGGTTAGGAATAAGGTTAGGTTTAGACATCGTTTTACTGAGGTTAAGGTTAGGAATAAGGTTAGGTTTAGACATAGTTTTACTGAGGTTGCGTTTAGGAATAAGGTTAGGTTTAGACATAGTTTTACTGAGGTTAAGGTTAGGAATAAGGTTAGGTTTAGACATAGTTTTACTGAGGTTAAGGTTAGGAATAAGGTTAGGTTTAGACATAGTTTTACTGAGGTTAAGGTTAGGAATAAGGTTAGGTTTAGACATAGTTTTACTGAGGTTAAGGTTAGGAATAAGGTTAGGTTTAGACATAGTTTTACTGAGGTTAAGGTTAGGAATAAGGTTAGGTTTAGACATAGTTTTACTGAGGTTAAGGTTAGGAATAAGGTAAGGTTTAGACATAGTTTTACTGAGGTTAAGTTTAGGAATACCTGGTGGCGACCGTTCCCAGGTCACTGGATTTGACCCGGGGCGAGCGTGTTTTGGGGTGAGGGTTCTTGTCTTCAAACATGTTCTACCTGGATCTGTCAACAGCCTGCAGCACATGAGAAAAAACATCCTTATAGTAAATACAGTATTTGTTCCTGTCTGACACAATAATATATCTACTATAAGAGGATGTGATAAACGTTGTGATCACAAGTTGTTAAAGGACTCTAGACACACTGGCCCTCATTTATCAACGGAGCATATAAACCGGCTTATATTTTTCCATATATTCGGCCGTACACCAACGTCGAAGTCACATTTATCAAGGAATCCTACACAGCCAATCCTGGCGTACATCAGGTCGGAGCTTTGATAAATCTCACGTCTGAAAACGAGCACAGAGTCAGGACAACATTAGGTTGTGTTAAGCCCAAAGAGGAAACACAGTTAACACACATAGTCACATACGGTACATTAAACCAGACACTCACACACTCAACCCACGTCCAGCCAGACGGACAGCGTCAGATAACTAGCGGCCGCGTACGGCTGCCTATTAATCAGCCTGGTGATTAAGGGGGCGTGGCGTAACTAGGGGCAACCAGTGAAAGCTCAACCCAGTACACATAGTCAAAGTGTCATTGAATGAGGCTCCAGATACAGTAGAGTCTAGAGAGAACTTCTGTTGACAAAAGAGGAAATCCTGCCCAAAAATCTTGTTATTTGATTGACTTTCTTGATCTAGATAAACTTCAAGGAGCTAAACAGACAGTTTTTCAGTCTCTGAACCTTTAGCTGAAAGGTTTCCAGGATCCAGCTCCAGCAGGACTTTGTGGAACACCTCAGAACTATAAGTGAGGTTCTTCTCAGATCCATCCACAGGTCTGCTAAGATCAAAGAGACTGCAGAGGACAGAGATCCCTGCATCAGTCGTGTAGGAGACATTATGATGGTGGTTATTATTTGTTATTTTGTAGTATTTACATTAACAGCACAGGGTGTGTATATATTATATAGAGTCACAGTGCAGTAAGTGGTAGGACAGGTAGGGAGGAGACAAACAGTTCTTACCAG
Organism: Gymnoscopelus braueri; assembly: GCF_963280865.1. NCBI lineage: Eukaryota > Metazoa > Chordata > Actinopteri > Myctophiformes > Myctophidae > Gymnoscopelus > Gymnoscopelus braueri. The sequence continues at coordinate 44,025,239 of NC_137622.1, forward strand.
ACAGAGACAGAGACAGACGTTGTGAAGTAACGTAACGTTCAGGACATTAGGAGGTGGAAACCGTTACCAGTAGATCATCAGTTGAGTCTTCAGGTAGATCTTCATCACCTCCTCTGTCAACTCCTCTTCACACCAGCACTATCCTGTACACTATTGTAAAGTTTACTGGTTAGAGCTCACTGTAAGGCTGCATGTTACAAGACCAAAGAAATAAATCAAACACACACTCCATCATGCATCACCATGAAAGAACCACAATGACAATAAGACACTGGCTTTGTTATATTTTATTATTTTGATAATTATGTGATAATGAAATATAGAAATGTATTTAACAATAACTAAATGTATGAATGAATGTAGATTCTACTGTGTTCAACACAATGTATTTAACAATAACTAAATGTATGAATGAATGTACATTCTACTGTGTTCAACACAATGTATTTAACAATAACTAAATGTATGAATGAATGTACATTCTACTGTGTTCAACACAATGTATTTAACAATAACTAAAAGTATGAATGAATGTACATTCTACTCTGTTCTTCTCTGTCATTTTGTGAACAAAGTCATCTCATCTCTGAACAGCATGAAAACAGCAGGACTAGTTTTAAACCTTTATCAGCCACTAATAACGTATTCTGATCATTTCTCATTCTCTCTGGTTGGAATAACTTTATGCACATTTTCACCATAGGTATAGTTTTACTGAGGTTACGTTTAGGAATTAGGTTAGGTTTAGACATAGTTTTACTGAGGTTAAGGTTAGGTTTAGACATAGTTTTACTGAGGTTAAGGTTAGGAATAAGGTTAGGTTTAGACATAGTTTTACTGAGGTTAAGGTTAGGAATAAGGTTAGGTTTAGACATAGTTTTACTGAGGTTAAGGTTAGGAATAAGGTTAGGTTTAGATATAGTTTTACTGAGGTTAAGGTTAGGAATAAGGTTAGGTTTAGACATAGTTTTACTGAGGTTAACGTTAGGAATAAGGTTAGGTTTAGACATAGTTTTACTGAGGTTAAGGTTAGGAATAAGGTTAGATTTAGACATAGTTTTACTGAGGTTAAGGTTAGGAATAAGGTTAGGTTTAGATATAGTTTTACTGAGGTTAAGGTTAGGAATAAGGTTAGGTTTAGACATAGTTTTACTGAGGTTAAGGTTAGGAATAAGGTTAGGTTTAGACATAGTTTTACTGAGGTTATGGTTAGGAATAAGGTTAGGTTTAGACATAGTTTTACTGAGGTTACGTTTAGGAATAAGGTTAGGTTTAGACATAGTTTTACTGAGGTTAAGGTTAGGAATAAGGTTAGGTTTAGACATAGTTTCACTGAGGATAAGGTTAGGAATAAGGTTAGGTTTAGACATAGTTTCACTGAGGTTACGTTTAGGAATAAGGTTAGGTTTAGACATAGTTTTACTGAGGATAGGAATACCTGGTGGCGACCGTTCCGAGGTCACCGGATTTGACCCGGGGCGAGCGTGTTTTGAGGCGAGGGTTCTTGTCTTCAAACATGTTCTACCTGGATCTGTCAACAGCCTGCAGCACATGAGAAAAAAACACCCTTACAGTAAATACAGTATTTGTTCCTGTCTGACACAATAATATATCTACTATAAATAGATATGATAAATATGGTGAACACAAGTTGTTGCAGGACTCTAGAAACAGTGTTTATGAATATGGATGGTTCTTTGTAGGATTCATCATAGATTTCACTTGTGTCCATGTCTAGTTCCATGTGTCATTACTGTGTTTGGTCACTAGATGGCAGTCTAAGAGCACATAATGGACCAAGTTCTCAGTCTGACTGATTTCAGTGATTTTGATCAGATTAAAGTTTATTAGAAAGAGTCAAACTAACAATAGAATAAATGTTCAGAAGCATCTTCTATAAAACACTAAAGCTCTGGGATATTTCATAACATCAAAGGTTAAAGTCTCAATGTGTGATTTCTTCAACTGGGTGGCTGTATATAGAACAGTTTAATGATCAAACCTAAACATCATAATTCTACATATTGTGTTCATTATTTAGTAAAAAGATCTAATGTGAGGAGATCCTTTCATATTGTTTCACTGATCATAGATCAGGACTTTATGGACAAATAAACACTAATCCAGTCATGAGATTTATTTTAGCTTTTGATTGAGTTGTTTCTTTTCTCTTCTGCACTGTAACTGTATCTATGCATGTTTACTTATTTATGAATCCTAATGTCCTTTTATAATGTTATAATAGTGTTTCCTTTGCTTGACAGAGAGACAAAGATCACAGAGTCAAAGAGGATCTTGTTTGGTATGAAGTTCTATGACTTACCAGCATTATGTGTGTCTTTATATCAGCCTGGTTTACTGGAGATCTGTTCTGTAGTCTGTTTCACACACACAAACACACACGCGCACACGCACACACACACACACACACACACACACACACACACACACACACACACACACACACACACACACACACACACACAGATCTATAACTAGACACAATGTTAATACATACAGTTGTCATATAACCAGTGGTGTAAAGTAACCGAGTACATTTACTCAAGTACTGTACTTAAGTAAACTTTTTAGGAATGTTTAGTGTTTTAATTCCATTAAACCCTTTTCCTCCCTCGTTTACTTCCTGTTTACATTGAGTGTAATTCCGTCTTTCACCAGATGCGCCCCGTTACTACCACCCATTGGGAACTTCCGACAGAATCGGCCACAGACGGGATTAAAACACTTCTTTATTGAATAATATGGATTAATACATTACACAAACACTCCGTACACATAGTTAACATTTAGGACAAGCGGGTAAACACCTTATATTTATCATTTGTACATGTTTGGAGAAATACAGGCTTTACTGGTGACATTCCAGGACAAACTGGGGGGGTGGAGCTAAGACTCTCGTAGATTAGATACTAGAGCACCGAAGTCTGACGTCATTGACTCATCCTACCTGGGTCGCGGTTTCCCCCGTTATAGACGTGTTTAATAATAATAAGAAGTGTGTTCCATAAATAAACTAATAACCCGGAGGTTTGACTCTTATGGATATGAAGCATCAACTGACGGTGAGAAAACATTAATGTTACTTCAGACAAAATGAGTAAAATCTTCTCCATAAACAGACTGTATGAAATATGAGTGACTGACTATCATAAACAATACAAAGCCTCATCGACAACAGCGCCGAGACACTTTGTTTATTTATGGATCATAATTCATATATGAGACGATTTTAAGACCCGATGTTATTCTCTCTAGAGAAATGACTTCCACGACCCAGGGGATGAGCCAGTGACGTCAGGACTTCTGTACTCTAGTGCTTTCAGATTAATACAACATAGAACAATAAAGCATTGTAGATCTGCAATAATCGCAGATCAGATCTGCAAGCCCTGCAGAAAGTCTTTGTATAAAGAGCAGCATGCACTAAATGAATGATCAAAGAGTTGATGGATATAAAGTTGATACTTTGTTACCAGAGTCTCGTGCTGTTTGGTGACTTTCTGTGCAGCCTGGTGGAAACCGTTGTCCTTCAGATGTTTATGGATTAAAAACATTAACTTATTGTTCACAGACATCATGGATCAATACATTAAAAAGCTTTATAAATCACTGTTAAAAGCTGTTATTATTACTGTAAAACACATTCTGAATCTGCACGCATGTCTCACTGTACCGCTCCTCAACTCTGAACCCGGATGTTGTTGGTCCGTGAACTGACCGCAATGCATCATGGGAAGTGTAGTAAAAGGGTATTTTAGTAAGACCAGTGAGGTTAGTGGAAAGACTGGTGATGCGAGGTTAGGAGAGGTTACTGTAGAATAACTAGACTAGAGTCACTAGAGTCACTAGAGTCAACTCTAGTATTAGTTCCCACACTTTTTAGCTCAAAACCCAAAAGAGAAATGTAATAATAATAATAAACTTTATTTGTAATACCTTTCATGACATGAAATGCAGCTCAAGGTGCTTTACAGAAAAAGTGCAAATAATTTAACAATAAAGTAAAAAAAAGAAGGGAAAAGCATAAAACATTAAAATAAAAGCAAAAAAGATAGATAGATAATATAGACGCAATTTAATAGACGGGACCCAAACTAGTGAAAATAGCAGATCTACAAGCTCACAACGCGGCGCGAAGCGACGCGTTGTGAGCTTGTGAGCTTGTAGCTATTTTCACTACTTCTTAAACATTTTTTTTATTTATGTATGGAAATGATCCGATTTTGTTATATATACTTTTGAAAAATGTTAGAATTAATTTCAATCTTTATTTCAGACCAAAGGGAGATCCATAACACAATAAAAACACCATACAAATCTAAATAACTAGAAAAAGTGCTCCTCGGAGCACAGGTCTCTGCCAGGTCAGGTACATTATTGTGGCCTCCTGGTGGCGCTATAATAGGCCAATGTGAAAAGGGTGCCATTTCTTCTTAGGCCTTTCAGGGAAATCGGACACTGCATTCATGATTCGAGGCATTTTGTGCCAAAAATGTATTTTGCAAAATTAAACCTGCTGGTGGCGCTATAACAGGCCAATGTGAAAAGGGTGGCATCTCTTCCTCGGCCTAGTGGGAATGCGAGTGTTAAATTTCACGGAAATCTCAAGCTGCGTTCATGATTTGAGGCATTTTGTTCAAAACGGACCAATCCTGCAAACTTTGGAAGCCAACCTTAGCCAATCAGGATGGAATATGGAAAATCGGACAGATCCGTGTTGATCACATGACTATAGAGATACTGATTTGCATGATGTTTGGATGAAATCTGTAGGAGTAATATCAAAAAATTAGTTTTGCCCAAATCGTCCTCCTGGTGGCGCTATAACAGGCCCATGTAAACATTTTGGGGCAGAGGTTCTGAATTGGCATCCAGGGAGTGTGTGTGCACAGTTTGGCAGCGACCGGGCCAACGGTGCCTGAGATTAATTGCTCACAGACAGATGGACACACGGACGGACACACGGACACAAAGACACACGGACACACTGACGGACGGACAGGGGGTAAAACTCTCCAAAAAGAAATCCACCATGTTCAGTTTCAAACATACAGACAAGTGTTCCAATGGCTCCACAGTCTGGAGGAGAACCTGACAGAACTACGTATAGAGTTAGTTATGACAGCAATGAATGAATGAATGATTTATTTTCAGTCCTTTTTTTCACAACAAATCAAAAATACTTGTGTGGACTTTAGAAAAAGAACACAAATGTACACGTTCAAAGTCAGCTCACACACAAAATCCAAACTCAATGACCGAAAAAAGAAATAGACTGAAGCACAATGCTTATTCTTTGCCTATCCTTTACAATACTTAAAAACAGAATATATTTTAATATTAAAACAATCTTAAAATACGCTGCAAGATAAAAGAGAGAAAAAAAAGAAATAATATGTTTTACTCAAAACTGTACTCCTGAATTTCAGAAGATCTAAGTCATTTACTGACTCACATGCCCTACAGCTACACATACATCTATACATAAGGTTACTTACAGTAGCACAGCAGAGCAGGTGGGAACCCCAACACTAACAAACACATACATCTATACATAAGGTTACAGTAGCACAGCAGAGCAGGTGGGAACCCCAACACTAACAAACACATACATCTATACATAAGGTTACGTAGCACAGAGCAGGTGGGAACCCCAACACTAACAAACACATACATCTATACATAAGGTTACCTAGCACAGAGCAGGTGGAACCCCAACACTAACAAACACATACATCTATACATAAGGTTACGTAGCACAGAGCAGGTGGAACCCCCAACACTAACAAACACATACATCTATACATAAGGTTACGTAGCACAGAGCAGGTGGAACCCCCAACACTAACAAACACATACATCTATACATAAGGTTACGTAGCACAGAGCAGGTGGGAACCCCAACACTAACAAACACATACATCTATACATAAGGTTACGTAGCACAGAGCAGGTGGAACCCCCAACACTAACAAACATCTGGGTTGTACAGGAGCTTCTTGGAGCTCTCAGCAGCAGCTTTTGTCCTATGTTTGTAGAGAGTCCTGCTGGAGATACACAGAGACTCCACAATAGATTCATACAGGGAACACAATACATTACAGTGTTGTGGGTTCTTTGCACTTCATATCCCGACTCATAATAACCACATCTTTTGGAACTTTAATATTAACCAGCAAGGCATCAGAATGATTCAAATATTTATCCAGATCTTTATTGGTTAATTTAGACCAATCTATTTCCCTGCTGTTATCCACAGGAAACAACACAGGTAAACTGTCTGTATTTAACCCTTTATCCACAGGAAACAACACAGGTAAACTGTCTGTATTTAACCCTTTATCCACAGGAAACAACACAGGTAAACTGTCTGTATTTAACCCTTTATCCACAGGAAACAACACAGGTAAACTGTCTGTATTTAACCCTTTATCCACAGGAAACAACACAGGTAAACTGTCTGTATTTAACACATTCAATCCGGGAACACATCTGTGTCACTTTAGATTTCTTTGGCTATTCAAAAATATCAGATCTACAAGCTCATAGCGCTGCACCGAGTGCCGCGCTATGAGCTTGTAGATCTGCTATTTTTGAAGAATTGTGAAAATGTGTGCAAATCTTTGAACATATATTCTACAAACAGTTTATTGAAAAAAATACGTATGTTTCTATATCAGTGGTTTTCCAACTTTTCCATGTCAAGGACCACCAACATGATATGTATTTGGCCGCAAACCCCCGTCTCAAAATATGTTGTTCCAGGGACCCCCAGAAGCACAGATCGGAGTCAAATGTTTTAGCTTTATACAGTATATTCAAAGATTTACACACATTTTTAAGAGTTTTAAAAAATAGCAGATCTACAAGCTCATAGCGCGGCACTCGGTGCCGCGCTATGAGCTTGTAGATCTGCTATTTTTGAATAGCCTAAGAAATAAAAAAATGACAGAGATTCGTTCCCGGTCTTAATGGGTTAACACCACACTAAAGGGGGAGTGGTCAGTGGTACTGTAGATCATAAACTATTTCTATTGTATCAATAGAGTCATGAGCATCTACTGTACAGAGACAGTGATCAAGACAGGAAGTAGTGTTTCAAGCCTCACTGATAATTAGTATAATTATTCTCAGGTAAAAAAAAACGTAAGAAAAAATCAATCCACTGTCTGAACATAAATCCATTAAATGATTACCAAATAAAGATTTAACATCAGTTACATCTGCATTCATGTCACCGACAACATAGATGCAGGTGGAAGGATTATGCTGAATAAAAAACATAATGAATGCCATTCTACTGACATACTCATCCTCATTATGATAGCACTCATAGTGTATAAACATTCACAGTTATTAACCTTTTACCATGACAGAACAGCTCTATCCCAATAGCCCAGTCAACTCCTAATCTAATGACATTAACCAACTGGTCATGTTTTTGGTTCCACAGAGCAGCAACTCCCCCTGGAATCCTCCCTCGTACCACTTTAGAACACAGGTCGGTGGTGGATTCCCCCGCCCTGTGAAAGTCCTTATGGATATAAAGTTAAGACCTTCCAGGTCTTGTTTAGCCAAGAACGTCTCCTGGACACACAAAATGTCACATCTCTCTAACAGTTTGTCCACAACAATACGGTGTGATTGATCAGTTTCACTGTGGCCAACACACAGCCCTCACACATTGTAAGACACAACACAGATGTTTATGTTCATAGAGAGATAGTTCATGTCACAGAGACTATGCAGTCTCAGACTGGCTCTCAAGCAGAGCTGCAGGTGTCCTGAAGTTACAATTGTTTGTCTTTGATCTCACTATCCTGGTTGACTACCTGGTGAGCTTGTTCCTACAGTATCTCTGACTGAGAGCTTCCCATACAGGAGACCATGTTAGAAGTGACCTGTACATAATAATAATAATAATGATAATAATGATAATAATAATAATAATAATAATAATAATAATAATAATAATACCAATACTAATAATAATAATAATAATAATAATAATAATAATAATAATAATAATAATATAAACTGTCTGTATTTAACCCTTTATCCACAGGAAACAACACAGGTAAACTGTCTGTATTTAACCCTTTATCCACAGGAAACAACACAGGTAAACTGTCTGTATTTAACCCTTTATCCACAGGAAACAACACAGGTAAACTGTCTGTATTTAACACATTCAATCCGGGAACACATCTGTGTCACTTTAGATTTCTTTGGCTATTCAAAAATATCAGATCTACAAGCTCATAGCGCTGCACCGAGTGCCGCGCTATGAGCTTGTAGATCTGCTATTTTTGAAGAATTGTGAAAATGTGTGCAAATCTTTGAACATATATTCTACAAACAGTTTATTGAAAAAAATACGTATGTTTCTATATCAGTGGTTTTCCAACTTTTCCATGTCAAGGACCACCAACATGATATGTATTTGGCCGCAAACCCCCGTCTCAAAATATGTTGTTCCAGGGACCCCCAGAAGCACAGATCGGAGTCAAATGTTTTAGCTTTATACAGTATATTCAAAGATTTACACACATTTTTAAGAGTTTTAAAAAATAGCAGATCTACAAGCTCATAGCGCGGCACTCGGTGCCGCGCTATGAGCTTGTAGATCTGCTATTTTTGAATAGCCTAAGAAATAAAAAAATGACAGAGATTCGTTCCCGGTCTTAATGGGTTAACACCACACTAAAGGGGGAGTGGTCAGTGGTACTGTAGATCATAAACTATTTCTATTGTATCAATAGAGTCATGAGCATCTACTGTACAGAGACAGTGATCAAGACAGGAAGTAGTGTTTCAAGCCTCACTGATAATTAGTATAATTATTCTCAGGTAAAAAAAAACGTAAGAAAAAATCAATCCACTGTCTGAACATAAATCCATTAAATGATTACCAAATAAAGATTTAACATCAGTTACATCTGCATTCATGTCACCGACAACATAGATGCAGGTGGAAGGATTATGCTGAATAAAAAACATAATGAATGCCATTCTACTGACATACTCATCCTCATTATGATAGCACTCATAGTGTATAAACATTCACAGTTATTAACCTTTTACCATGACAGAACAGCTCTATCCCAATAGCCCAGTCAACTCCTAATCTAATGACATTAACCAACTGGTCATGTTTTTGGTTCCACAGAGCAGCAACTCCCCCTGGAATCCTCCCTCGTACCACTTTAGAACACAGGTCGGTGGTGGATTCCCCCGCCCTGTGAAAGTCCTTATGGATATAAAGTTAAGACCTTCCAGGTCTTGTTTAGCCAAGAACGTCTCCTGGACACACAAAATGTCACATCTCTCTAACAGTTTGTCCACAACAATACGGTGTGATTGATCAGTTTCACTGTGGCCAACACACAGCCCTCACACATTGTAAGACACAACACAGATGTTTATGTTCATAGAGAGATAGTTCATGTCACAGAGACTATGCAGTCTCAGACTGGCTCTCAAGCAGAGCTGCAGGTGTCCTGAAGTTACAATTGTTTGTCTTTGATCTCACTATCCTGGTTGACTACCTGGTGAGCTTGTTCCTACAGTATCTCTGACTGAGAGCTTCCCATACAGGAGACCATGTTAGAAGTGACCTGTACATAATAATAATAATAATGATAATAATGATAATAATAATAATAATAATAATAATAATAATAATAATAATACCAATACTAATAATAATAATAATAATAATAATAATAATAATAATAATAATAATAATAATATAAACTGTCTGTATTTAACCCTTTATCCACAGGAAACAACACAGGTAAACTGTCTGTATTTAACCCTTTATCCACAGGAAACAACACAGGTAAACTGTCTGTATTTAACCCTTTATCCACAGGAAACAACACAGGTAAACTGTCTGTATTTAACACATTCAATCCGGGAACACATCTGTGTCACTTTAGATTTCTTTGGCTATTCAAAAATATCAGATCTACAAGCTCATAGCGCTGCACCGAGTGCCGCGCTATGAGCTTGTAGATCTGCTATTTTTGAAGAATTGTGAAAATGTGTGCAAATCTTTGAACATATATTCTACAAACAGTTTATTGAAAAAAATACGTATGTTTCTATATCAGTGGTTTTCCAACTTTTCCATGTCAAGGACCACCAACATGATATGTATTTGGCCGCAAACCCCCGTCTCAAAATATGTTGTTCCAGGGACCCCCAGAAGCACAGATCGGAGTCAAATGTTTTAGCTTTATACAGTATATTCAAAGATTTACACACATTTTTAAGAGTTTTAAAAAATAGCAGATCTACAAGCTCATAGCGCGGCACTCGGTGCCGCGCTATGAGCTTGTAGATCTGCTATTTTTGAATAGCCTAAGAAATAAAAAAATGACAGAGATTCGTTCCCGGTCTTAATGGGTTAACACCACACTAAAGGGGGAGTGGTCAGTGGTACTGTAGATCATAAACTATTTCTATTGTATCAATAGAGTCATGAGCATCTACTGTACAGAGACAGTGATCAAGACAGGAAGTAGTGTTTCAAGCCTCACTGATAATTAGTATAATTATTCTCAGGTAAAAAAAAACGTAAGAAAAAATCAATCCACTGTCTGAACATAAATCCATTAAATGATTACCAAATAAAGATTTAACATCAGTTACATCTGCATTCATGTCACCGACAACATAGATGCAGGTGGAAGGATTATGCTGAATAAAAAACATAATGAATGCCATTCTACTGACATACTCATCCTCATTATGATAGCACTCATAGTGTATAAACATTCACAGTTATTAACCTTTTACCATGACAGAACAGCTCTATCCCAATAGCCCAGTCAACTCCTAATCTAATGACATTAACCAACTGGTCATGTTTTTGGTTCCACAGAGCAGCAACTCCCCCTGGAATCCTCCCTCGTACCACTTTAGAACACAGGTCGGTGGTGGATTCCCCCGCCCTGTGAAAGTCCTTATGGATATAAAGTTAAGACCTTCCAGGTCTTGTTTAGCCAAGAACGTCTCCTGGACACACAAAATGTCACATCTCTCTAACAGTTTGTCCACAACAATACGGTGTGATTGATCAGTTTCACTGTGGCCAACACACAGCCCTCACACATTGTAAGACACAACACAGATGTTTATGTTCATAGAGAGATAGTTCATGTCACAGAGACTATGCAGTCTCAGACTGGCTCTCAAGCAGAGCTGCAGGTGTCCTGAAGTTACAATTGTTTGTCTTTGATCTCACTATCCTGGTTGACTACCTGGTGAGCTTGTTCCTACAGTATCTCTGACTGAGAGCTTCCCATACAGGAGACCATGTTAGAAGTGACCTGTACATAATAATAATAATAATGATAATAATGATAATAATAATAATAATAATAATAATAATAATAATAATAATAATAATAATACCAATACTAATAATAATAATAATAATAATAATAATAATAATATAATAATAATAATAACAATAACAATAACAATAACAACTAGACGCGTCGCAATTCAGGGCAATTGCAAAGTGTGGTTGCGCCATTGCGGTCGCAGGTTGCCGCCTCCCGGACTTGAGGAATATGCTTGGAGGAATACCATCGGAGGCCGCGTGACGTGCCATTCGAATTTGGTGCTGATTGGATCCTGTGTTCGTGATACAAGGCGTTTTGATTTGAAGAAATAGGCCCCTCCCACTAAAATAAATAAGCCCCTCCCACAAATGTAGCGGGCCAATGACATCGTCATGTCACTCCTGAGATCACCTGCTTTTCAATATGAGAGGAGTGATCCCCCCAAAAATCATGTTTTTGCATCAAACGGTTACGTTTTGCAGAGTTGTGGCGCCCCCTATGGGTCAAAGTGGAAATGCTTTTGGGGATTCGTTGAGTAAACCACCCTCGACATGTGATTCAAATTTGGGATCGATTGGACGTTTCGTTCGTGATTTTTGGCATTTTTGGTAAAACGGGCTCCTCCCGCTAACTTTGGAAGCCAATTACGGACGAACGGTAAGGACTATCAAAATGCCGTTTGGACAGGTTTATCGCATGGGTCCATAGATGACCTTTACCGATTTGTGTGAAATTTGGACAAAATATGTGGGAGGAGGAGCTAAAAGTGTGTTTTGAAGAAAATTCAAAATGGCGGAAAATCTATCCAGACGGAAATGGGCGTGGTGTACATGGGGAGTTGCGTCATGACCCAAGGAATCTAGGGAAAAATAAATTTTGATTTTACGACCTACGGTTCAAGAGTTATAGGCCAAAAGGTAAAGTGGGCTGTTATAGCGCCACCATGTGGCCGACTGGTGTGATTTTTTTTGTAATAATTTTGCAATAATCTATTAACCTCCCCTCCAAGTCATGTAACTGTAGCCCTTATGGTTACCGAGAAAAAAATACTTGAATGGGAGTTTTTGCAATTCCCATTAAAGTGGATGGGGAAATTTAATGCACTAATAAATCAATATCAAAAAATCTATCCAGACGCAAATGGGCGTGGCCTATATGGGGAGATGCGTCATGACCCAAGGAATCCAGGGGGATTATTTTTTCATTTTACGACCTACGGTTCAAAAGTTATAGGCCAAAACGTAAAGGGGCTGTTATAGCGCCACCATGAGGCTGACTGGTGTAATTATTTTATTAAAATTTTGGCAATAAAGTATGAACCCCCCCTCAAAGTTTTTAAACTCTATCCTTTACGGTTTTTGAGAAAAAAATGCTTGAATTTGAGTTTTTCATTTTCCCATTAAAGTGGATGGGGAAATGTAATGCACTAATAAATCAATATCAAAAAATCTATCCAGACGCAAATGGGCGTGGCCTATATGGGGAGATGCATCGTGACCCAAGGAATCCAGGGAAAAAGACATTTTGATTTTACGACCTACTGTTCAAGAGTTATAAGCCAAAACGTGAAGGGAGCTGTTATAGCGCCACCATGAGGCCGACTGGTGTATAATTCTGTTTAATAATTTCGCACTAAATCATGAACCTCCCCTGCAAGTCTTGTAACTCTAGCCCTTACGGTTTCTGAGAAAAAAATACTTGAATGGGCATTTTTTCATTTTCCCATTAAAGTGGATGGGGAAATTTAATGCACTAATAAATCAATATCAATTAAACTATGGAACCAATCTCTTAGCAAAGTACAAGCGCACGATTCCCGGTGAAGCCGGTCATTTTGACATATGGCACGAAATTGGGCAAAAAAAACTGTGGGAGGAGTAGCAGCCCGAAATCTAGAAACATCAACATATGGTTTTTGCATCAAAAGGTTACATTTTGAGCATTTGTGGCGCCCCCTATGGATCAAAGTGGAAATGCTTTTGGAGATTTGTTGAGTAAACCACCCTTGACATGTGATTTAAATTTGGGATTGACTGGACGTTTTGTTAGTGATTTGTGGGCTTTTTTGTAAAACGGGCCCCTCCCGCTAACTTTGGAAGCCATTTACGGACGAACGGTATGGACTATCAAAATTCTGTTTCGTCCAGATTATCGCATGGGTCCAGAGATCATGTGTACCGATTTTTAAAAGTGTGTTTTGAAGAAAATTCAAAATGGCGGAAAATCTATCCTGACGCAAATGGGCGTGGCCTATATGGGGAGTTGCGTCATGACCCAAGGAATCTAGGGGAAAAAAGATTTTTATTCTAGGACCTACGGTTCAAAAGTTATAGGCCAAAAACGTAAAGTGGGCTGTTATAGCGCCACCATGAGGCCGAATGGTGTGATTATTTATTTAAATAATTTCGGACTAAATTATAAACCTCCCCTCCAAATCTGGTAACTCTAGCTCTTATGGTTTCTGAGAAAAAAATACTTGAATTTGAGTTTTT